>NC_140992.1:225616163-226085911 GCF_052327205.1 Somniosus microcephalus
ACCTTATAAACTATAAACCACAGAGTTAGAGTTTTAAAAATAAATACTCTGCAACCAATCACTAACCTGCTTTCTGGTGACGTCACACTTTTTCTGCCAATTTCCTCCCTGACACCCATCTCTAGAAAGTTTCAACTTCCTGTTGGAGTATGAGGATAAATGTTCCCTATTGAAAAAGTGCTTGTATGGACGTCAAGTGAGGACAAAATCGGACTCAGCTTTGATACCTCTTGCGGTTGAACGGGCTTCTGATCGTCACTGTCTTGGCTCACATGTTGAGCATGTACACTTGGGTGCACCTCACCCTAGCAGCCATTCCTTCATTCACCGCTTTCCACACCATTGTCCAGGACCCCAAACACTCCTTTAAACACCAACCAAAACAGACTAGCTGGTCATTCATTTCATTGCTGTTTGTGGAATTTTGCTTTACACAAATAGGCCACTGTGTTTGCCTATAAAACAACTGTGAACCTTCAAAAGTGATTCATTGGTTGTGAAGTGCTTTAGGATATCCAGAGGACGCTATATAAATACAAGTCTTGTTTTTCCATGTGAGTTGGCAACCTACATGTACTTCTAGTAGGCTGTATCCAGTTCCCCACCTGTGAGTAAACTGATTTAAAATCACGAAAATGATATAAGAAACTATACTGAACCATTTAATAGTTACATTGGTGTATGCTGGTCAGTTTCTTAGTAAATTAAATATTTTTTGATATGAAAATCTTTTAAAATGTGCCTACTAGTGCCTGTGCGCCGAAGAAAATTAGCGCAATTTGAAGTCTTCCCGAACCAGCTTAATATTGCAATTTTGAGCTGGGGGCATGGTCAGTTTGAATCTCGAACGGGCGTAAAAGGTCACAGAAAACACCAGCGTAAGTGGTTTTGGTCGTAACTCACTTAGTTTACAATTCCCTCTTTTGCGCTGTTTCAGCCGATTCTGCCATGATTGCGCTGATATAACCAGCGGAAACTCGACCCTGTTACGCTATACAAATTTATGCTCTGGTGAAGGCTCTTCAAAAATTCTTTATATAAACCTATAACCAGTCATTACAGGTTTCTTACCATCTTTAGGCTTACACAAGGTTCTCTGTAATTATTTATATTTCAGCAATTGCTGTCTCCTACATATAGTTTAGAATCAGCACTGGACTCTTTCATTGATTTATGAGTGCTACACAAACTTAATGTCGGATGATACAGAGCTGAATGCTGAGTCTGCACTTACACCCAAAATTATCACCCGTCTTTTCTCTTTTCAGCTGCTGACTCACCTGCTGTGCATTTACTGCACTTTTTATTTCTTTTAAATTTCAGAATTACAACATTTGCAGTTTTTTTTTCTTTTTAATCTGTATGCAGTTCCACGTAGAAATCATTAGGCTGAAACCTGCACCACATAAGATTTCCTAACCAACCTCTCCCGGGGTAAAACTGTCAAGTTATAGATCACTCGTGATCCGACAATTGGATACAAATGAGTAAACAAATAGCAGCTACTTGGTAATTATAGGCGAATTTCCTCTGAAGCAAACTGTTTCAAATGTGCTTTGTTTTTAGAATTTCAAGGAAGAAGTTTTTTAATTGGGCGATTGAAGAGCTCGTCCAGTGGTAAGTAAATGCCATTAATGAAATGTTGCTGCTACGCTGTTATGAAGCATGTGGTTTGAAATCTTTGTTGTATTTGACACAGCACGACATAAACTGTACAAAATTCTTCCAAATAGCTTGCTAAACCACTCTGATGTATGTCCTGATTTATGATTTAGCATGTGTGATTTAACTCTAACATTTCTATAGAAGACAATCCCAAAATACTGCGGGTGCTGGAAATCTGAAACAAAAATGCTGGAAATACTCAGCAGGTCAGACAACATCTGTGGAGTGAGAAACAGAGTTAACGTTTCGGGTCGATGGCCTTTCATCATACTGGGAGATGTTAGAAATGAACAGATCTCTTTTTTTTGTTCCTTTCCTGACCCCCCTTTTCCCTGGCTTTGTACTTGCTCAAAAACTGTTCATCTCTAACATCTCCCAGTTTTGATGAAAGGTCATCGACCTGAAACGTTAACTCTGTTGCTCTCTCTACAGATGCTGCCTGACCTGCTGAGTGTTTCCAACATTTTCTATTATATTTCTGACATTTCTATAGCTTTTTATTAAGGATATTGCAAGGTTGGCTGCTCTACCTTTTAGGAACAATAGCAATTGAATCTTCCTTTTATTCATTCATGGGATGTGGGCATCGCTGGCAAGCCCACCATTTATTGCCCATCTCTAATTGCCCTTAAGAAGGTGGTGGTGAGCGGCCTTCTTGAACTGAACCGCTGCAGTCTGTATGGTGAAGGTACTCCCACATTTAGTTAGGGAGGGATTTCCAGGATTTTGACCCAGCGATGATGAAGGATCGGCGATATACTTCCAAGTCAGGATGGTGTGTGACTTGGAGGGGAACTTGGAGGTGGTGGTGTTTCCATGAATTTGCTGTCCTTCTCCTTCTAGGTGGTAGATGTTGTGGGTTTGGGAGGTGCTGTCGAAGAAGCCTTGGCGAGTTGCTGCAGTGCATCTTGTAGATGGTACACACTGCGGCCATGGTACGCTGGTGGTGGAGGGAGTGAATGTTTAAGGTGGTGGATGGGGTGCCAATCAAGCGGGCCGCTTTGTCCTGGATGGTGTCGAGCTTCTTGAGTGTTGTTGGAGCTGCACTCATCCAGGCAAGTGGAGAGTATTCCATCACATTCCTGACTTGTGCCTTGTAGATGGTGGAAAGGCTATGGGGAGTCAGCAGGTGAGACACTCGCCACAGAATACCCAGCCTCTGGCCTGCTTTTGTAGCCACAGTGTTTATGTGGCTGGTTCAGTTACGTTTCTGGTCAATGGTGACCCCCAGGATGTTGATGGTGGGGGATTTGATGATGGTAATGGCGTTGAATGTCAAAGGGAGGTGGCTAAACTTTCTCTTGTTGGAGATGGTCATTGTGTGGCGCAAATATTACTTGTCACTTATCAGCCCAAGCTTGAATGTCGTCCAGATCTTGCTGCATGCGGGCATGGGCAGCTTCATTATCTGAGGAGTTGCAAATGGAACTGAACACTGTGCAATCATCAGCAAACATCCCCACTTCTGACCTTACATTTGACTAATACAGTATTTTAATCAGTAAAACTTTCAAAACATCTGTGAAGAGATAGGACACTCAATCCCTAATGTAGGTCTGATGAGAGGAGCAGGTGCGAGACAGAAATCTAGCGCATTCCTGCCTGTCACTGCTCGTAACCAAACAGAGAAATGAGCGGGTAAAGTTCGTACAGAACCCGGTTTATTCTGGACGTCATGTCATTGAAACATACCTGTTGGCGCGCTGATGCAAAATGAAAAAGAAATTCAGCACAGAGTGAATGAAAAGCCTTCATTCTCACAGCTCCTCAATTTTATATGTAGTACAGAAAAAAAATTACTGGTGAAAATATATCCCAGTAAGACAGAGTGCTGGTAATGAGTCTTTTGAAGACTTGTATATCTCTGTTTTCTATATGATCTGTAGAAGAGGTAAGAACATTTTCTAACAGAATTGTTATATTTCTTCTAAATATTTCTTTAACCTTATCAAGCATTTCAGCAGGTGCTTTTCTAAACAGAAAAGCTGTTTCTCTATTTCAAACAAAAAATATCCTGAAAAATATGTTATATTACAGTTCAGTTGAGTATGTACTTGCCTAAAGGTTAAGCGGAAAAGTGTTTATTTTCAGATTGAACTGCAAACTGCAAGAAAAAAGCCAAAGGTATAAACATAGATTAATATGCATCCCTTCAATGCAACTCAATAAGCAGCACAATGTAGGCAAAAAAGTGCTTTGCTCTGCCCCAGATTGGCCCAGTTATCACAGTTCCCTTAGGTTTCCTGACTCTAGGTCTGTGATTTCATAAGCCGTGGCGAGTTCGGTGCGGCCAGAGCAGGCAGTGGCCTCAAACTCCGCATCCGTCTTCATCCCACCTCCTCCAAGTGATTTTCCCGATTGGGCTTGTTAAGCCCACCCTGCGAGGTTCCTGGGAATTAAAAGGAAGCGGATCTGATGACATCATCAGATGACGCGTCATCAGCCGGTTTCCTTAAAGGGGCCATGTCCAAATTGATTTTGACAGTTGTGCTGTCAGTGTTCTACAGCATTGAGGTGCTGCAAACACTGACAAGCACTGCACAAAGGTGCATGGCTGCACCCAGGCTCTCCCATTATTCCCTCCATATGCTTATGGAGGGAGTCACAGCACACAGGGAGGTCCTCTTTCCTTCCAATGGGCGGAAGAGACCTCCCCAGGAGATCAACGCAGCCTGGTTGCACATTGCACAGGAGGACACAAGCAGGGATGTTGTAAGGAGGACCTGGCTGCAGTGGTGCAAACCTTTCAATGATCTCAGTAGATCACAAAATGTTACTGCAAAGCCACACTCAACCTCATCCTCCTGTGCCTCTCATCACATCCCCACCACTCTGCCTTCCCTCCCCTACTCCTGTACATCCATACTCACACCAACTTACCTGGCACCTCCACCCATCCCTCTCTATCTACATATCACTTCCCCATCTCACTAGCCACCCCTCACACTCACCCTCATCCTAGTCCAATCATAACAACTAACAACATACAAGGTTAGGCACTTGGGTGTTTTAGCCAATGGTCCTGTAAACTTTCTGTTAATGTGGTGTCAACCATTGAAATCCTTATTGTCACCACTTTGCCTTCTTGGACAGATTTGTGTGCACCTTTGAAAGTATCTTAGTGAGTTGCAGTGAATGGTAAAGCAACCCAATGGTGATGAGTGTGAAAGGAATGGCTTGAACATTGTAGGGATGCTTTATGGTGCTGGTGTGGGGTGGTGCCAACCTGGTGCATCATGTGGCAGCCAGGGTGTACAGTGTTAAGTGAAGCTAATCTGGACATGGTGAGTCCATCGCTGGCATCCCGGGCAGCAATGTGCACGGGTGATGATACCCTCTGTCCAGTGCAGCGTCAGTTGATTGCAGAGAAGTTTGGTGTAGATGTTGGTGCTGCTGGTGTGCCCAGTGATGCTGGTGTTGGGGCTGATTGTGTTGGGATTCTGATGACCAAGATGAGATTTTTTCAAGGGCACCAATGCTGATGGAATAGATGGCAGGTGAGGTTGAGATGACAGAAGTAATCTGTCAATGTTGAGATAGGTTGTTCCAAGGAGGTGACAGTGGATAGAAAGATTACTCCAAGCACTTCAAAAGTGCATAAAGCTCAAAAGTGGGTTCTAAATACTGAAGGCTGAAGCTTCTGAGATTGGAAACTGACCAGCTGTAAAATGGTAGGTTTTAAACTACTTTTGCAGCTGTCACCTATTGAAAGAAATGGAGAATTGTCCAGAACCCGATATACTTACCTGGCGTGATCCCCGAGCAACGGGAACCTCGTGGAAAACTTGGCAAAATGCTTTGGAGCTGGGAAAATGGGGATTTAATTACTTTAAACACCCTCCTAACAAGCACAATTGCATGACCCGCCACTTAGTGCCATGCCTGCAAAGCGCAGGCAGAAATGGCACTTGGGAAATTGACAAGGAGGCGGGTTCAGAGCGGGATACGGGCCCGCTGTCAATCTTTATGATTTTGACAGCGGACCTGCCTCCAAACCCGCCCTCTGAGCGCTGGCAAAATTCAGCCCTAGGAGTGGAATTAGTTCACTCAACTGATTTACTCACATCCTTTAGGGAAGGAAACCAGCCATCCTTGCCTGGTTTGGCCTATATGTGACTCCAGCCCCACACCAACATGGCTGACTCTTAACTAGCCTCTGAAGTGACCTAGCAAGCCACTCAGTTGTATCAAACTGCTACAGGGAATATATGAACTGCAGCTGTTCCAGAAGAAGGCCCACCACCACCACCATCTCAGGGAAATTAGGGATGGGCAATAAATGTCGGCCTTGCCAGTGATGCCCACATCATGAGACTGAATAAAACAAATTGTGATGAAATATGTCATTCATCAGACTCTGTAGTTAACTACATATATTGTATTGCCTGCTCCGGTGTTTTACCTTGTATTGTGTATAGTGCACCGCCCCCTTTGTGTGTCGGCTCCGCCCATACCTGGCCCTACTTAAGACAAGCCCAGGCTTGTCTTGCAGCAGAACAGCAGCATGCTAGGTGAAGCAAGGTGAAGACACAGGCATCTTTTCTTTGCTAATAAAAGCCTTGTTTTATTCAGTTAACTTTGAGTCTTGAAGTCATTGAGGCGCATCAATTTTATTAGCAAACTTTAACGATGGATCAACTTTTGAAACCGGAACGCTTGGATTTGGACCCGCATGCTTCGGATGCATCGGCACGGTTTGGACACTGGTTCCAGTGCTTGGAATTCTTTATGGCCAACTCCGAAGCCGTCACAGCCTCTAAAGCCACCGGAGATGTGAAACTCGGGATCCTGCAGAATCGGGTAAGCCACCGGGTTTTTCCACTCATCCAAGACGCCGCCACCTACCTGGATGCCTGCAACATCCTAAAGGCCCACTATCAGCGGCCTACCAATGAGGTGTACGCCAGGCACCTGCTTGCTACCTGCACACAGCGACCCGGAGAGTCGCTAGAGGACTTTCTAGTCACCGTAAAAGTGCTTGGCAAAGACTGCAAATGCAAAGACGTGAAAGCCATGGTATACACAGACGAGCTTATTCGGGATGCCTTTATCGCAGGCCTTAGCTCTAATTACATCCGGCAGAGACTGCTAGAGAAAACGGGCCTAGATCTGACACAGGCTGTGGACACAGCGCGATCGCTGGATGTGGCTCAGAAGAACTCTGACTCCTACTCGTCAGGCCGCGCGGCCCACGCCGCCTCTGCTTCCCCGCCCGGTAGCCCAACACTGTCGGGGCCCTGCTCTCCCCCCCAGAAGCCCTATGACCGCCGCGACGCATCGGGGCCCCAAATGCTACTTCTGCGGGCAGCCGAAGCACACCAGAAACCTGTGCCCGGCGAAAGGCACCACCTGCTATAAGTGTGGTAAGAAGGGGCACTTTGGGAAGGTGTGCAGAGGGAACCCCGCAGGCAAAACCGCCACTGCCGCGTGCGTGCCGTGGGAGCGGCCATCTTGGACGCCATCTTGTCCGACCTCGTGGGGTCCGCCATCTCGCGAGCAGACATCGTGGACGCCATCTTACCCGGCCTCGTGTGGCCCACCATCTTGTCCCGATCAGGGCCCTACAGTGGCGTCGATCACAGTGGACCAGTCCAGACGGCACCCACTATCCAAATCGATGGTGGACATCGAGGTAAACGGGTGCAAGGTTAAATGTTTAATTGACAGCGGGAGCACGGAGAGCTTCATTCACCCTGATCTGGTACAGCGACTCTCTCTAACTATAGTCCCTACTCAGGGCAGGATCTCTATGGCCGACAAAACCCAGATATCGACTATTGCGGGTTACTGCGCAGTACGATTGTCCGTTAAAGGCACTGTATATAATAATTTTAAACTGCTAATTATGAAGGATTTATGTGTGAGCGTGATCTTGGGCCTGGATTTTCAGTGCCACCACCAAAGCATCACGCTCAATTTCGGTGGGACCCAGCCGCCCCTCACAGTGTGCGGTCTGGCTACCCTGAAGGTAAAGCCGCCTTCGCTATTCGCGAACCTCACCCCTAACTGCCGGCCAATAGCGACCAAAAGCAGGAGGTACAGCTGGGAGGACAGGCGGTTTATCGCGACCGAGGTAGACAGGCTCCTGAGGGAGCGCATTATTGAACGCAGCAACAGCCCGTGGCGCGCCCAAGTGGTGGTGGTGAGGGGTAGCGAGAAGAAGCGGATGGTGATTGACTATAGTCAAACAGTCAACATCTATACCCAACTAGACGCCTACCCGCTACCCCGCATATCCGAGATGGTGAACCAAATCACCCAATACCGGGTGTTCTCCACCATCGACCTCAAGTCAGCGTATCACCAGCTCCCTATCAGACCAGAGGACCGTTCGTACACCGCCTTCGAGGCAAACGGACGCCTCTACCAGTTCCTCAGAGTCCCCTTTGGGGTGACGAATGGGGTCTCGGTCTTTCAGAGGGAGATGGACCGCATGGTCGATGACCACCACTTGCAGGCAACCTTCCCCTATCTCGACAACGTCACCATCTGCGGCCACACCAACAGGACCACGACTCAAACCTCGCGAGGTTTCTGAAAACCGCACAAAAACTCAACCTCACCTACAACGAGGACAAGTGCATTTTCAACACCACGTGCCTCTGCATACTAGGCAGCGTGGTGGAGAATGGGGAAATCGGACCAGACCCCGACCGATTGCGCCCCCTACGGGAGCTGCCCCTGCCCAACACTCCCAAAGCCCTGAAAAGGTGCCTGGGGTTATTCTCGTATTATGCCCAATGGGTCCCCAACTACTCCAATAAAGCCCGCCCCCTCTTGAAAGCATCCTCTTTCCCGCTCTCTGCTGAGGCCCATGCTGCCTTCAAAAGCATTAAGCAGGATATTGAGCGGGCCACGCTACAGGCAGTGGACGAGAACACTCCCTTTCAAGTGGAAAGTGATGCGTCTGACTTTGCCTTGGCGGCCACCCTCAACCAGGCGGGGCGGCCCATAGCTTTCTTCTCGAGGAACCTCCAGGGGCCCGAGATCAGACACTCCTCTGTGGAAAAGGAGGCCCAAGCCATCGTGGAGGCAGTGCGCCACTGGCGGCACTACCTAGCCGGCAAACGCTTCACCCTACTTACCGACCAGCGGTCGGTAGCGTTTATGTTCAATAATAAACAGAGGGGGAAGATTAAAAATGATAAGATTCTTAGGTGGCGGATCGAGCTCTCCACCTTCGAGTACGACATCATACACCGGCCGGGGGCCTTTAACGAATCCCCCGACGCCCTCTCACGAGGGATGTGTGCCAACGCCACCGGGGATCGGCTACAGACCCTCCACAACGACCTCTGCCACCCAGGGGTCACACGGCTGTTCCACTTCATAAAGTCCCGCAACTTACCCTACTCGATTGAGGAAGTTCGGTCCCTGACCAGGAACTGCCGCACTTGCGCTGAGTGCAAGCCTCGGTTCTACCGCCCTGATAGAGCCCACCTAATCAAAGCTACACGGCCCTTTGAGCGGCTTAGCTTAGATTTCAAAGGCCCCCTCCCGTCCGTCGACCGCAATGTTTACTTCCTGAACATTGTGGACGAATACTCCTGTTTCCCATTCGCCTTCCCCTGCCCAGACATGACCAGCGCCATGGTCATTAAATGCCTCAACAGCCTGTTCTGCCTGTTCGGTATGCCAAGCTATATCCACACGGATAGGGGGGCGTCCTTCATGAGTGAAGAGCTACGCCAGTACATGCTGTCCAAGGGGATTGCCACGAGCCATACCACCAGCTACAACCCCCGGGGTAACGGTCAGGTGGAGCGAGAGAACGGGACAGTATGGAGGGCAGTCACCCTAACTCTAAGGACCAAGGGCCTCCCTATCTCCCGCTGGCAGGAAGTCCTCCCAGATGTGCTCCACTCAATACGGTCACTATTGTGTACCGCCACTAATGCCACGCCTCATGAGCTAATGTTTGTGTTTCCCCGGAAATCCACCTCAGGCGTATCCATACCGTCATGGCTCTCCACCCCAGGTCCGGTACTTTTGCGGAAGCATGTGAGGGGCCACAAGACGGACCCTCTCGTGGAGCCAGTGCACCTGCTCCACGCCAACCCACAATATGCGTATGTCCGGCACGCTGACGGACGGGAGGACACTGTGTCCATAAAAGACCTCGCCCCAGCCGGTAACAACAGCAACAACGACAATGACTACAACAACAACAACAACAACAACCACAACAACCACAACAACTATTACCCACCCACTCCACCCACTATTCTTTCATCACCCCCGGAAGAACACCAGCCAACGGTACCCCCACCACCTACTCCTTCAACAACCCCGGTGGCACCCCCGGCAGAGACCCAGGAGACCACCCGGGACACCCAGCCGGCACCCGCGGCACCGCAACCGTTACGTCGGTCACAGAGGACTATCACACCCCCGGACAGACTAAATCTGTAGAAGGGGTGAATGTGATGAAATATGTCATTCATCAGACTCTGTAGTTAACTACATATATTGTATTGCCTGCTCCGGTGTTTTACCTTGTATTGTGTATAGTGCACCGCCCCCTTTGTGTGTCGGCTCCGCCCATACCTGGCCCTACTTAAGACAAGCCCAGGCTTGTCTTGCAGCAGAACAGCAGCATGCTAGGTGAAGCTAGGTGAAGACACAGGCATCTTTTCTTTGCTAATAAAAGCCTTGTTTTATTCAGTTAACTTTGAGTCTTGAAGTCATTGAGGCGCATCACAAATTATACTGTTAAACCCAATCCCCACAGGATTTGTCCCTCTGCCACTAACTTACACTTAGTCTAGGGTGTTTCCCTCCCATAGGAAACTCATCATTATTATTATTTTCCTGAACTAGTGTGCTTAGAATGCCTCGCGAATCATATGAAAATAAATAGTTCAATTGAAGCATAATGTTCATTTCTGAGATTCATTACCAGACCACGTGATTGGAGGAAAATAATTTCAATTTTTCATGGTTTTTCTTAATATCTGACAGTTGTTTGGAAATATTAATACCTATTAAGTGATCTAGGCTTGTGATGAGACCAGCAAACATTATGGGGGAGAAATTGGGCTCTGTAGCACCCGTATTTTCGGTGCTACGTGGCCTCCTAACGCTCAAAAATACCGTCTGCATTCACCTCCGATGGGAAGTGCGCAGACACCATCTTGGTAAAGGGATTTACACGTGCACATCTAATGACCGCCAGCAGCATGCAGAGCAGGAAGATTATCATGTCAATGACGCTAATTTGACGCCAACTCTGCCATTATCGATCGCCATGTTCCAGCTCTTAACCTCGCACAGCTGAACATGACATTAAACGGCATGAAGGACCCCCCCACCGCTACTTAAAGTAATCATGAACTACTTACAGGTTAGTTGCTGGATTATTTCTTTTGGCTCTTGGTGTAATTGTACGTGTTTTTGGAGGTTTCCTGTACTTGCCTAAAGTTTCAATAGTCTACGGGGAGTGGTCTGGCTGGTGCTAAAGTACATTTTTGTTCATTTAAAGGCTTGTGCTGGAACAAGTTGTTTCCGGACATGGGTGGCCTGTTAGGCCTTCCTCTTGGAATTGAGCAAGAATGGGAGAATGAAGAGAGGCCACGCAGCTGCTCGAAGAGGGAAGAGGAGGAGAGGGGAGAAGGGCTCTCAGCAGGAGGCCATATCCGCAGAGGATCTTTAGGGAGCAATTCTCTTACCTTAACTTCAGCGAGGACCAATGCTTGAGATGTCTTCACTTCACTAAAGAGGTTGTGACTGAAATCTGCCAACTGCTGCAGCCACAACTGCAACCTCAAAGCAGGGCAAGGACAGCATTGCCTATGGCTGTCAAGGTGACCGTGGCTCTTAACTTTTCTGCATCTGGCTCCTTCTAGGCTGCTGCTGGGGATGTAAGCAACATCTTGCAGATTGCAGTACACTGCATAAGGGACATCACTGCATCTCTCTATACACAGAGAAACAGTTTAATTTCAATCCCTCATGCCAGAGACAAGCAGGCAGAGCAAGCACAAGGGTTTACACAGATTGCAGGCTTCCCCGTGGTGCAGGGTGCCATTGATTCCACGCACATTGCCTTGCTTGCACCTCATCTGACGTCAGCCATTTCAATGAACCCAAAGAGATTCCACTCCCTCAATATAAAGCTGGTGTACGACCAAAAGCAACGCATCATGCAGGTGAATGCCCGTTATCCTTCATTCTGCGGCAGTCCTCTGTGCCAGCTGCATTTTACCCACCACCGCAAGTCAAAGCGTGGTGACAAGAAATATCCAGTCATGACATGGCTCATTACTCCGGTCCAGAACCCACGCACGCGTGTACAACAGGCATACTGTGGTGCGTGTTAAATCTGGATATCTTTAGGTAGTGTGTCCTTCAAATAATCGACAGAGGCTGCAGAGAACAATCAACAGGTGTTTACTGGATGAGGGTTGCTCTAAAACTAACCAGTACAGATCCCTACTCAGGGTTATATACAGGTGTGGTCACTGCTGGTACTACAGTATACAGGAGCTGTAAAAAGTAGTTCTCCCCTTAAAGGCACATACACTACAGTGCGCAACCCACATACACATAAGCAGCATGCATACAACATGTCATTGGGAAAATGCTGGAATCCATTATTAAGGAAGCAATAGCAGGACATTTAGAAAATCATAATACAATCAAGCAGAGTCAACATGGTTTTATGAAAGGGAAATCGTGTTTGACAAATTTACTAGAGTTCTTTGAGGATGTAATGAGCAGAGTGGATAAAGTGGAACCAGTAGATGTAGGCCTAGAAATTCGGTGGGCTGCGCCACCAGTTAGCACCTAAAGAGGGCACTCAGTGGCTTTAGCGCCACGGGCCGCGCCTCCCGCGATATTTAGCTGGGGCGCTAATGGTGGCGTTAGCCTGTGGTGCTGTGCCACCACCGATGATGTCATCGGTGTGCGCAGCGTCCCGCTACCGCCCCGATCGCGATATTTGGCAGCGACCGCCTCTGTCGCGCCGTTCGCAAATGGCGCCCGGTTCATGGGGCCTACCTGTGGCGGCAGTGGCGCAAATTAAGGTGGAGGTGCGGGACGGCCGTTTTTTTCGGTGGCCGCCTGCCAGCACCTCCATCCCCGGCCTCCTGATCGCCCTCCGCGGCATTGCCGGCTGTTTTCCGAGAGCCCGGCACTTCTCCTCGGTGCCGGGCTCTTTTGCCGGCATTTGCGATCTCTGATCGCGCTGGTGCAGGCCTCGCCCCCTCAGTTTCAGCGCCCTAAGAGGGACGCGGAGCACCTCGAGCCTTGCCCCGTGTCCCTCTTGGGGTGCTCAAGCTGAATTTCCGGCGGTCGCTACTGCTCCAAACGCTGCGCTAAATCCGGCGCCCAGGCGAGCTTGGCGCCTCGTTTGTGGCTCCACCCAATTTCTCCCTCGTAGTGTATTTGGATTTCCAGAAGGCATTGGATAAGGTGCTACATAAAAGGTTTCTGCACAAGATAAGAGCTCACAGTGTTGGGGGTAATATATTAGCATGGATAGAGGATTGGCTAACTAGAAGAAAATAAAGTCGGGATAAATGGGTCATTTTCAGGTTGGCAAACTGTAACTAGTGGGGTTCCACAGGGATCAGTTCTGGGGCCTCAACTATTTACAATCTATATTAATGACTTGGATGAAGGGACCAAGTGTAATGTAGCCAAATTTGCTGATTATACAAAGATAGGTGGGAAAGCAAGTTGTGAGGAGGACACAAAGGGTTGGATTTTCCAAGCCCCGTGGAGGCAGGTTTGGAGGCGGGAGTGGTGGGAAAATCGCAGAATCGGGGGGCACGAACCCATCCCGCCCCCAACCCGCCTCCGTGCCAATGTCCCAGGAGGCGGGTACCCGACCTGTGCTGGGAGCCGCCTCCCCGAGGCGGGAAGGGGATTAGTGCCAATTAACTGCCTGTTAACAGGTAGTTAACAGGCAGTTTTTTGCCTAATCCCTATTTTTAGCCCTGAAGTGTGGGCTTCCCGACAGCGCCGAACCACGCCAAGTTAGCAAGGTGGACCGTCGGTCTGAAGGGGTTGGAGGGGTCGAGATGTCCGTTGTGCAGGTGAGTGATGGGTGCATGTATGCAGAGGTAAGTGTGTGAGGTAAGTGTAAAGTGTTTTAATAAGTTTTACTTACCTTTACTTTCTCCTGCAGGCTTCCTCCCTTCAGTTCTCGGGAGTCCCTCAGTTCACCGGCACAGAAAGCAGAATGGCCGCTGAAATGTCAAAATCTGCAGCATTCTGCTTTCTGGTCTGGAGAGATCTTTGTAAGGGGTGGTGTGTGTGGTCAGCTTTACCTCTGACTCCCTGAGCGGTTCATATCGCTCCCACTCCTTTGGTTCTAGACTTTGGACTTATTTGGGGGTTGTAATGAAATTGCAACAGACACCTGAGTTGGTCAAAAGAATTGAGATTTTTATTTTGAGACAGGAAAATATACAATACAATAAATCTTATACTCTAAAAAAGGGGGAACACTCGGAATATGCGAGGGAGAATTACAATAGACAAAAATCCCTTACCCTCCCAACCCCACTATCCTAACTAGGTTGAAAACCAGAGGACCAGGAAATGCTCACCAAACGACTTTCTTGACAGATTGTAGAGGTTCGCGATTTCGGGGTTCTCTTTAATTGTTGTGGTTGGGGCCTGCTGTACCCCGGATGTGGTGGAAGACTGAATCTGTGTTGGGTCTTCAGTCTTCGCCTGTCCACTGATGCGGTTAGCTGCGTGATTGGATTTATCGGGTAAGTACCCAATTTTCTTTGGTTAGGTAAAGTTTTTAGGGTCTTTTGTGTCAAATCTTACGCAGGGGTAAGTCAGACTAGCCTGTAGAGTGGAAACAAGTTTGTGATTTTCGACTTCTCGGTGGTTGGTTTCTTGTTGGTCGCGGTGGCCCACTATTACCTGGTTGGTGGTAATATTGGTAGTTGTTGGTTTCTTGAGGCCTTTGGTTGCCATTATTTCCCTTTCCTTCTGTTTTGTTCTTCTTTCTTCAAGTCTCCGATTGAACTGTACTGTCTTTCGAATGCAGCGATGATGTTGATCTCTCCTGGATGTTACCGTGCTGTCTTGCCTTTGTCGAACTGTTTTCACTGAATAAGCAGGCTTCAATTATACTGTTTTGAGGCCTGGCTTATCTGACCACCAAATCTCTGGTCCTTTTGTTAATTTTGGCGGGCTTGTTATTTTTAATATGTTTTAACTCCTCAACAAGCTTCGGGGATGGTCCATCTATTTTTAATTGGCTTTTAACTGGTTTTGGGATGGCCTTGAAATCAGTTTAAAATGTGTAAAGCGTTTTGGAAATCTTTCTGATTGGTTTTAAACTGCTGTTTGATTGTCTTTTCCTGCTGGGGCCAGGTTCTCTTTTTGTTGACTGTTGGCATGTATTGTTTTATTCATGTTCTTGGTGGCTCTGTGAGTTTCGGCGGGAACAGTTTTTATTGTCTTTATGTAGAAAGGTTGGGGTGGCCCAGAACATTCCCAGACGATCCAATACTCAAACTGTTTGTGTTTCAGGGGCCCATCCCACCTCCCTTTGTCACAGTTTTCCGCAGGCCTGAACATGCCTTTTAAAACTAGCCAAATCTTCCTGGGGTTTTGCTTTTTAAGCCCTGTTTGGCCCAATATTACCTCAAACAGTCCAATATCTCTTCTTTCTTACTTTGGGGGAACTTGTATAATTTTGCGAGCCTTACATCTCTAACTGAGCCTGAGTAGAAGGACTCAAGTTAGAAGACAGATTGTCAGTGTTTGGCAGCTTCACAGAGCTGTCAAACGCTGATTTTTCATCTGTCAAAAGCTCTTGGCAGATGAAATGTCAATCGCTGACATCACCGGTAACCAGGTGTCCCTTAATTGGCCTGCTGAGCCCACTGGGCAGGCTTAACAAGGTCAATCAAGGGAAAGTAGCGTGGGTTGGCCACAAGTCGATGGAGGCGAGACTACAACCCAAAAAGTGGGAGTCCCGCCATCAAAAGCTCCCCATTGACAAAATCGAGCCCGCAGAGTCTAAACCAGGAAATATAAACAAGGAATTATAAATTTAGATATTAAATCATGTACAGAAGGGAAATAAAGATTGGGAAAGAAAAATGGAATTATGGCTTGTGACAATCTGTCTTCTAACTTGAGTCCTTCTACTCAGACTCAGTTAGCGAGCTCTCCAGACCAGAAAGCAGAGGCTGCAGCTTTTGACAGTTCAGCGGCCATTCTGCTTTCTGTGCCGGTGAGCTGAGGGACTCCCGAGAACTGGAGGAAGGAAGCCTGCAGGAGAAATGAAAATTAAGTAAAACTTATTAAAACACTTTGGCCTAGAAATTCAGTGGGCTGCGCCACCCGTTAGTGTCTTAAGAGGGCGCTAAGTGGGTCGGAAGCCACTGGCCACGCCCCCCGCTACATTGAGCTGGATGCTAATGGCGGCACTAGCCGTTAGCACTACGCTGCTACCGATGATGTCATCGGTGTGCGCAGCACCCCGCTAACGCCCCGATCGCGATATTTAGTTGCGCCCCCTGCTTTAACGCCAGATGCTATGTGCGACCGGTTCAGGGGGGCCTACCTGCGGCGGTAGAGGCGCTAATTAAAGGAGAGGTGCGGGGCGGCCATTTTTGTTGCTGGCCGCCTACCAGCACCTCTCCGCGCTGCCGTCCCCGGCCTCCTGAGCCCCCCCCCCCCGCAGAGTGCCGACTGTGTTCCAAGAGCCCGGCACTTCTCCTCGGTGCCAGGCTCTTTTGCCGGCACTCGCGATCCTCGATTGCGCTGCACAAGGCCCCTCCCCTTTAAGAAGGGGAGGAAGGCCTGCAGTACTGCAGCGCGGTGTGCTTCAGCATGTGGCGCTGCGGCATGTTGCGCAGCGATATTCAGTTGCAGCGCCCCAAGAGGGATGCGGGGCGCTGCCAGTAGCGCCATGCTTCCCTCTGGGGCGCGCCAACTGAATTTCCGGCGGGCGGTCGCGACTGCTTCCAGGGTGCTACTTTTAGCGCCCTGGCGAGGCTGGTGCCCCAGACGGGGCTATAGTGAATTTCTAGGCCTTGACACTTACCTCACAAACTTACCTCTGCACACATGCACCCATCACTCACCTGCACAACAGACATCTCCACCCCTCCAACCCCTGCAGACCGATGGTCCACCTCACTAACTTGGCGTGGTTCGGCGCCGTCGGACAGACCACACTTCAGGACTAAAAATAGGGATTAGGCAAAAAACTGCCTGTTAAATACCTGTTAACAGGCAGTTAATTGGCACTAATCCCCTTCCCGCCTCGGGGAGGCGGCTCCAAGCACAGGTCGGGTACCCACCTCCTGGGACATTGGCACGGAGGCGGGTTGGGGGCGGGATGGGTTCCTGCCCCCCGATTCTGCAATTTTCCCACCACTCCCGCCTCCAAACCCGCCTCCTTGGGGCTTGGAAAATCGAGCCCTGCGTGTATCAGTGAGGATTCTTCAATCTGCTTCCAGATGCTACAGATTCCCTGTAGAGGGCACCGCGCTGGATCAGGCGACCAATGACACCAAGTCTATGCTCAAAAGCCCGCGAAAACTGTGTGGGCAGCTGTCAGCTTAGTGAATGGCAAGCGCCGTTCCTTTACCACTGACTGCAAAACCGGAGCCAATGCAAACAAAAATAATCTGATCATCCTTGTGCATCCCCTTAGTACCTGTCTGCCATGTGCCTTTGCCTAACCTAGTGCACTTACGAGGTACTTTCCCAGTGGCTGCACCATGGGTGGTGGAAGGCTGTTGACCTTCCATTGAGGATATTGCAGATGGCCTTGGAGGGTAACCTCGAGCAGCTCTGGGCCTAGAAGGCCCGGCTTCAGACTGCATCATCTCGGCCTGAGCTGCATCAGTCTGGGCTGGCTGGCTGGCTGACAGGCAACAGCAAGTGCACTGGTGGAATGGCTGTCTTGCTGAAAGAGGATAACAGGTTCATGCTCCAAGAAGCCACTGCCATTCTCCTGGGGTGGCCCCTCAGCAATCCTACTGATCTGTTGGAGAACAGATTGATGGACTGCTGTGAGGCCCTGGAAGCCCCTTTGAACAGTGGTATCCAGACCCATGATGGCAGCAGTCTGAGCTTCCACTGCAGCACTCAGAGCTTTGATGGAAGCTGCTTGTGCTACAAAGGAAGCCATGATATTGGCCATCAGACGCTGCATCATGGTGGGTTCTGTAGGGGGTGGTGTGTGGTGGTTGGTGCGTGCACCCAGTCAGTTATGCCTCTGACTGTTTATGCGTGGTTCGAATCGCTCCCATGCCCCTGGGTTCTAGACACCGGACTTAGGTACAGGCAGCGATACAGAAAAGACTCGAGTAGACAGGTGGTTTGGAAGTAAGCAAACTCAAGATGTTATTAAACAGAAAAATAACACAGTCTCACGAGAAGTTACTAGTATAAAATTACAGGCAAATACAAATACAGGTAGACTACCCTTTATCCGAACTTCCGAAAACCGAAACCCTCTAAAAACCGAAGGTTTTTTTGGTCAGCGTAAGTCGTGCACACGACATGACCAGAGTGGCGCACGACTTACAGGCCTAGCCGGATAAGGGATAGTGTAGCATTTTTCCGCACTTCTGAAAACCGAAATCGCTCAGCGTAAGTCGTGCGCACGACCCCGACCCCCGACCCCCCGACGACCCCCCCCCCGCCGAACCCGACCCCCGCCGACCCCGACCCCACCGACCCCCGACCCCCCGCCGAACCCCACCCCCGCTGACCCCCACCCCCGACCCCGCCGACCCCGCCCCATTTCGGATAAGATATCGTGTACCAACCTTTATCCGCACATCCGAAACCAGAAAACCTCTAAGCCGAAAGTGGCGCAAAGCATGACTTCTGAAAACCAAAATCGCTCAGCGTAAGTCGTGCGCACGACCCCGGCCCCCGCCGACCCCCACCCCCGACCCCCCGCTGACCCCCCCGCCGAACCCGACCTCCCCCGACCACGACCCCCCGCCCACCCCTGACCCCGCCGCCGACCCCGACCCCCCGCCGACCCCCACCCTTTCGGATAAGGGGATAGTGTATCCTTTATCCGCACTCCCGCAAACCGAATTACTCTGAAAACCGAAGTGTTTTCGCTCACCTTCCGAAATCCGACATTTTCCGAAAACCGAAACACGGCTGGTCCCGAGGTTTTCGGATAAAGGATAGTATACCTGTAACTATACTTATACAGGGAATGGGGAACACACGGCACATCGAGGGAAAACAACTATCTTAACAGTCCCTTTATCCTTATCCCACCCACTATACCTAACTAGGTTAAGCTATGAGGGGCCAGAATTTATGCTCGCCAATCAAAGATCTGCTGAATTCAAAACAGCGGTGGGGCTTGGGGTTCAATCTTTGTGCTATTGGAGCCTGCCGTCGTCATGTGGTCTCCGGGTGCTGCAAGGGCATTGTCCAGGTACGAGTACCCCAAAGTTAAAGTCTCTGCTTGGGTACTTTACCTCGCAGGGATGATGGTTCCTCTTCCTCGGTTGGCAGTTGGAATTTGCATGAAGATAGTCACAGGTTAGCTGGATTGAAGGCCCGATTATTCGAAGCTTGTCTTCAATTGTCTTCCCAATTCATCTTCCCAATTTGTCTCGCCTCCTCGCCTCGTTGCGTCCTGCCTGGCCTGGTTTGTCCGTGTCCGCCCGGTGCAATGCCGGGTGTTCCTGATGGAATGGGGAAAGGCATGGGCAGAGGCCAGGGGGTAAGCACGGGATGGGGGAAGAGCAGCAGCCATGAGGGCGAGGAGCAAGAAGAAGAAGAGAGCGATTACTACCCGGGGCCTTCAGTTATACTCCTTCGGATGGCCCTTATCTGCGCGCCAAATCAGGTTAGTTCTTTGTCTTAATCTTGGCGGGCTATTTTAAATAACGGTAGCAATCTACACTAACTGTTTTTAGATGGCCGGTAATCGCATCCACTGGCCTGATAATTGACCTGTTTTGTTATTAATACATCTAAATGGGCCTGCCCAGCCTCGATGGCTTCCTTAAGCTGTTCCCGATTATTTATGCTAACTGCTTGATGGCCTTAACTATAGGTCTAACTGGGTTTTGATCTGTCTCCGATTTGGCCTAATACATAATTCAAAGTCCTGTCTGGTTTTCAAAAATGCAAAGTCTCTCTTCACAGAAACTGCAGCTTTGGTTTCGATTTCTCCACAAGCTGCCTGTTCCGCAAAGTCCAATTTTTTAAAATCTCACAGGCTTTCTGCCACGAGGTGCGGACGCCATCTTGGGTACCCTTTTTAATTAAAATGTCCACGCAGGGTCCCTTTTGTTAATAATAACCTTTGGGGAAATGTAGAAATTTTACAAATCTTACACTCCCCCCTGTGATACTAAAACTTGCTTGAAGTATCATTCTTACCAGGTGAGCAAAATTTTTCTGACCCTCCATAGTCAACCTTCCCCTGTAATTACCTATCTAATACACCCATGACACATGCACTTCCCATTCTGCAAAAATGTAGTGTACATAAGCATACCTAGGATAAAATTACAGACTTTACACACATCCAAGCACGGAGGGGGTCTGACACCCCTGCACCACTTGGTACACACACATCTTTATTAAACGCGTCGCAAAAAAACAACAGAAAAAACCTTTATTAAAAATAACAAACACAAAAAAATCAACAATCCTTTAATCAACAATACAGGGAAAAAGACTTAAACAGGCGTATCTCCTTCCACCTTTACATAATGTTCCTTCCAGGTCCTCTGGTTCCGGAATTCTGACCACTGACCTTTTCCCTTACATTGAATGCAAACTAAATACAACACTATCCCTAACTGACAAACCACGAGAATGTGGGAAGCCAGTCTGATCTACGAAGGGACCTCTATGTTATTGAAAATGTCCCACCAAGGTGGAATCACAATATCCAATATCTTAGTCCCTATCTCTACTGTTTTCTGCTCTAGAGTGTAAAAATGTTTCTGCGAAACTATAACGGCTTTGAGTATATTGGTAAGGTGTTCAGGGAGAGGGGGAATTTCATAGCCGAAGTGCGCTACGTACTTTTGCAAATTCGTAAAATTATCCTTCACAGTGAGGTGAACAGTGGAGGGTTCAGGAATGGGGACAATTCGCTCCTGGGCCACTTGAACTTCTGCCTCGGGTTTAAAACAGAAGCTGCTGTCACTAACCGGACACCAGCTATGCTGTCCCTGCTGGTAGTGGGACGCGCCGGTGGTGACACAATATGTCCCACCTCCTATATATGCTATCCAGCACCGTGAAAGTGGTCGTGGATGCTGGAATACTCCCTATGAGGTCGGCAACTGCTGCTACTGTGGGTGCACAGGCCGGGATGTTACTATTGAGCACTCGATAGTCCACTGTGGCCCTCCAGGAATTGTCCGGCTTTCTGACCGGCCATAACGGAGTATTCACGTGGGTAGCTATCGGCCTCAGAACTCCCTGCTGCACTAATGAGGACATGGCTGCTTCCATGTCCGGTTCTGCTTCCCTGGGGAAGTTATACTGTTTCTGTGGTCGGGCCATGGGGTCCCCATCTACGCTGACCTCAAACCCTGTGACCCTCCCGCAGTCGTGTTTGTGAGTGGCAAATGTGGCCAGGTGGGCCTGCACAAATGCCTGGAACTCTGGTGGAGTGTTGCTGACCATGAGCCCAAGGTTGTAATCCTCTTTGGGCTTCATGTTGCAGAGGGTCCCCTTCCCTTCTTTTCCCAGGATTACTACTACCTCTCCATTCTTTACTCTACCTGCCCTCCAAAGGCAGTGATTCCTCAAATCCACTAGGATCCCATGGCCCACGATAAAGTCGGCTCCCAGGACCCCTCTTCCACCCTCCACTTCCCATTTCATCAGGACACAGGTCCACTTGGAGCGGAGAGGTCCTAACCGAATGGCGCGCGGGATGGAAAACGAGCCAGCCTGTTCTCTACCCGTGAACCCCGATAGACTGTATGGGACCCCGTTTGAGAGAGGCGAGGTGGTGGGATTATCTGAGTAGACCACAGTGCATGATGCCCCTGTATCTAACAGATAGGTCCTCGTCACCTTCTCCACCTCCATCTCCAAAAGGGGTCTTTTCCACTCATCATACCGGAGGGAACACAGGTAAACAGGCTGCGCTGGCTCTAGTCACGGCTGTGGGTTGGATGGGGCTGACGGGGTGAGAGCACCGGTGGCAGCTGCTACTCTCCCCTGGCCAGTCAGTAAGGACCTCATGGCGTCCAAAAGTGACTCAACCTCTGCGGAAGGGGTCCCTGCCCCCGCGTTTTGGGCTGGGGCTGTGGGATGCTTTCCCTTGTTATCCTTCCAAGGGTTTTTGCACTCCTTCCGCCAGTGACCATCCTTCCCACACCCATAACAATTGGTCTTTGTGTTGGGGAGGTTACTCCCTTGCTGGTGCCACTCTTTCCTGCCCGGTCCGGGTTTTACCTCATGCACCTTTCCCTTGGGTGGGTGTGCATCGGCTCCCCGACCGTTTTTATAGGCCAGTGTGAGCTGCCTAATTACCGTAAGTTCGGTGGTCTGGGGATTTTTGGAGTCGAATCAGGCTTCTGCCTTGGCCCGGACCTGTGGCAAGCTGTTCGCCACCAGGCAATGGAACCAATGGGCCAGGGAATCCCTGTTTAGGAACACTCGGTCTGGTGTCCCCGGGCAGGCCTTCCGGTACACTGGCCACAGCCGGTCCGCAAAAGCCTGCGGGGTTTCCCCTGGGAGCTGGATCGTCTTCTCCACGCGGGAGAAAGGACTTCCCTCATCCATCCCCATGGCCTCCAGAACCGCATCTCTAAGCTCCGCGTACCCGCTCTGCCCCCTTTTACACTCGTCAGAGAGGGACTGGAGGAGACTACTCTCCAGGGAGAATAGCAGCATCTTGGCCTTCTCAGCGTCATCGCAGTCATTGAGCTGGCTGCCTGCTCGACTTCCCTGAAATGGATCGAGAGGTCTCCCTTTTCGGAAAGTCTCAGGTTATGGTTGACCATAACCCTAAGCTGTTGGGTGTTAAAGGGTAATATGAACTGTTTTTGGAGGGGTCCCTCATTGTCGCCATTGACGGGCCTACCTCCACCTCCACCTTTGGCTCCACTCCTGGTTCCACCCCCCCTTGCTGCCAAACCTTGCTGAAACTTGGCGCTACGGGTGGTGGTCATGAGGTCTCCTCTCTCTCAATTGGGTCGACCCTAGGTACCACCAGTGATGTTGGAACTGTCCTCCCCTCGTTCCCCATAAAATCTGCCTGACCTGCCTTTGGGCTTATGAGGCATACCATGCCTTTTGCCTTCCGGAGGGCCCGGCTCAGATTTTCTATCCTCTCTTTACAGGGGCTGTGGTCTGCCTCCTCAAACCCCTGTTCACTCGCTAGCTTGTAAGCGGCTTTTACCTCCTGTACTTTCTCTTCCTGTTCCCTAATCTGCCTTGCCAAGCGGGCGTTTTTCTCCCGCCACCTTAACTAATTTCCCTTGGCCTCGGTGACTTGGCACCATAGGTATTCCAACTGGGCCTTGTGTTCTCCCACTAAATGCACTCTCTCCTGATTCAAAGCCTGCAAAGCTACTAATAACTTCTCCCCTGCGAAAGCCTTATCCTGGATCTCCAGGGCTGACTCCCTTAACTCGGCTGCCTGTGCTGCAACGAGCCTGTCCAAAAACTGGACCTGCTTTTTAAAACACATCAGCCACACTGCCTTCTCTAAGGACTTCTTGTGTTCCTTTCCCTCTGTCCACTTAGCTGCTGCATCTACCGGACGCTCAGCCTTTAACAGAGTGGTGATCCACTTCTTAGTGATATTCACCTTGCTAAACACATAATCAGAAATCCTTTCCTCCATCATGGTTTGCTCATCCGAACCATTGTCTACTGTATCGCAACCCTGTTGCCGGTATCCTGCCGCGGTCGCCATTTCTTAAGGGGTTGTGTGGGGTTGGTGCGTGCGCCCAGTCAGTTATGCCCCTGACTATTTGTGAGCAGTTCAAATCGCTCCCACGCCCCTGGGTTCTAGACACTGGACTTAGGTACAGGCGGCGATACTGAAAAGACTCGAGTAGACAGGTGGTTTGGATGTAAGCAAAAACCAAGATTTTCTTGAAATAGAAATTAACACAATCTTATGAGAAGTTGCTAGTATAAAATTACAGGCAAATACAAATAACTATACTTATACAGGGAATGGGGAACACACGGCACATCGAGGGAAAACAACTATCTTAACAATCCCCTTATCCTTATCCCACCCCCTATACCTAACTAGATTAAGTTATGAGGGGCCAGAATTCATGCTCACCAATCAAAGATCTGCTGAATTCATAACAGCGGTGGGGTTTGGGGTTCACTCTTTGTGCTCTCTGGAACCTGCCGTTGTCACGTGGTCTCCGGGTGCTGCAAGGGCGTTGTCCCAGGTACGAGTACCCCAAAGTTAAAGTCTCTGCTTGGGTACTTTACCTCGCAGGGATGATGGTTCCTCTTCCTCGGTCGGCAGTTGAAGTTTGTATGAAGATAGTCACAGGTCGGCTGGATTGAAGACCCGATTATTCGAAGCTTGTCTTCAATCGTCTTCCCAATTCATCTTCCCAATTCGTCTCGCCTCCTCACCTCATCACGTCCCACCTCGCCTGGCCTGGTTTGTCCATGTCCGCCCGGTGCAATGCTGGGCGTTCCTGATGGAATGGGGAAAGGCACGGGCAGAGGCCAGGGGGTAAGAGCAGAACTGAGAGCCAGAGCCATAGAGAGAGATTGCTACCCAGGGCCTTCAGTTATACTCCTTCAGATGTCCCTTATCTGCACGCCAAATCAGGTTAGTTCTTTGTCTTAATCTTGACGGGTTAGTTTAAATAATGGTAGCAATCTAAACTAACTGTTTTTAGATGGCTGGTAATCGCATCTACTGGCCTGATAATTGACTTGTTTTGTTATTAATACATCTTAATGGGCCTGTCCAGCCTTGATGGCTTCCTTAAGCTGTTCCCGATTATTTATGCAAACTGCTTGATGGCCTTAAGTATAGGCCTAACTGGGTTTTGATCTGTCTCCGATTTGGTCTAATACATATTCAAAGTCCTGCTGTCTGCTTTTCAAAAATACAAAGTCTCTCTTCACAGAAACTGCAGCCTTGGTTTCGATTTCACCACAAGCTGCCTGTGCCACAGATTCCAAGCTTTTAAAATCTTACAGGCTTTCTGCCACGAGGCGCGGACGCCATCTTGGGTACCCTTTTTTAATTAAAATGTCCACGCAGGGTCCCTTTTGTTAATAATAACCTTCGGGGAAATGTAGAAATTTTGCAAATCTTACACTGATAAAATCAGGGCTGAAATCAAATATTTTTAGTATAGGTATCTTTACTTGGCTTTATTGAGTGCCTTGCCAGCAACCAATGAAAGGACTATGATTTGATACTTGATACACAAGGAATCTGAGAACTAGTCTAGGGCAGGGGTGTCCAACATTTGGAGTAGTGAACCATATCCCTAGGGCCAGCTCCCCAAGGTCACACTCAGGGAGTAGCCCCTTGCCAGCAGTGGTTGAGGACCGCAGTATCAGGCGGGTAGGCTTCAGCGCACTCTGCGCTGAACTCCCGATTCTATGGGAGATAAAGCTTGTGAAGTTTTGAGCCAGAATCATGTGCATGTGCTGGTCTCATTACAACCTACAAAATTATTTAAGTGAATGATTCAATGAGCGCCCATATAAAACTGGTGCTGCAAACTGTTCGCTCCATGACTTAAAGCTAGGTTGCCATATTTGTGAGAATTTCATTTTGACTTGACAAACAGCACTTTGTCCATTGGCGTTACTGCATTTATTCCTTCTGCTGATTTGCTGCTCTTTTTCTGGAATTCAGCATTCCTTTGGTGCACTTGCAACAGCAGCATTCTTACTGCCATCAGTTGCCTGCCATAACTGCAAGCACAGTGCATCAAGCAGGTCACTGGAGTCTTGTTTGCCAGAGGCAGCACGAATTGCTTTCCCTGTGGAAAGGAGGGAACAACCCGAAAAGGCGCAGCGTTTCTGTGAGATAAAAAGAATGATGTGCATTTATATAGTGCCTTTATGTCCCAAAGTGCTTTACATCCAATGAGGTACTTTAGAAATGTAGTCACTGTTATAATGTAGGAAACGCAGCAGCCAATTTGCGCACAGCAAAGTCCCATAAACAGCAATGTGACAATGACCAGATAATCTGTTTTAGTGATGTTGATTGAGGGATAAATATTGGCTAGGACATCGGGGATAACTCCCCTGCTCTTCTTTGAAATAGTGCCATAGGATCTTTTATGTGCACCCGAGAGAGCAGATGGGGCCTTGGTTTAACGTCTCATCCGAAAGACAGCATCCCCGACAGTGCAGCACTCCCTCAGCACTGCACTGGAGTGTCAGCCTAGATTTTTGTACTCAAGTCTCTAGAGTGGGACTATGAATCCACAACCTTCAGAGGCAAGAGTGCTACCCACTGAACCATAGCTGACAGATAGTTGGATTCCCAAAAGTGCAGGGCCTCATATAGTCAACACGTATAGTCAACATGCCACCTAATAGCCCAATGCCATATATTAATTGCGAAAGATTCCATTTCATCAATATTTAGGTAATTTTGGACTATCACAACAGAGTAATTCAGGTGACTACAAGATACCCCTGCAGTTAACTGGACCCACCACATTAATACTGTGGCAACAAAAGCAGTTCAGAGGCTGGGTATTCTGTGGTGAATGTCTCACCTCCTGACTCCCCAAAGCCTTTCCACCATCGACAAGGCACAAGTCAGGAATGTGATGGAATACTCTCCACTTGCCTGGATGAGTGCAGCTCCAAAAAAACTCAAAAACCTCGACACCATCCAGGACAAAGCAGCCCGTTTGATTGGCACCCCACCTTAAACATTTACTCCCTCCACCACCGGCGTACAATGGCTGCAGTGTGTACCATCTACAAGATGCACTGCAACAACTCGCCAAGGCTTCTTAGGCAGCACTTCCCAAACCCGCGACCTCTTCCACCTAGAAGGATAAGGGCAGCAGGCACATGGGAACCTCCAAGTTCCCCTCCAAGTCACACACCATCCTGACTTCAAAGTATATCGCTGATCCTTCATCGTCGCTGGGTCAAAATCCTGGAACTCCCTACCTAACAACACTGAGAATACCTTCACCACACGGACTGCAGCAGTTCAAGAAGGCAGCTCATCACCACCTTCTCAATGGCAACTAGGGATGGGCAATAAATGCTGGCCTTGCCAGCAACACCCACATCTCATAAGCGAATTTAAAAAAAAGTTCTCACCCCTCCCTATCTCTGTAATCTTCTCCAGCCCCACAATCCTCTGAGATATCTGTGCTCCTCTAATTCTGGCCTCTTGAGCATCCCTGATTTCAATCGCTCCACCATTAGTGGCTGTGCCTTTAGCTGCCATGGCCCTAAGCTTTGGAGTTCCTGGCCTAAACCTCTCCGCATCTCTGAAAGGATTCGCAAATTTCATGTCTCCCCCGAGCATTTACTGTTGGTTTATTAAAGAAACCCTGGTTGGACTGAGTTTAAAATCCAGGGCACAACAAGATGGCTGCGGTCAGCCTCATGGCCAAAGCCTGTAAGTTTCAGTTTGGACTGACAGCTTGTATTCTGATAACTGTGAGAAGGAACTTTCCAGAACTTGAATGCTGACAGACCTTCTGCATTTATGCATTAAGAAGCAAACCCAGTGGCATTCGGGCCTCTGATTAAAAGCCATCAAGGTTGTTTGCACAAACAATCAACAGCAGACAGGGCCTATTGAATATGTAGTGGGACAAGCTCAGCTGCATTCAGGCTTTTGTTTAGAGAACGTCAACATTGTTTACCTAAGTACTTCAAAACGATCAACGGGGCATTCAGACTGGAATGGCCCCATCACAAAACCAGTTGGACAAAGGGGAACACTGACGAGATCAGAAAACCAATTACCGGCCATCCAGGTCGATGGGCCCAGATCGGTACCTTTTGTATGAGTTTCAATACGTCCAGATTAGACAAAAGAAATGAGCTGATCTGGCGGGAGATAAGGGCTCACCGGGAAGGGTATAACTAGTCCCTCGGGAGGCCATTTCTCTCTCTCTCTCTCCCACCTCGCCTCCGGTGCCCTGCCTTACCATCAACCCAGCAAGAGGATCGTTGATGAAGAGCCCGTCCAGGGAAGTAGAATACCTGCAGTTATGTTTAAATTACTGGGGTATCTCTGCTTTGGGTGGTGAAAACCTAAGACATCGGCAGGCAACAGGGCACGGAGCAGGCGTTTCAACATCCTAGACTGGTGAGCATCAATTTTCTGGCCCATCACAAGATAATCTAGATAGGTGTAAAGGGTGGGAGTTAAGGGGAATTGCTAAAGTGTCCCCCGTTAAGTGTAATTGTGCTGCATCCATAGTGATTTTCTCTGTATAGTAATTGTTCTCTATTTTAATAAACATTGGTTTTCTTTGCACCGAACCACTGGTCTCGTTTGTCTATATCGCTACTTTGTAAATAAGTCTGGTGGTCAGAACCAAAGGGGAAGCGATTCGAACCGCATGGGGCTGGAGCAGCTCAGACACACGACTGACTGACCAGACACAAACCCCAAACCAAAGCCCCCTACAGAAATGGCGACCACAGCAGGAACATCGGCGACAGTATGTGATATGACAGACAGTGGTGCGGAGGGAGAAACCGCAATGGAAGAGAGGTTGTCCACTTATGTGTGCCGAAAGGTCAATATCACCAAGAAATGGGTGGGCACTATGTTAAAGGCCGAGCGCCCCATAGACACTGCCGCCCGGTGGACGGCGAGTAAACAGCATAAGAAGGCAATTGAAAAGGCAGTCTGGTTAATGTGTTACAAGAAACAAGTCCTAGGGCTGGACAGTGTTGTAGCAGCACAGGCTGCCAAGCTCAAGAAGTTGGCCCTAGAAATGCAGGATAAGGTTTTAGCGTAAGAGAAAGTGCTAGTGGCGCTTCAGGCGTTAAGCCAAGAAAGAGTGCAGACGGCAAAGGAACACCAGGCAAAGGCAGAGCGCCTGGAGGCCCGGGCCGTCGAAGTGCAACGGGAACATCAGGCAAGGGTAGAGCGCCTGGAATACCAGACCGCTGAAATTAAAGCCAACGCTAGGCGCAAGATGGAGCACTTGGAATACCAGGTCAGAGAGATGAGGGGCAGCGAGATAAGGCTGCAGGACACGATTTGCGACCTCACCCAAGAATTAAAAGAGCAGGAGGAGAAAGTAAGGGAAGTAAAGGCAGCATACAAGCTAGCCTGCGACTGGGGGTTCGAGGAGGCAGATCACGGGCCCTATAGGGAGGAGATAGAAAGCTTGGGCATGGCCTTATCAAGGGCGAAAGGCATGGTATGCCTCATCAGCCCGAAGGCGGGCCAGTCGGACTTTACCGGCAACCCAAACAGAACCGTCCCACAGGCAGCACCCAGAACAAAGTTGGCTAGGGAATCAGAGTTCCCACGGCCGCCACCCATAGCTCCGAGCTTTCAGGAGTTCTGGCAGCAAGGGGGGGTGGAGGATGAAGTAGTAGGGGAAGCACAGCGGGCCCTGCCAGGACCGGTGTACCCCCTCCGACAATGGAGGTACGGCCCACCCGTTGATGACGAGGACCCAGGGGCCATCCGAAATCAGTTTGTGGTGCTGCATGGCACCCAACAGCTCAGGGCCATGGTTAGTCACATCCCCAAGCTCACCGAAAAGGGAGACCCCTCTCTGCACTTCAGGGAGATAGAACAGGCAGCGTGTGTTAATGACTGCAATGACGCAGAGCAAGCTAAGATGCTGCTGTTTTCTCTGGGGAGTGATTTCCTCCAGACCCTATCTGATGAATGTAAAAAGGGGCAGAAAGATTATGAGGATTTGAGGAACGAGATATTGGAGGCCATGGGACTCAATGACGGTAGTCCGTTCGCCCAGGTGGAAAAAATGGTACAGCTCCCAGGGGAGTCCCCGCAGGCGTTCGCAGACAGGCTGTGGCCAGTCTACCGGAGCGCATGCCCGGGAATGCCAGCGCGGACATTACTGAACCAAGTCCAATTGACCCACTGGCTCCGTTGTCTAATGACAAACTGCCTGCCCCAAATCCGAGCCCAGGCTGCGGCCTGGTTTGTCCCCGAAGCCCCCAGACCACCGAAGAAAGGGTGATCCGCCAGCTCACGGTAGCGTTTAGGAATATGAGGGGTAGCGAGACGCCCCAACCCAAGGGAAAAGTCCATGAGGTTAAACCTGGGGGCCAGAATAAGAAAGAGTGGCACCAGGAGGGGAACCGTCCCTCCCAGACTAAGTTAAACTGTTACGGGTGCGGGAAGGACGGCCACTGGCGCAAGGATTGTAAAAATCCATGGAAAGACAATAAAGTAAAGAACTCCACAGCCCCAGCCCAGAAGGCAGAGACGGAAATTGCTCCCGCTGCGATCGAGCCATTTTTAGAGACCATGCGATCTCTTATGGCCAGCCAGGGGAGAATAGCAGCCACCACCGGTGTGGTGGTTCCCTCGGCCCCCTCTGATGCCCCACAATGACTGGAGCCCGCGCAGCCTGTCTACCTGTGTGCTCTCCGGTATGACGGATGGAAGAGACCGCTCGTGCAGATGGAGGTAGAGAAGGTTAAAGGGACTTATCTGCTGGATACGGGAGCATCATGCACCGTGATCCACGCAGCTAACCCCACCACCTCACCTCTGTCTAGCGGGGTTCCATACGTTCTATCGGGGTTCACCGGTAAGGAACAGGTGGGAGTATTCTCCAAGCCACTCTCAATCCGCCTGGGCATGCTCCGGACCAAGTGGACGTGCATTCTGGCGAGGTGGGAAGCAGAGGGAGGAAGGGGGATCCGAGGGGCCGACTTCATTGTGGGCCACGGGATCCTTATGGATCTCCGCAATCATTGCCTTTGGGGAGCCAACACGAGTAAAGAGGAAGGTGTAGCAGTCATCCCGAGCAAGGAAGAGAAGGGGACCCTGTGTACTGTGAAGCCAAAAGGTTACAACCTCGGGCTCATGGTCGACGGTGTCCCGGGGGAATTTCAGGCATTCGTGCAGGCTAACCTAGCTGCGTTTGCCACGCACAAACACGACTGCGGGAGGGTCACCGGGTTTGAGGTCAGAGTGGACGGGGACCCCATGGCCCGGCCCCAGAAGCAGTATAACTTCCCCAGAGAAGCAGAGCCCGACATGGAGGCTGCTATGTCCTCTTTAGTACAGCAGGGAGTGTTGAGGCCCATAGCCACCCACGTTAACTCTCCGCTTTGGCCGGTCAGAAAACCGGATAATTCATGGAGAGCCACGGTGGACTATCGGGTGCTCAACAGCAATATCCTCGCGTGCACCCCCACAGTGGCAGCAGTGGCCGACCTCATCGGGAGTATTCCAGCATCCGCGACCACATTCACGGTGCTGGATATTTCAAATGGGTTTTGGTCCATCCCCTTGAGGAGGAAGGACCAGTATAAGTTTGCTTTTACTTTTAAAGGGCAACAGTATACTTGGAACTGCTTGCCACAAGGCTTTCATAACAGCCCCAGCATCTTCCACCAGTGTATGGCGGAGAGCTTAAAGGAATTTAGTCAGCCCACCCAGTTGCTGCAGTATGTGGATAACCTGCTCTTGTTTACCGACTCAGTCGGGGAGCATGGCCTGCTACTGGCCGAACTGCTGGAGCTGCTACAGAGTAAGGGGTTCAAAGTCAACCCGAAAAAGGCGCAGATCGGCCAGCGGGAAGTTAAATTCCTGGGCCTAACCGTCCGCGTAGGAGAGAGAGCCATAGATAAGGCTAGGAGGGAAGCGGTCCAACAGTTGCCGGTCCCCAACACAGTGAAAGGTGTGAGGTCGTTCCTAGGGTTAACGGGGTACTGCAGGGACTTCATTGAAGACTATGCAGCCACAGCAGCCCCTTTGCTCCGACTCCTACACAAAGGAGTGGAGTTGTCTTGGGATGAGGGTTGCCAGGCAGCATTTGTCAAGCTCAAGGGAGACTTGCAGACCGCACCAGCCCTAGGAGCCATAGATGGGGGGAAAGAGTTCTTTCTGGAGGCAGCGGCTAGCGGGGATAGCCTGAGTGCTGTGCTGCTCCAAGAGCGGCACGGTATGCTAAGGCCCGTGGTCTACTCCTCCAGAGTACTCACTGATGTGGAGAGGAGCTACTCAATTTGCGAACGGCACCTTTTGGCCACGTATTGGGCTGTGAAAAAATCCTTGATTTTCATAGGCACCTCTCCCATCACCCTCCTCACACACCATACACCCACCCAGATGCTTCTGGATGGGAGGATTAAAGATGGGACAGTCAGCAGTGCACGCATTGCGCGCTGGACCCTCCTCCTCTCGCAGATGGATCTGAAGGTGAGGGGCCTCTGCGAGCCAAAGCTCGCGGCCAATATGGTATATCCTGGAACAGCCCATCGGTGTTCTATAGAAGGGGTATGGGAGGTGAACGTAGGTTTACGGGCCGGGATACATCCCTCAGGTTGCGAAATCTATGTAGACGGTTCCAGCATGGTATCTGCTGGCGAACGACTCACGGGTTGTGGAGTTTATGACTGTGGTGATTATTCTTGTTTTATAAGAAGCATTGTAATTGGTTGCCTGTTTTCCTGCCTTGAGATATATGCTGTAAACCTATTGGTTAGTTGATGTCATGTGACCTGTGGTGGCCATCTTAAATTCAGTTCTCCACAGTCTGGTTGAGACTGGGTGTTTAGGATGTGCTGCTGGTTTTTTAAGGTTAATAAAGCCTAGCTTTTGAAAGGCAATCTACTCTTCATTTCAATGACCCAACGGCAAACATTGCCCTGGCGATCAAGCTCCCCAGCACCATGAGCGCCCAGCAGGCTGAACTGCCCATGGTGGTGTACGTGGTTACCCACCCCGAAATCTTCCCCACCCCATACATGATTTGCTCGGACAGCATGTTCACTTGCAACTCGTGTACGGAATACCTGGCCATCTGGTCCCGTCGCGGGTATACCTCCGCCGACAGGAGGCCCTTAACAGTAAAGCCCCTGCTGGAGAAAATCCTGGCAGCCATGGGGGAGGAAGGCGAGGTCTTCATCCACAAAGTGAAGGCCCATTCCTCCACAGAACCCCGCAGCCAGAGTAACCAGCAAGCCGACATGCTGGCCAAGGAGGGTGCACGCGCAGGCACTTTCTGGGACCCGTATGAGTCCGGGCCCGTGGCGGCAGTTAGAGGCAGGGATGGGACCCAAGGGAGCTTAGGAGTAGTGTTAGCCCTGGACCTTAAAACAGTCCAAGCCCAGGACCCTGTCCTGAAAGCCGTCATCAGCGCAGTAGTGGAGGGCAGGAAGGTAGAAGGCCCTTACGGTGCAGCGGCCCTCTCCATAAGGGAAGGCATGCTGTTCAAAGAAGAACAGTGGGTAGTACCCCAGCAACACCGGAGGGAGTTTCTTCAACTGGCCCATGAGGGTCCGGGAGCAGGACACCCCGGGCCTGAGACCACCTGGCAACGGGTGGAACAGGCGGGATGGTGGCCAGGACTCTGGGAAGACGTCTGCGAGTTCTGTGCTAGCTGTCTTGTGTGCGCTGCAAACAACCCCGACCCCCACAGAAGGAAGGTGCCCATGGGACACGTTAGGAGGGTAGAGGGACCATGGCAGTCGATCAAGATCGACTACATCGGGCCCCTGCCCACCGCCCAGGGAGGCTACAAATACTGCCTCGTCCTGGTAGATGTGTTTTCCAAGTGGGTGGAAGCCTTCCCCTGCAAAATGGCCACAGCATTGGGGACTGCAAGGATCTTGGTGCGAGAGGTGTTCTCGTGGTGGGGACTACCCCAGTTTGTGGAGTCCGACCAGGGAAGCCACTTCACCGGCCAGGTCATGCAGAACACCCTTACGCTGCTCGGTATTCAGGGGAAGTGGCACGTAGCCCACAATCCACAGTCCTCCGGGATTGTGGCGCGCATGAACCGCACCGTTAAAGAAAAGTTGTGGAAGGAGACAGCGGGCTCGCCCCAAAAATGGGCGGAGGTCCTGCCTCTAGTCCTCATGGGGATCCGGGCCAGCCATTCCAAGAGTACAGGGTATTCCCCGCACAAATTCATGACCGGTAGGGTTATGAGGACCCCCACCCATGTCCTAGCCCCAGTTCTTACTGAAGGGCAGCTTCGGGAGGTAAATCGGGATAAATTCACCAGAACACTCCTCGAGCGCCTGAAACAGACTTATGAACAGGCAGCAGGTAGCATGGGGAAGCAGCATCGGAATAACCGGTTGCTGCTCGAGCCTAGCAAGAGTCACCAGTAGGAGATAGGGGACCAAGCGATGGTTAGGAACTACGCCCGAGTGGGGCGTTTAGAGCCACTGTACATGGGACCTTATAGCATAGTCGATAAAGCCAGTCCCATGGTTTACGCAGTAAAAATGCCCCGGCGCACAGAATGGTTCCATGTGAATCAATGTAAGTTGTTTAAACTGAAGGCAGGGAAACAGGCAGCTGGGATTCAACCCAAGGTTAGAAATCCTCAGCCCGCAGCGGGTACGCGCACGCAGGCTGCACACGCAGGCGCAGTCGCGTGCTTCAAGGGAGAAGTTCCCCAGCACTTTGTCCAGACCACTCCCCCTCTCTTATGGGATTCCGAGGAGGAGGAGCCCGAACCAGACGGCCCCGCCCCCGAACCAGGTTTTGAACCTGGAGGGGAAGACCGTCAGCCACCGGCAGCCGGTGGCGAGGGATTGCCCGTCCCCAGTTCAGGTTTGGGAGGGGAGGGACCCGAGGGAGAAGGCCCCCAGCCAACGAGGACTGTGACCCGAGCCAAGGGTCCGCTCGCCAGGGTAGCCCCACCAGTAGCACTCCCTAGGAGGTCTCCTCGGCCACCCCAGCCTAGAAAAGTATGGTCACCGGCTCTTCAGTTCAAAAGGGCGGCCTCCCGAGTCAGGGAGAAGCCGAAAGACAGAGGTCCCCAGCCAGCAGCCATAAGCTGCGAGGGACCAGAAGTGGAGATCAGTCCAGCTTCGCCGCAGGTAGTAGCCTGCAACAGTCCTAACAGAGATTAGGCTGGCCGCTCGGAGACGGGCGGCAGATGTACATAGCTTTGTTTAAGTTTAGTAATGTGTATAAGGTTAAGTTAGGGTGTTTTAATTTAATTCTATGTAAGAAACCGGTAGTCTATAAGTTTTAAGTATGGAACCATTCCAGAGTGCTGTCTATGTGAGCCGAGGTCGCGGGACCCGAATACACTCCCCCCGAGCCAGGGAGCCTCCAGGGAACCTAGCTAGATGCTTCCATGTTTTTTTCAGAATTTCGAAATGTGCGGAGGCATAATCCTGCTCGCCCTGTTCGGGCTGAGCCTCGCGAGAAGGGGCGATGTCGAGGACCATCATATCTTCGGATGCTTGGGGAAGAGAGCGCCCCTAGCACACGATGGAAGTGGTCTATGGGAGGCGGATGAAATCACCTCGTATGTCCACGAGGGGAGCTGGCCAGGATGGCTGGGATCCAATTCGACCCACTATTCTAGTGAGACCGGCTTCACGTATGGGGAGGCCTCCCTCCAGTGCCCGAGGATACGAATCATCACCCCAAGGATTAGCGTCACCATGGGCAAAAGAATATGTTTGACATGTAAAGGGGACGTTCCCCTGGATAGGTGGTGGTGGCTCAGAAAGTTAAGCAAAGACATGGGGATCCCCAGGGTAGAGTGGGAAAGGTTAGGGAATGACACTCACAGGACCATTACAGGGACCCAGGGAGGGTTAAGTGTGTGCTGGGATAAATGGTGGGAACCGGATCAGGGGATCTATGTCTGTATGTGAGGATCAGAGAAAGTCTGCCCCACAGGCATTTCCATCATTTTCCACAGCCAGTGGCAAGATAACGGGAGCGGGATGGACTGGGAGTCCTGCCTGGATGCATGCGTGATCCCGTACTCCCCAATCTCGGTTAATGTCACTGAACTAGTGACCCGCCCCCGACGGCCCCTACTCACGACCCCGACGTCATGGACAGTAGCAGAGGGATGCCCCTCCACCACCAAGGGACCAGGGAACGGCCTGGTGCTAGTACCCACAGACCAGGTGCTGTATCAAGGGGTGCATTACGCGGTGGCCTCGGTGATTTTAAACCTTACTGAGGTACACTTACCCGCGTGGTGCTGCGCAGAGACTGCCAAATTGTATCAAGCCCTCTTAAAAGATATGTTTCGAAAATTCCGTGAATTTTACTTTTCGGAGGTCGATAAGACCGAATTGTATACTAACCACGAGATTTGGGACGGGATTGGGAGGCAAAGAAGGGGCGTTTTTAATGATGTTTTAACTGGTTTTAACACGGGGTCCTCGGTCATCAACAGTTTAGATGACATCGAGCTGCAGACCCAGATTAATGGTCTAAAAACGCAATTAAAGGGTATTTTAACTGATGAGAATAAGGTGGTGGGTTCCGAGTTGCATGAGGACCAGGCCATGACACTCCACTTAAAGGAGATCATAGCGGAGCTGGAGAAACATGCCAAAAAGGTTAATGCTTTCATTAGGGAGGACAGAAACGCTTCTGACCAAGCTGCGCAGAATGAAGTGTGCGTGCTGTATGGGGCATGGTTGCTGGGCGAGGGCCGCAGCAATCTGGAGGATTTAAAACAAGGTTTAGTCCCCTCCTGGATCAGCAACAAACACCTCGCAGCCCTCCACCCTTTTGAGAATGCATTAAGCCCATGCCAGCTCCGGCTAGCTTCTGAGGCCTACCCAGTCCCAGTAGACTGTGGGCGGTCCAACCACACTGTCATGGGGATAGTTGTAAGAATGCCGGTCATGGGCGGGACGGCCCGACCCGCACCGGTATACAGGGTGGAGAACATTGGAGTCATTCAAGGGGGTGCACACATTCGTTTTACAGTGGTCCCGCCCTATGTCATAAAGTGGGAGCACGCTATGATGGGTAATGACCTTTTGGGGTGCCGTAGCCGGGGAGCACACGTCATCCTGTGTCCCCAGCACTTGAATGCCTATTCGAAACCACAATGCCGGTTCAGAGCTGCTGATGCAAAACCTATAAATTGTACCATGGAAGCCATGGCACAAGGCCATGTTCCCCCACAGGTAGCATATATAGGAGGTGGGACATATTGCGTCACCACAGGAGCGTCTCACTACCAGCACGGACAGCACAGCTGCTGCGCGGTGAGTGACAGCAGTTTCTGCTTCAAACCCGAGGCAGAAGTTTAAGTGGCACATATACGAATTGTCCCCATTCCTGAACCGTCCACTGTTCACCTCACTGTGGAGGAGAGTTTTACCCACCTCCAGAAATATGTCACCCACTTCGGTTACCCGATTCCCCCTCTCCCAGAGCACCTTACCAAATTATTAAAAGCCGTTCTAGTATCACAAAAGCACTTCTACACTTTGGAACAGAAGAATGTACAGATAGGGGCTGACATTTTAGATATGACGACCCCGCCCTAGTGGGATTTTTTGAAAGTATAGAGGTCCCCTCCTGGATTCGTATGGCATCCCACATCTTAGTAGTCTGTCAGCTAGGGATCGTTCTCTACCTAGTTTGTGTCCAGTGTAGGAGAAAGGGTCCTGGGGTAGAATTTAAAGCGAAAAGTTTGTGGAAGGACCGGTATGCCCGGGTGGAAGAAGAAACACCCGTGTGAGCTTTGTGTCGTATCACCACCAAGTGATGGCAGATTCGTTTGTTATTTTTAATAAAGCTCGTTCCTTCCGTTCGTTATTTTTAATAGATATGGGCCTAGAAATTCAGTTGGTTGCGCCAACCGGTAGCGCCTTAGGAGGAGTAGATGTCGGGCGCTAGGCGGCTAGCGGCCGGGCGCAGCGCGATCTGCGCCTCTCCCCAACTTCACTCACGATTTAGCGGCAGCGCAAAGTCTTTGCGCGCGCTCAGTTGCGCGCGCAGATCCTGACGTCATTTCCTCGTGCAACGCCCTTTGTGCGCCTCAAACCTAGCGACTGGTAGAGTGGAACGGTGCTGAGTCGATGCGGGGCGCGGGGGGCGCAAATTAAAGGGCACTCCTCCTGCACTATAAAAGGCTGCCATTTCGCAGCACTCCTTCTTGAGAGACGGATCTTTGCAGAGAGACCAAGGTAGAGAGCTTTCTGCTTTGGCTCAACACTCGGACAGGTACTTGTGGCTTCAGGCCACAGCTTTCCACTTGTCTTTGCCTTCATTGACATCTCATTGTTTGCTAACATATTATGGGGGCTGCAATGGGTGGAAACGCTGGCTTTCTCCATTGTATCCAAAGGGCTCACAGACGCCGTGAGAGAGTGGCAGCCCTGGCTAGACGGAGAGGGGGCAACAGGCATCGGGAAAGGAGGCCTTACCCACCCAGGGTATACCGCCAGCAGTTCTTCTATCTCAACATGTCTGACGAGCAGTGTGTTCGGAGGCTGCGATTCCGAAGGGAGGTGGTCACAGAGATCTGCCACCTGCTTGGCGGTGATCTGCAGCCACAGCTGAGGAGCAGGACATCTCTGTCGGTGGCAGTCAAGGTGACGGTGGCTCTCAACTTCTATGCCACCGGCTCCTTCCAATCCGCTACTGGGGACATTTCCAACATCTCCCAGTTCGCCGTGCGTTGCTGCATCCGCCAGGTGACCAATGCCCTTTTCAAAAGGAGACGTCAGTTCATCTCCTTCTCCATGGCCCTTGCCAAGCAGCAACAGCGTGCAATGGGCTTTGCAGCATTCGCGGGCTTCCCCATGGTGCAGGGCGCCATTGACTGCACGCATGTGGCTTTGCGGGCACCTCTGGAGAATTCCGAGGATTACCGCAACCGGAAGGGCTACCATTCGCTCAACGTCCAGCTGGTGTGTGACCACAGGCAGCTCATCCTAGCTGTCAATGCCCGCTTTCCAGGCAGCAGCCACGATGCCTTCATCCTGCGCCAGACTTCTGTGGCAGACATGTTCCAGGCCCAGCCTCACCCACGAGGATGGCTTATTGGGGACAAAGGCTACCCTTTGTGTACCTGGCTGATGACCCCGCTCCGTGCACCCAGCACCCCTGCTGAAGAGGGATACAACGATAGCCATCAAGCGACCAGGAACATCATAGAGCAAACAATCGGCGTCCTGAAGCAACGGTTCCGCTGTCTGGATCGTTCCGGTGGAGCCCTACAATATTCGCCGGAGCGAGTCTCCCATTTCGTGGTTGTTTGCTGCATGCTGCACAACCTGGCTATCCGCAGGACTCAGCCACTGCCACCAGAGATTGGAGGACCACCTGAGGAGGAGGAGGAGGAGGAGGAGGAGGAGGACCAGCACAGGAGGGAGGCAGAAAGTGCAAGGGCCACCCGTCGCCGGCTTATTGAACGTCGGTTCTAGGCCCCCTCTCAGGGAATTGCTTGTGCCAATGTCAGCAGATGAATGTAGCCGCTCCACAAGCCCTCAGCCGAGCAGGGCAACCAGGACTTGACAAAAAAACCATGCACAGTGCAATTTAAGAACATTAATTTATTGCAAACCTCTGCCCTTCCCACATTACAACCTCATGTGGAGAAGCCCCCTCCAAAAACACAAAACTAACAGTCTCGGCCTTACAAAAAACAAAGAAAGACACCAGTCTCGGCCTTACAAAAACAAAGAAAGACACCAGTCTCGGCCTTACAAAAACAAAGAAAGACACCAGTCTCGGCCTTACAAAAACCACAAACCATTTGTGCAGACCTTCTACTTTTTGCCCTGCGAGGGCGATGCCTTTCGCATCCTTGCCTGGCCCCTGCCCGCCCTGCAGCTCCTCCTCAATGGGAGCCCAGTGGCTGCAGCAAGGCTGGGGGAAGGCTGCTGAGGGTCAGATGGCGAGACGGCAGATGCCCTTGGGGGTCGGCCTGCACCAGCTCTGGTCCTCGAGGGGCCGGCTGCTGACTGCTGCAACTCTGCTTGGGCGGCAGCAGTCTGTCCAGCGGCTCGTGGCAGCTGCAATGGCGGAGTGGCAGTGTCGGCTGCAGGAATGGTGCCAACCTGACAGATCACAGGTGCTTGCTGGTCGCCTGATACAGTGGCACTCGCACGGGCCAGCACTGCAGCATGCGCAGCAAACAGCTGAAGAACAGACTGCTGGGCTGCTGCTGCGCGGCGAGTGCCCTGGCGATGCCTGGCTGATCCAGCAAGGGTGGCAGCAGTTAGTGCCCGTGTGGCCTTGGTCTGTGTCCGCATGACAACAGCCAGTGAATGGACGGCACGACTGAGCACTTGGCTCGAAGCCGCCTGTGCTGCCGCGAAGTCCTGTAGACTCCTGGCCTGTGCTGCACTGAATTGATCCAGACTCCTGGCCTGTGCTGCTCCAAATTGCTGCACACTCCTTGACAAAGACTCAATGGAGTCAGGCATCCTTGCCACTGCAGCCATGAGCTCATTGTGCCTGCGCTCAGCCTGGACGGCCATTTCCTCCAGGAGCCGCACCTCCTCTGCGCTGACCGTCGCAGGACTGGAGGCCGCACTCACCCTCTGGGGAGAAGTCCGCCGAGCTTCCCCACCCCTCCCGCATTGCTGCAGGCCGCTGGGCCCCGGAGCTTCACTCTCCTCCGACCCTTCCCCCCGGCTCCCCCCCAGGGAAGACGTGTCCCCTTCATCGCCATGGGCTGGCGCGGCTGAGGGTGGCACTGATGGGCCGGCCTCCTCTTCCTCCTCCTCTAATTCGGAAGCACTGACAGTGGCAGCTTGAGGGCCTGCCTCCTCACCTGGCGATTCATCATCTGAAAGCAGGAAGGCACAAGAGTAGCTTTAGAGTGAGGACAGGGCGGCAGCGAGGGAGGCATGAGTGCTGCCATTCATTGCATTGGTCGGACAGTGGCAAAGGATGCTGATCTGAGGCGCAAGTGGAACGAGAGAGGTCAAAAATGTGATGCCCTTATCATTGGTGCCCAGAACAGGGTCGGCATCACCACTGGTGACGGGGCCAATCAGCCGGCCTGCCATAATGCGCTCCACATGCTGGTCGAGGTTGGAGAGCTCTTTGACGTCAGGACGGCCTCCCCCGGTCTCAGTTCGTTTCCGCCGGTTGTGCGCCACCTTGGCCTGCAAGAGAAAGGACGGCCTCTAAGTACAGTGTGAAGCCCTGATCTTGTCTGCAATGCCTCCCATGGTCGAATAGCTTGTACAGTGTGAAGCCCTGATCTTGTCTGCAATGCCTCCCATGGTCGAATAGCTTGTACAGTGTGAAGCCCTGATCATCTGCAATGCCTCTCATGGTCGAATAGCTTGAGCAGTGTGAAGCCCTGATCTTGTCTGCAATGCCTCCCATGGTCGACTAGCTTGTACAGTGTGTAAAGTGCTGAATGTGCAAGTGATTTTCATGCCAGTCCCATAGCTGCTGGATGAGGGCTGGCCATTAGGGCTTTCAGGTCCCTTTGCCCATAAAGTTAGGTGCACATGCAGGGATGAGGAGGACACTGGAAAGGGTACTCACCCTGACAACCCGAGTGAGGTCGTTGAACTTCTTCCGGCATTGCACAGGAGTCCTGGCAACCACGCTGTTGGAAGACACCCTGTTTGAGACCTCCCTCCAGGCTTTCCGGTAGGCGCTGGGCAGCGGCCTCTTGCTACCTTCTGGGAACAGAACATGGCGCCTGCGCTCCACTCCGCCAACCAGCAGCCTCAGGTCACCGTCGCTGAAGCGCTGCGCTCTCTCCCTGACCTTCTCCATAGCCCTGGGCGTTGTGCAGATGAAGCTGAAGTGGTCAGGCCTAGGTTGACGGCTGCAGTGTGCAGGGTGTGGCAGGCAAACAAATCCACCCTCCCCCTTTAAGAGCTGACCAGCGCCAGAGTGTCTGCCGTCAATCAACAACTCGCCGCACCGGCGCTGCGCCCGGCCTCGGGGGTATCACTCTGCTCCGCTGGCTTAGCGCCTAAAGATAGTCGTGCATCGCCTGTTTTAGTGCAGCAGCAACCTCTTGGGGCGATGCGACTGAATATCGGTGAAGGTGGCGCGACTTTGCGCCGGGCGCAAACTTTAGCGGCCGCCCGACTTTAGCGCCCCAAAAGTGGCTATACTGAATTTCTAGGCCATGGCTTTGGCCTAGATTGTGGGGGAGAAATTGGGTGGAGCCGCAAACGGGGCGCCAAGCTCGCCTGGGCGCCAGATTTTGTGCTGCGATCGGAGCAGCAGCGATCGCCGGAAATTCAGCTTGGGCGCCCCAAGAGGGACACGGGGCGAGGCTCGAGGCGCTCCGTGTCCCTCTTAGGGCGCTGAAACTGAATATCGCAGCACAACGTGCCGCAGCGCCACACGCTGCGGCACGGTGCGCTGCGGTACTACAGGCCTTCCTCCCATTCTTAAGGGGGAGGGGCCTGCACCAGCGCGATGAGCGATTGCGAGTGCCGGCAAAAGAGCCCGGCACCGAGGAGAAGTGCCGGGCTCTCGGAAAACAGCCGGCAATGCTGCAGGGGGAGAACAGGAGGCCGGGGACGGAGGTGCCGAAAAAAACGGCCACTCCGCTGCTCCACCTTAATTTGCGCCACTGCCACTTAAGGTGGGCCCCGTGAACTGGGCGCGATTAGCAAGTGGCGCTACAGAGGCGATCGCTGCCATATATCGCGATCGGGGTGGTAGCGGGGTGCTGCGCACACTGATGATGTCATCGGTGGCGGCGCAGCGCAACAGGCTAACGCCGCCATTAGCGCCCCAGCTAAATATCACGGGAGGCATGGCCAGTGGCGCTAAAGCCACTGAGTGCCCTCTTTAGGCACAGCCCACTGAATTTCTCCCCCTGTGTGTTGTAATAAAGTTTTATGATGTCCCAAGAAGTGCAGGGGTATTGGACCCCCTCCGTGCTTGGATTATTTTAACAGATCATATTTTCTATCGATAGATGCCTGCCGTGCACTGCGGTTTTCTCTAAGTAAGGGGAATGTATGTGTTGGGGGATCGTGGATAGATAAATACAGGGGAAGGTTGTTTGTGGGGGGTCAGAAATTTTGCTCACCTTGATTGGACACTTCAAGCAAGTTTCAGTATCCTAGGGGGGACTGAAAGGATTCGCAAATTTCATGTCTCCCCCGAGCATTTACTGTTGGTTTATTAAAGAAACCCTGGTTGGACTGAGTTTAAAATCCAGGGCACAACAAGATGGCTGCGGTCAGCCTCATGGCCAAAGCCTGTAAGTTTCAGTTTGGACTGACAGCTTGTATTCTGATGACTGTGAGCAGGAACTTTCCAGAACTTGAATGCAGACAGACCTTCTGCATTTATGCATTAAGAAGCAAACCCAGTGGCATTCGGGCCTCTGATTAAAAGCCATCAAGGTTGTTTGCACAAACAATCAACAGCAGACAGGGCCTATTAAATATGTAGTGGGACAAGCTCAGCTGCATTCAGGCCTTCGTTTAGAGAACGTCAACATTGTTTACCTAAGTACTTCAAAACGATCAACGGGGCATTCAGACTGGAATGGCCCCATCACGAAACCAGTTGGACAAAGGGGAACACTGATGAGATCAGTAAAACTGATTACCGGCCATCCAGGTCGATGGGCCCAGATTGGTACCTTTTGTATGAGTTTCAATACATCCAGATTAGACAAAAGAAATGAGCTGATCTGGCGGGAGCTAAGGGCTACCGGGAAGGGTATAACTAGTCCCTCGGGATGCCATTTCTCTCTCTCTCTCCCGCCTCGCCTCCGGTGCCCTGCCTTACCATCAACCCAGCAAGAGGATCGTCAACGAAGAGCCCGTCCAGGGAAGTAGAATACCCGCAGTTACGTTTAAATTACTGGGGTATCTCTGCTTTGGGCGGTGAAAACCTAAGACATCGGCAGGCAACAGGGCATGGAGCAGACATTTCAACATCAATTTTCTGGGCCATCACAAGTTAATCTAGATAGGTGTAAAGGGTGGGAATTAAGGGGAATTGCTAAAGTGTCATTTTAGTTATTTTCCCTCGATGTGTCCATTTCTCCTCCCCCGTTAAGTGCAATTGTGCTGCATCCATAGTGATTTTCTCTGTATAGTAATTGTTCTCTATTTTAATAAACATTGGTTTTCTTTGCACCGAACCACTGGTCTCGTTTGTCTATATCGCTACTTGCAAATAAGTCCGGTGGTCAGAACCAAAGGGGAAGCGATTCGAACCGCACGGGGCTGGAGCAGCTCAGACACACGACTGACTGGCCAGACATAAACCCCAAACCAAAACCCCCTACATCTCTATCTCTCTTCCTCCTTTGAGAAGCTCCTTAAAACCTACCTTTCTGACCAAGCTACCCTAATATCTCCTTATGTGGCTTGGGTGTCAATTTTTTTTAAATTACGTTCCTGTGAAGCGCCTTGAGATGTTTTACTACATCAAAGGCGCTATATAAATGCAAGTTGTTGTTGTCTCGATGTTTTCATCTTCTGACAGTCCAAGGCTTGAAGAAACAGGCAAGCTGGATACTGCTTAATTAGACATGGCTTTATGTTAGAAACTGTTGTTCAATGGCCCTGAAATTGTGATCTCTGTGACAGCGTACGTCGAGAGTACGTTGCCTTAATCCATTTGAAAGGCCCCAAAATGCGCGAAATCTGGAATTTATGATCTGTCAAGGTACTGACAGATCATCTGAACTGCCTGTATACTTGAGTATTGCTGGTCCAGAGTTGGTCTATTTGCCCAACAACTGCCCAGCAATTGCCCACGCAACTTACGGCTGGTAAAAGCAGACTTGCAGGCGTAAAGGTATATATAACGCTTAAATAAAACATTTAAAAATCCAAAATTATGCACGTACACTTTAAATGAGTTTATGAAAATACTGGCCCAGATTAAGCTGTTTAAAATTATTTATCAAAAAAGTTAAATTTTTATTCAGGTTGGTGCAATGCGGGAACTTATGAATAAAATTGCAATTCAGTACATTGCATAATTACAGAATTCTGTACATTGTATAATTATTTGGGGATTCCATTGCATATCATAGGGGACTCCCTTTGTAAATGATTACAATGGAATGCTCCTTTGTCATTGGAGGACTGGGCCCACGTGATCCCGGGGGCGCTTCAGAACCGCCCACATCCATGGGGTTCGTGGGCCATTACACTGCCGTCCGCCTGGAGGCCCAAGACCGCAACTCTTCGCAGCCTGGCTGCCAGCAGGTAATTTCGGAATTGTTTTGCGGGTTGGCAGCGTACTCCAGGGGCACGCCTCCGACCGCAATTTCTAGGCCTTTGCGTACAGAGCTCAGTCACATTAATACTAACCTTATTCATTTCCACATTTTGGTTAAAGCGAAAGGAAACCTCACACTCTACAGTTGAGATTCATCAGCACGATGTTGCTAGAAGCTGAACTTGTTCTGACATAAGTCAATGGGAAGCCCGATAGCACTTAGAGCTGTCTATGGATGGCAAGTTATAAATCCTCCATATTCTAGTACTGTTTTCTTTCATCATAGAGATTACCAAAATGATCCTACCTTTGCAGTGTTACCAGTTATCTTTTACCTTGACTGTATTAACTGAAGTAATTTTGTTTCCAGAATAATTAATATTGGTGTTTAACTCGATGATTGTTACACTTATTTGGAGCTGCTGTTACGTGTGGGAATTAATTTTGGTGCTAGTAATAACACTTTTCAGTTTGTACATGTCAGTATGACAGAGCTAATCATGAACTCTCTCAACCTGTCTCCATTTAGCGCCTTCTGAAAATCCCCAGGTAATGTCATTTTTATCTAACAAGTGAGTTACAAAGCTTTCCAGTCAAAATTATTCAATTTTCCCATTCAGTTTTCTGTCTATAAAGTAAGTGCCTGTGTATTTTAATATTTATTTATAAAGATATTTCATTTTCTTCCATGATTTCCACTGGAACGATTTCCTGTGGTGAGTGAAGTGGCACCAATGGAATTCGTGATCTGGCACTGGAGAGAAAACTGAAACAAGGTATTTTTTTCTCTGAATGGACTGGGCTTAGCTACTGCTCTGCAGGAGACTGAACGACTGTGTGGAACTGGGCAGCCTGTATGGGACTGGGAAGAAGCTGTTACAAGAACAGAAAGACAACGGTTGCTGATGCAATTTATCTAGCTTTCAAGAAGACAGAAGTTCAGAGGGAAACTTCCAGAACCACAAAATATATTGACAGAAGCCAATCTCACTTCTGAACAGGGACTGGGAATGTGAATGAGGGACTGAAAGTAAATCATTACTGGGGAGACTGGGAGAAACCAGGCCGCAAGGAAGGAGATACAGCCTAGCAGGGACCAGAAAATAATTTATATAGGCCCGTAATTTCCGATAGGAGGCTTCCTGCTTGTGGATGCCCCCTATCAGGAAAAAATCTACGCACTTACCTGAGGGCTCCCGAGGTACGTACACTTCCGATCCTTGGCCTCTCCACAGTTGAAATGCGAAGGGCCCAGGTATCCCAGGGGCACAGGCAGTTTGCAAGCATCCCTGGGATCACATGGGCCAGGCCAGCCAATAGGAGAAGGGAATCTCCCTTCATACTTTTGACAGATAGACCTGTCAAATATATGAATGCAGATCACCCCAAAAAGACACTGAAACATTAAATACACTTTTAAAAAACCATCACATTTTTGAAATGAGTTAAAATTACATTAAATTAAATATTTTAAACAAAAATGTAATTTTTTGAAAAAAATAATTAAAGTTTTTTACGGGGCTAAAAATAAACTTACCTTTTCTAAAAGTATTTTAAAATTATAAATGAGTGAAAAAAAATCTTTTTTACTTTTTTAAACTCTTATGCTGGTAAAAGCAGGCCAGTTGTAAGATTTCTAAGGGTTTTTGTTGTGTCTGTGTGTTGATAGAGACACTGAAGACAGGAGTTGGTTTCATAGGTGTTTACTAAACAAAGTCTGGAGGGGAACTAACTGATACAACACAATATACAGGCTTACATAGCCCGAGTGGCCATTACCGGCATTACAGTACACATGGGGCTCTTAAAGGCACATACACTATGATTCCTCCCCTTTTAGCCAACCAGTACATAATATTTTAAGTAATTATTAATTACATGTTACAAGAAAAATAATCTACACATTGCTGCAGTTAATTAATTATAAGTCAGTCTCTCTGGAGGCTTCCTGACTCGGTCCGGATAACGCCTCGGTGGTGTAGTAGTTTCTGGTGGTGCAGTAGGTTCTTTTGGCAAGGCTGATTCAGCTTGAATGCCAGTGTCGGGTTCATCGGGTTCCAGTATCACCGGATCGGAGGTAGATATGGGTATCTCTACTTCATCGTTAGGCGTATAGAGTTGTGGTGTAGGTTGTCCCTTTTCGGATGACTCTATGATTTGGTCAGCATGGCGCCTTATTATGCTTTCTCCGATGTCCACGGTATACATCAGCGGTCCTAGTCGTGTGCAGATAGTTCCAGGCTGCCATTTCTCGGTACGGTAGTCCCGGGCCAAAACTTGTTGACCTATCTGGAAGGTTCTAGTTGGCCTTTCATTCATGCCTTGAAATTGCCGGTTCTCCACGTCCCTTCTGATGTTGGGCTTGATCAAATCCAGCCGGCATCTTAGGCTTCTATTGAAGAACATCATGGCGGGAGTTTGGTTTGTAACCATATGTATTGCATTCCTGTATGCGAACAAGAAGTTATCCACCTTGTGCTGAAGTTTTATGTCTTCATTACCCATGGCCTTTATGGCCTTCTTGAAGGTCTGGACAAACCTTTCAGCCAATCCATTGGTGGCGGGATGGTATGGGGCGGACATGTAGTGCTTAACCCCATTGTTTTTTAAGAACATCCTGAATTCTTCGGACACAAATTGTGGTCCATTATCAGAACAGATCTGTTCCGGCAGCCCATTCCTGGCAAATATGGTCCTTAATACTGTGATGGTTTTTTCCGTGGTGGAGGAGGACATCTTTATTACCTCCGGCCACTTGGAGTGTGCATCAACCGCGATTAAGAACATTGAGTCCATAAATGGACCAGCAAAGTCGATGTGTACCCTTTGCCAGGGAGATGAGGGCCACTCCCATGGATGTAGAGGGGCTTGGGGTGGAGCGTTTTGGACCTTGTGGCATCCTAGGCAGCTCTTGGTCATTTCTTCGATGTCTCCATCGATACGTGGCCACCATGCAAACGCCCTGGCTAGGTTCTTCATTTTCACTCCACCCAGATGCCCCTCGTGAAGCTCCTTTAGAACTTTATCCTGGAGTTTGGGTGGAATCACCACTCTGGATCCACACATCAAGGTTCCTCGGCACACTGACAGCTGTTCTCTTCTTTGCGAGAATGCTGGCAACAGTGGTTCACCATGTGCTGGCCATCCCTTCACTGTTAAATCGTAGACTCGTGAGAGAGTCGGGTCATTTCTAGTTTCCCTTTCAATGGCAGAATTTGTTACTGGTAGACATTCGACTATGGTAGAGTGGAAAATCTCCACTGGGTCTACGGTAGGTTCTTCTTCTACCGTTGGCAACGGTAGGCATGATAACCCGTCAGCATTCCCATGCTGTTTTGATCCTTTGTATTCTATGTTGTATTGGTGTGCCCCTAGAAAGAGGGACCACCTCTGTAGCCTTTGCGCTGTCAAATGGGAACACCCTTTTTAAGGTTGAATATGGAGATGAGGGGTTGATGGTCAGTCAACAAGGTGAATTTTTGTCCGTGTAGGTAATGGTTGAATTTCTTCACTCCCCATACCAGGCTGAGTGCTTCCCTGTCGATTTGGGCATAGTTACGCTCAGCTGAGTTCAATGAGCGTGACGCAAAAGCTATCGGCCGTTCCGAGCCATCAGGGAATTTATGCGATAATACTGCTCCTACGCCATAAGGGGATGCATCGCACGCCAGTCTGATTGTCAGTGATGGGATGTAATGAGCCAAAACTTTTTTGGACGTGATTAAGTCTTTGCATTTATGGAAGGCACGTTTACAGTCTTCGCTCCATTTCCAAATTACTCCTGTTTGTAGCAGTTCATTAAGAGGGTGTAGAAGAGTTGATAAGTTCGGTAAAAATTTATGATAGTAATTTATTAATCCCAGGAACGACCTTAATTGTGAAACATTTTCAGGTGCTGGGGCTTTTATGACCGCTTCTATTTTTTCAAGTGACATATGCAACCCTTCCTTATTAATTATGTGGCCACAATATGATATTTGATTTTGGAAAAATTCGCACTTGGGGCGATTTGCTCGTAGGCCCCGTTCTCAGCCTAGTGAGCACCTGCTCCAAATTGGCAAGGTGCTCGTTGTCGTTTTCTCCTGTTACAAGGATGTCGTCTAGGTAGCATTGAGTACCTGGAATCCCTTGGAGGACTTGCTCCATAGCTCTTTGCCAGATAGCTGGAGCGGATGCTACTCCGAAAACCAGTCGATTGTACTGGTACAGACCTTTGTGTGTATTTATCGTGAGATATTTTTTAGAGGCCTCTTCAACCTCCATCTGTAGATATGCCTGTGCCAAGTCAATTTTGGTGAAACGTTTCCCTCTGGATAGTGAGGCGAAAATATCTTCTATCCTCGGAAGAGGATACTGTACCATGTGAAGGACCGGGTTTACAGTCACCTTGAAGTCTCCACAGATGCGAATTTTTCTCTGCTCTTCAGATTTATCATTATTCATTGCTTTCTTCATGACTGGAATGATGGGTGTTGCCCACTCGCTCCAATCTATTTTGGATAATACGCCTGCCTTTTCCAAATTCTCCAGCTCAGCCTCGACTGCTGGACGAATTGCGTATGGCACCGGTCTTGCCTTAAAAAACGTGGGAATTGCTGCATCTTCCACTTTTATTGAGGCGGTGATGCCTTTCAAGGTTCCTAGTTTCTCTTGAAACACTTCTTTGGCGTTGGCCAAGATGTCTTTTAATCATTCAGGTATGACGTCATCATCGTTTTTTTTCTTACTGGTCACTGTCAGTGCCTGAATGGAGTGCCAGTCTAAACGTATTTTCCTGATCCATTCACGTCCCAACAGCGGTGGACCACCATCTTGTAGAATGTAAAAATACAACTTTTGTATTTCCTTGCCGTTGTATACAACAGGCACCCTTATTTTTCCTTTGGGGTATCCTTTCTGCCCCGTATATGTTTTCAAGATAATGGATGTGTCTTTTAAAGGTATTTGCGGAAATAGCCGCTCGTAATCCCGTCGATTTATGACGGTCAGAGCTGATCCTGTATCTAGCTCCATTTTAACTGGGGACCCTGCTATTGTGAGGGTAACCCAAATGGTCTGGTAATCATCCTTGGCAATTACATTATGTAATTTGAGACAGCTTAGTCTCTTGTTTTCGGAGTCACTATCGCTCTTCTGGTCTTCGGAACTACTGTCCGTCATCATTTGTACCTTTCTGTACTTTTCTTTATTGATTTTTTTTTCCTGTCTGTGGATTTTTTTTGTCCAGATCGGCATACCCGTGCAATGTGTCCAATCTTTCCGCATTGCCCACATGCTTTGTCCTTGAACCAGCAGTCCCTCTGGTCATGGGTGGATCTGCCGCAGCGCTAACATCTCTCGAAACCCCGTGTCATTTCATGGGTGCCGAAGTCCTGTGTCTTTTGTTGTATCTCTGCAGCTCCTCTTGCGGCTGCTTCGTATGATACAGCCATACTGAAAGCCTTGTCCATCTTTTTCAGAAAGCAGCCTTTTCTGTGTTCCTTCACTTAAGAGACCGCAGATGAATTTGTCTTGAAGATAATCTGCTAGTCCTGCCCCGAATTGGCAGTGTTTTGATAGCTTTCTTAATTCGGTGAGGTCATCAGCGTTATTTTCATTCTTGTGTTGATTTCTCTTGAAGAATTTGAATCGTTCCGCTATCAGCAGCGGTGTTGGGTTTAAGTGCTCCTGTAGGGTATCAACAATTTCTTTAAAATTCTTGTCCTTTTGTTTGGCTGGAGTGATTAAATTTCATAACAGCCCGTATTTCTTTGCGCCCATTAGATTTAGCAGTACTGAAGCTTTTTTTTCATCTTGTATTCCATTTGCGGTGCAATATATCTCCACTCTTTCCACATATGTGGTCCAATCCTCTATCTCATTATCAAAAGCATCAATATTGCCAGACTTAGGCATCCTAGAAAAAAAAAGGCGCTTCCCGCGTTTTTCTTTCTTTTCTGCAGAAAAGATATGGCGCTTCCCGCGCTTCCCCGCCGCTGCTGCCGATGACAACGCTGTTTCCCGCGGTTTCCGTTCTTTTTATTTATTTATTTACAGTTGGAGACTCGTTCCCGCCAGACTCTCTCTCTAGGTTTGAATGCCGACCTGCTTGCAGCGCCGGCCGTCTCCCGAGTGCTCCCTCCCTGTCTGTTACTGCTTGCCTCCGCTTTCGCTGCTTGGCCTAGCTGTAGAGCCAGCCGCTGGAGCCCCAGCCCGACGTCCAGGAAGGATTATTGCAGTACCTGCCACCAGCTTGGCTAGCTGGTGAAACCACAGCTTTTTCTTTTTCTTGATTTTTCTTCAACTTTGGACGCCAGAGGAATCGATGTCCTTGAGGTGCTGCCGAATTGCAGGTAAGTCCGTTTCCAATTCGTCGCCACTGTTGTGTCTGTGTGTTGATAGAGACACTGAAGACAGGAGTTGGTTTCATAGGTGTTTACTAAACAAATTCTGGAGGGGAACTAACTGGTACAACACAATATACAGGCTTATATAGCCCGAGTGGCCATTACCAGCATTACAGTACACATGGGGCTCTTAAAGGCACATACACTACAGTTTTCAGTGGGCGGAGGTTCTGCAGAAAGCGGAACACTTCCCCCGCAGAGGCCCTTCTCCAGGGCAGGCGTCCGATCTGTCAGGAGGATTCTTGACAGATTGGAAATGCCGGTTTTCAGCGCATGCGCTTTGCATGCCTAAAACCGGCATTTCCGATGTCCCTATGGGTGCGTACACAGCCCGTACACACCCGTAGGCATTGGAAAATACGGGCCAGTGTCTATACATACAGTCTGGCTAAATATTGGTAGTTTGGATTAGGATGGTCATATCTGAGTCAATATTGTTTGATGTTGGGGCCTTGTTTGATAATATGGTTGGCCTTTTACTAATTGCAGAGTTAAATAGGGTTGAGATGTTAATCTTTATTAGCAAGTAACAATACAATATCTAGGGTAAATTGCAGTACTTATGATAATTTTCATGGTTTTTGGTGGAGTCAGTATTAGCTAACTGTGCTAGTGGTCCACAACATCACCAAATCAAAATAACTAGGGGGTAACTTCCATTTAATATTACGTTCACTTGATTTACTTTTTCCGTTGGCAGTTCTTTAACTAGCACTTTGAAAACTGCTGAGCATGATAAAGAATTCAAATCTCAGAACCATCTCTACCCAAAGTAAAGTAAATTTCAACGCTGTTACATGACTAGGTTGACATTTCAGCTCTCTGACTTGATGTCAAGACAAAAAATGTATCAATGTTCTTTGAAAATGAAGCAAGGTCACAGCATAGAATTAAAATGCGCTGTTATTGTCTTTATGACATTAACATCAACCAAGCATCTTAACTGTGTGCAGCATAGATTGTGAATTCGGACTAAAGATCTTGTGTGCTTATTCCAAAATATCCTTGCTTTGTGAGTTAGTGCCGCATTATGTTCTATTATGAGGTAAGATGGCTCCGTGAATTTAATTCTTAATGCCCACTAAATCAATTTTCGCAATGGTCGTCAGTCATTTTTGCAGCGTGGAAAAAGGCAGGCCACTATCAATTTATATTACAGCAGCATCCTTCTAAGAGGCTTCTCTGTGAATTTGGGTGAACAGAGTGGAAGAATTGGGATGGGTTGGGGGGAGGAGGTCTCTGTGAACTGGTGGCGCCTGTTGAAGGGGAAGAATGTCCCTGTGATTGGAATGGTTGGAGACTGAAAACGTGTCTCTGTGAACCTCATTTAAAAGCCTCATCTTCATCTTTAAATCCCTCCATGGCCTTGCCCCGTTTGATCACTTAAAGTTCCCCCAGTCCTATATTCTTCCCTTCCCCATGCTTTCTGTCCCTTTGACTCTGGCCTCTTTTACAAATCTACCTTTGCTGCACCATCAGTGGCAAAGCTTTGGTTACCTGGTCCTACTGTCTGGTATTGTCTCTCTATCCACCTCGTCATCCCTCTCTCCTTTTAAAAACCTCCTCAAAACCTGTCTTTGACCAAACGTTTGGTCACCCCTCCTAATCTCTCTTCTTGGCTTGGCGTCTGTTTTCCATGAAGTAGAATGGGATGGTGCATTGCAAATGGAAGTTTTTGCTGCTGTTTTGAAGCAAGACTGATAGGTGCCATAAAGGGAAATTGTAAAGGATTTCATAACTACAAAATATAAGGGAATAGTTAAAAATAGTGTACAGCCAATTAAAGACTAGAAAAGAAAATCTTTTCAACAATGAGGGAATCTCAGATAAATGCTCGCTTAGTGATAGGGAATGAAAAGGTACAAGAGTAAATAGTGGAGCAATTAGGATAGATATAGACAAGAAAGTTGTACAGGGAAACAAATTGGTGGAATACCAAGTAGAAAAGGCGCTGGGCCTTTCCGTATGCTGAGGGAAGTCAGAGGGAAAAGCTGAGGCTCTGACCGCACTCTTTCAAATAATCTTGGAAATGAAAGCTGTGTCAGAGGATGGAGGGTTGCCAATGTAACGCTCCTTGAGAAAGCATAAAACCTGGTAACCATAGACCAGTCAGCCTAACCTCAGTAATGAGTACACTTCTAGAGGTCACAATTTAGCATGAAATTAATATTCACCTAGAAAGATATGGGCTAATTAAGGAAAGCCAGTGGGAATTTGTAAAAGGCAAGTCTTGTCTGACAAATCTAGTTAGCAGGAGGCAATAAACTGAATGTACAGAACTACTTTTTCAAGTGATGCAGTACCATAAAAATCCTCTAATTTTGACTTACTTATGAGGCCATGTCATTATTCTACAGGTCTCAGTATTAATCTACGTTAGTCCAAACTGTTAGATATTTGGTTCACATTTGCCACAGAGCATTGACTGCAAGAAGTATTGCTCTTTACTTGAGCTTGCTAGAGTAGATAAAATGAAATAACAGCAAATGTGCACTGTAGGGTGTAAGCACATTAACAGGCAGATGGCCTGAGGTATATTACGTAGGATATATGGCACAGAAACAGGCCATTCGGCCCAACCAGTCCATGCCAGCATTTATGATCCACTCGCGCATCCTCCCGTCTTACCTCATCTAACTCTATCAGCATAACCCTCTATTCCCTTCTCCCTCGTATGCTTATCTAGCCTCCCCTTAAATGCCTATTTGCCTCAACTACTCCCTGTGGTAGCGAGTTCCACATTCTCACCACCCTCTGGGTAAAGAAGTTTCTTCTGAATTCCTTATTTGATTTCTTGGTGACTATCTTATATTGTAGGCCTCCAGTTATGCTCTTCCTCACAAGTGGAAACATTCTTTCTGTATCCACTCTATCAAAACCTTTCATAATTTTAAAGATCTCTATTAGGTCACCCCTCAGCTGCCTTTTTTCAAGCAAAAAGAGACCCAGCCTGTTCTTCATTCTTTCCTGATAGGTATACCCTCTCATTTATGGTATCATGCTTGTAAATCTTCTCTGCATCCTCTCCAGTGCTTCTATATTCTTTCTATAATATGGCAACCAGAATTGTACGCAGTACTCCAAGTGTGGTCTAACCAATGTTTGATACAAGTTTAGCATAACTTCACTACTTTTGAATTCTATCCATCTAGAAATAAACCCTAGTGCTTGGTTTGCTTTTTTTATGGTCTTGTTAACCTGTGTTGCTACTTTTAGCGATTTGTGTATTTGTACTCCAAGATCCCTTTGCTCCTCTACCTCACCCAGACTCTCACCCTCCAAGTAATAAGTGACCTCCCTATTCTTCCTACCAAAATGTAATACCTCACATTTATCTGTGTTGAAATTAATTTGCCAATTATATGCCCATTCTGCAAGTTTATTAATGTCCTCCTTTAATTTGTTGCAGTCCTCCTCAGTATTGACTATCCCTCCGCAAATTTAGAAATTGTGTTTTTGATTCCAAAGTGTAAATCGTTAATATGAATTGTGAACAACAGTGGTCGCAGCACTGATCCCTGTGGAATACCACTACCCACCTTCTGCCACTTCCCTCCCATTATAAGGTCAGAAGTGGGGATGTTTGCTGATGATTTCACAGTCTTCAGTTCCATTCGCAACTCCTCAGATAATGAAGCAGTCTGTGCCAGAATGCAGCAAAACCTGGAAGACATTCAGGCTTGGGCTGATAAGTGGCAGGTAACATTCGTGCCACGTAAGTGCCAGGCAATGACTACCTCCAACAAGCGAGAGTCTAACCACTGCCCCTTGACATTCAATGGCATTACCATCACCAAATCCCCCACCACCAACATTCTGGGGGTCAACATTGACCAGAATCTTAACTGGACCAGCCATATAAATACTGTGGCTACAAGAGCAGGTCAGAGGCTGGTTATTCTGCAGTGAGTATCTCACTTCCTGACTCCCCAGAGCATTTCCACCATCTACAAGGCACAAGTCAGGAGTGTGATGGAATACTCTCCATTTGTCTGGATGAGTGCAGCTCCAACAGCACTCAAGAAGCTCGACACCATCCAGGATAAAGCAGCCCACTTGATTGGCACCCCATCCACCACCTTAAGCATTCACTCCCTGCACCACCGGCACACTGTGGCTGCAGTGTGTACCATCTACAAGATGCACTGCAGCAACTTGTCTAGACTTCTTTGGCAGTACCTCCCAAACCCGCGACCTCTACCACCTAGAAAGACAAGAGCAACAGGCGCATGGGAACACCATCACCTGCATGTTCCCCTCCAAGTTACACACCATCGTGACTTGTAAATATATTGCCGTTCCTTCATCATCTCTGGGTCAAAATCCTGGAAAACTCTCACTAACAGCACTGTGAGAGTACCTTCACCACAGGGACTGCAGCGGTTTAAGAAGGCGGCACACCAGCACCTTCTCAAGGGCAATTAGAGATTTGCAATAAATGCTGGCCTTGCCAGTGATGCCCACATCCCAGGAATGAATTTAAAAAAATCTACCCTTTACCCCTACTCTCTGCTTCCTGTCTTGAAGCCAGCTTGCTATCCAATCTGCTACTTGTCCCCTGACCCTGCATTCTCTGACCTTGTTCACCAGTCTATTATATGGAACCTTATCGCAGGCCTTTTGAAAATCTAGATAAACTACATCTACTGCATTACCCTTGTCTACTCTCTTTGTTACCTCTTCAAAAAATTCAATGAGGTTGGTCAAGCAAGACTTTCCCTTTTGAAATCCATGTTGACTGTTCATTATTATATTTTTGGTTTCTAGATGTTCTTCTATTTTCTCCTTTAGCAGGGATTCCATTATTTTCCCTACCACCGATGTTAAGCTGAATGGCCTACAGTCCACTGGACATGTTCTACCCCCCTTCTTAAATATCGGTATTATGTTAGCTATCTGCCAGTCCTCTGGCACTACACCTTGTTTTATTTAATTATTAAATATGTGCAGTAATGCCTCTGTTATCTCTTCCCTAGATTCTTTTAAAATGCTCGGATGTAATCTGTCCGGGCCAGGGGTTTTTTCCTCTTTGAGTTTGATTACTTTATTTAATATATCTCTTTTTATTTTAAATGCATTTATTTCATTACTAATCTCATGAAATATAATGTAGCCTCCACTGAAAATTCCCATTTTCAATTAAGAACAGCACGTCCATTCTGCTATTATTTCACTTTACCAGCCTGCACTGAGCAATACAAAAAAAATTTGCGAAGGGGCCGATCAACAAGCAAAAAAGTTGAGTATAGAATAGAGATACACCCCTGCCTTGCTTATCTTCATAGTTTTAGAATTACAGACTAACGCATGCCTTTCTGAATGCATAGGGGGCGATTTTCCCACTGGAGGCGGGTTTGAGTTTGGGTGGGTTTGAAACCAGCCTCCACTGACAGGTTTCAAAAATTTGCAATTTTCCCATGATTGGCCACTTGATTTCAGAGGTGTGGGATGCCCTTGGTCAATTAGTGTTTTGGGACTGAAACTCGACTCTGTTGACAGCACTTTTCCAGTCTGATTTTATGGCTTCTTGTTCCCTTGGCTCATTCCACAGCATTTCTGCATCTCCTGCACCACCTCCAACATCTTCTGAGAAACCATTATGTCCAATTTCAAGGCAAGGGCCTACCCGAGGCTCTCGGATGAGGTGCTGCAAATGTTGTTGGAGGGGATGACAGCTAGCATGAAGGTGCTCTTCCACTCATCTCGGAGGGAGAGGTCTGCCAAAGAAACCAAGACTGTGTGGGTACAGCTGGCAAGGGATATAACCTCCAGATGTGTGTGCAGATTGGGATACTGTTTCTGTGTATTGATGAAATGCCATCCCTGTTGGAAAGCATTAAAATGATTTGAAGCCAAAATGTTGGCGTTATGCCATCTGTTCCTTCGGCTTAGGCAGCTCCACATTGTGGGCACCACCACACTTGCATTGTCAGGTTGGTGGCCTGCATGAAAGGAGGCCAGAGATTCATGTCCATTGTCAATGATGTCCTAGGATGGAGCCAAGGACATGTGCCAACTTGGGCAACCAATGCAAATCTGGCCATGATAAGTTCATCCCTTGCATCTCTGGCAGCCATGTGATCGCGTGCTGCCGCTGGTCGATACACCGGTGCTCTGACCGCCTCCTCCTCCTCCTCCAGATCCTGCTCCTCCTCCTCCTCATCCTCATCTGAGGTCCATGCAGAAAGAAAACGAATGGTTCCCATGCTGCTTGTAGATGCCTCCTTTGGGGATGCGCTCATTGCAAGCGGGGACAGGGTCTTCCAAGGAGGTCCCACAGTTGATGGAGTCAAACTGCAGCACTTCCAACTTCGGAAAGCCTTCTAAAAGTGCTCAGAGACCTTTTAAAGCCAAGGTCTGGCACCTGCAAGTAATCCTTGCTGCAATAAACGATATCTTGTTAGACGAGGCCACCCACGAGTCAACCCGCCAGGTTTACCTGGCGTGGTTTAGGAGGTGCGTGGATCACACCGAAAAGCTAGAAAAATCATGAGGGCCTCTCAAAATAGGCTTAGAGAGGCCCTTAACATGCATTTAAGGATATTAAATAGCACAATGACCAGCTGGAGGCAGGAGCGTTTCCTGACCTCCAAAACTGGCACTGGCAAAATTCCACAGAGGTGGGTTGAAGGCAGGTTCCGAACCCGACTTCTTTGAATCTGATTTTCCCGCCTTTCCCACCTCCAAACCCGCCTCCTCTGAAGTCAGAAAATCGCCCCCATAGATACAGTTAGCTTGGTCAAACAACATAATCACAAGAGTGAAACACATTGGTAGCTTACAGTTGCAATAAATATAGGTCAAAGCAGTAAAAAGGCTGTCACTGGCTGGTGTACACAGGGAGAAGAGATTAAGATGAATTTCTAAGGAAGACAGCTGGAACATAGAAGTTCATTACTGATTCCCTTGTTTACAGCCATAATAATTGAAATGCAGAATGTATCATTTGAAGACCCTTTTAGGGTTTGAATGTAGTGCAGCGTTCTGTCTAAAAGGCTTCCTCTAATCTGATGTACATTTTGATTTGGCAGATGATGAAAAGGAAAATGTGCAATAAGTTACTGGCTCGTTTTTAGATTCAAACGGATGTCAGTTTCATTATTCACTATAAGACTTGAGAAGAAAGAAGCATCCTCAAGGGCTGGATGATTTACAAAGCATCACCCTTTACCCCTTTCAATATGGATAAAAGACGGTCCAAAATTAGGGTAAACAGTAATTTAAAACAAATTAACAGATCAAGACATTACCTGCAGGCTTTCATTGCTGGCTTGATCACCATAATCTTGACCAGGAATTTTGATGAAATTTGTTTTCAATTCTTCTATACACTGGAGCTGTAATTAGTCGCCCATTAGCAAAGCTGCAGCTATGCTTTGGTTTGCTGAATTGGTAGAAAGACATAGGTGAAAGCTGTGATATCCTCTACTTGTTAAATCAATGCTATGTCAAAACAACTCCAGTGCTGTTTGTGTGCAAGTGAAATAATTGCTCCCTATGTACATGTCCTTTTGGAAATGTATAGTAGGTACATAGTCGAGCATGACAAGAGAGAATACATTACAGGATGTTTTAAAAGCACCTGTGGGAACCACAGAGTTCTCTGATGTTCTGAATTCAAAAGACAAATGGCATCTGCATTATGCAGATAGAATCGTTTTTGCATAAACTGTCATGCCCGCATTCTTTGTATTTTTATCCTATTACAGAAAATTGCCATAATTTAAAGCAAAAGAACTGTTTGCTATGATTCTTAATAACTAGAAACACATATTCAAGAAGGGCTAATTTTAAGAGATCCTGCAGCTTTTACTATATTTTATTATAATGGATAAGAACAAGATGTCTAACGGACATTGATACATTGGGCTCGATTTTACCAGGCCCGAGGAGGCGGGAATGGAGGCGTGTGAGGTGTTAAAATCGCAAAAACTGGCGAGCGGGCCCGATCCCACCTCCATCCCGCCTCCAAGCAATATTCCCACATGCGAGTTTTCTGACACTGTCTCCATCCCGCCTCCAAGAGGTGGGATAGGCCCTTAAGGCCCTTAACAACCAGTTAAGTGCCTCTATTATCCCATTTTGAGAGGCCTTTCTGATTTTAACACTTTTCCCATGCGCTTCACGCCTCCTCTGAAACACGCCAGTTAATCCTGGCGGCAGCACAAGTGGATTGCTTACTAACAGCTGCAGCTCCACCATTAAAAAGGAGTTTTCAGCAATCTTCATTTGCAGGTGGCAGAACTTTGTTGTATCAGGTCTGGGGGAACTTTTAACAGGCCTACTCATTGTTCTGGAAGTTTGGAACCTGACACCCATCTCCGGTGTGACCTCCTGGGAAACCCCTCTCCCCACCTTGACTGAGCGCTTCCTCAACTGAGGCATATACCAGGAGCATGGGAACCATTTATTTCTTTTCCTCCTGGACATCAGATTCGGATGAAGACCAGCCGTGGCAGCAGCAGAACCATGAACAACAGCACCACCAACAGCAGCAGCATCAACAGGAGCACCAAGCTGCTGCTCACCCACCTGAAGCTGCACAGGCCAGAAGGCGCCAGCGCGCGACCATATTGCTGCCCGGGATGCAAGGGAGACACTTGGCCAGATTTGCTTAGCCTGCACAATCAAACACTTTTGCCTCGCAGCTTCTTATCAGACCATCGACAGTGGCCAAGAGCCTGTGGATTCCTATCACTCTGACCACCATACTGATAATTGCAAGTCACCCTAAGTCCTCAATGTGGAAGTCCCATTTGTGAAATGACAGACGCCACATAGAAACATAGAAACATAGAAGATAGGAGCAGGAGTAGGCCATTCGGCCCTTTGAGCCTGCCCCGCCATTCAATGAGATCATGGCTGATCATCCAAATTCAGTACCCTGTCCCTGCCTTCTCCCCATATCCCTTGATCCCTTTAGCCTTAAGAAATATATCCAACTCTTTCTTGAATATACTTAATGAACTGGCCTCCACCGCCCTTTGTGGCAGAGAATTCCACAGGTTCACCACTCTCTGAGTGAAGAAATTCCTCCTAATTTCAGTCCTAAATGGCTTACCCCTTATCCTTAGACTATGACCCCTGGTTCTGGACTCCCCGGCCATCAGAAACATCCTTCCTGCATCTAGTCTGTCCAGGCCTGACAGAATTTTATAGGTTTCGATGTGATCCCCTCTCAATCTTCTAAACTCCAGTGAGTATAAGCCCAATCGACGCAATCTCTCCTCATACGTCAGTCCTGCCATCCCAGGTATCAGCCTGGTGAATCTTCGCTGCACTCCTTCCATGGCAAGAACGTCCTTCCTCAGGTAAGATGACCAAAACTGCACACAATACTCAAGGTGTGGTCTCACCAAGGCCCTGTACAACTACAGCAAGACATCCTTGTTCTTGTACTCGAACCCCCTTGCTACGAAGGCCAACACACCATTTGCCTTCTTAACCGTCTGCTGCACCTGCATGCTTACCTTCAGCGACTGGTGCACAAGAACACCCAGGTCTCTTTGCATTTCCCCTTCTCCCAATCTATTGCCATTCAAATAATAATCTGCCTTCCTGTTTTTGCCACCAAAGTGGATAACCTCACATTTATTCACATTATAGTGCATTTGCCATGTTTCTGCCCAATCACCCAACCTGTCCAAATCATACTGGTTTCCCATCAGTATTTTTTATGACAATATGCAACTGATAGCATGTTAAAAATAAACACAAAATTTCACCCAAGTGACTACCCTTGTGACTACTTGTGCATTATCTTTCTTTTACACGTGCTCCTATGTGATGCTTCCCCTGTGGCTTCAGCAGATGTGGAGGCCCCTTGCTCACTTTGTTGCTGCTCCTGCCTCGACATCTTTGGCGGGCGTCCCCTGGGGTTACGAGCCTGTGAGGGCTGCTCCTGCGGCTGTGCAGGGGTTGAGACGCCGATCTTAGTTGGGTGGGGACTCTGGTGGGGCTCTGACCGAGGGCTCTGCAGTGGCATGGAAGTGTGAGCGTTTGGAGAGGAGCCCCCACTTCCTTGATGTCTGCCACCAACTTCCCTCTCATGGGTCAGGTCCCCCTTTGCGCTTGCAAGTGACTTGAGAGCACCTTGCTGCACATCAGGGGGGCCATAGGGACCCGTATCTGCACTGGCAGTCCTACTCAGAAGGACTTCCAAGAAGCTCTGGTTTCTCTGTTCCAATAGCTGACCATCGCTCCTCCAGAGATGTCAGTCTATTCTGAACACTCACCATGTTTTCCTCACTCCAGCGACTTACTGCCTCCATGGCCGTAGCCAGCCTTTCCACGGAGGTTGCCATCCTTTCCGTGGTGCTGCCTTCATGCACCAACGCCTCCACAAAGGCTCTGCTCATGTTAGCGAGGGACTCCTCCATTCGCTCCACACTTGCAGCTACCCTAGAGACAAAACCTGCCAGAGACTCCTGCACCTGTTCCTGGAGTTCCAGCACCGCTCTTCCTCTGGATAGACATGTAGACACAGGGTCGACATGCAGCTGAGCCGAGCTGGCAGAGTCCTGCGCCCTCCGACGAGGACTCTCCACTGCTGTCCCTGTCTCCACCATCTGCTGCTCACTTGTGAGCTGTGATACACCAGGTGACAACACTGCACTATCTAGCGAGGGTCCCACTGAGGTGTGAGTGTCTGCACTGGTGCTGGGTTATCTGAATTCTGCTGATGGAGCGCCCTCAGAGGTTGCAGCTTCCTCTGAGGAGTCTGGAAGCTCAGGCTCTTTATCCTGGACAGTGGGGACGGGGGCTCTCGATGGTCCTGTGGGGGAGTAAAGGAAAGAGTCAGAGATGTGAGGCCAAGGTTACATGCACATTGAATATTGCAGATGATCAAAAGTCAATCTGTTAGAGCATCAGAATCATTATCAGTGACTCATGCAATGTCAGTGAGAGAGATGATAAACTATTCTGTCACCGGCTTGCCCTGATGCACCCGTCTGTCCATTCCCCCCACTTGCACAAACTCCTCCACTCCCACGATCTCCAGTGCCACCTCCTCCCAGGGGGTGAGCTGGGCTACTGAGGGTGGCCCTCCTCCTGTCCTCGCTCTTTCCCTCTTATTGTGAGCTCTCTTTTCCTGCAATGAGGGAGACAAGTGGAGTTTGAGTGAGAATGAAGGAGTGAGTGTAGAGAATCCATATCATTGATGGTTAGAAGAAGACAAAGATGGAGTGAGGTGGCAAGACCAAGGGCCCTCCCTGTGTGTTGTAAGTTGTTTTCATAGCATCACAGTGATAGGGAGTGTGAGGGCTGCATAGTCGAATAGTTAGGTGAATGTGACCATAGAGAGAGAGGGAATGGGTAAGGGTGCAGGGATGTCAGTGTCAAGTGGGATATGGAGGAAGAGGCTGTCAAAGCTGAGTGCTGGTGAGGAGAGGAGATGGGGATCAGATTGAGGATGATGGGAAAGTCATACTCACTTTTCCAGTGCGCAGAAGGTCATGAAACCTCTTCCTGCACTGCAGCCAGGTTCTGCTTCACATAGACATTGAATTGACCTCCTGGGCCACTTGCATCCACATAGCTTTAGTCTGCTGAGGAGGCTTTTTCCTCCCCGAGGAAGGGAAGAGCACCTCCTTATTGGATCTGGCTCCCTCCACCAGAGCTTGCAGGGCAGCTTCATCAAAGTGTGGAGCAGACTTTGGCCTGCTGCTGGACATCGTGGCTGAAATAAGGGCTTACAGCAATGGGCATGAAGTTTTTGGTCTCCAGAAGAAGCAAGGCTGCTTGCAGGCCTTAAATCCAGCAGCATTGATGACGTCATCAGAGGCGACTTTCAGGATGGAAAGACTAATTGGGCCAGGGCTTCCCACATGCTGGGAATCAATTGGCCAATTAGGTGAAAATCGCATTTTTCCCCCACATCAAAGTGGAGTCGGGTGGATAACACGAAAAGCGGCTGACACGCTCTCAGCCCGCCCCAATGACAAAATCGAGCCCATTGCATCTTTTCTCATTTTTTCAAACACCTTCCACATTCCATCCAAATTTGATTTTGAGCACTTAGTGTGTTGTCATGCGTAGTTAGAAAAATTAATTGTGATTTAGCAGTGGAGGTGTTAACTAATACAGTGGCCTAGAGATTCAGTTGCTTGCGCCACCAGTTTGCGCCCAAATAGGCCACTCAGAGGCTTTAGCGCCACTGGCCGCAACCACCGCGATATTTAGCGGGGCGCTAATGGCGGCGTTAGCCTGTAGCGCTGTGCCGCCACCGATGACGTCATAGGTGTGCGCAACACCCCGCTACCGCCCCGAACGCCATATTAGGTCGCGGCCGCCTCTTCCGCGCCGGCCGCAAATAGCGACCGGTACACAGGGACCTACCTGTGGCGGTAGTGGCGCGAGTTAAGGTGGAGGTGCGGCCAGCCGCTTTTTCGGCGGCCGCCTGCCCGCACCTCCGTCCCCGGCCTCCTACACCCCCCCCCGCGGCATTGCCGGCTGTTTCCCGAGAGCCCGGCACTTTTCCTTGGTGCCGGGCTCATTTGCCGGCACTCGCGAGCGGGGATCATGCTGTTGCAGCCACCTCCCCCTTAACAGTGGAAGGAAGGCCTGCAGTACCGCAGCGTGCTGTGCCGCAGCGGGTGGCGCTGCGGCACTTTGCGCGCCGATATTCAGTTTCAGCGCCCCAAGCGGGGCGCGGGAAGCCTTGTATAGCGGCCGGCTTCCGTTTGGGGCGCTGAAACTGAATATCCCGATGGCGCAAGTGGCTCCGCGCGCAGCGGTAATTCCGGCGCCCAGGCGAGTTTGGCGCCCCAAAGTGAATTTTTAGCCCAGTGTGTTTTATTATTGAATAATTACGTCAAACTTTTTTGTAAGTTCTTGGGCTTGATTTTAATTCCCGAGGCGGGTTGCAGTCGGGTTGCGTGGTGGGCGGGTTCGGGAGCTGCTTCCGGCCGGTACAGCTGCAGAGTTGCGATTTTTATAAAACTAGCTTGTTAATTTCATGGAGGCACGCTGGCCAGTTCAATGAGTGGGATCGGGCTGGCTGGCCGCCTCTGATGACGTCACAATAGCAGCTCCTTTTAAAGCTGCCTTCCAGCCTGAGCCTTTCCATTGTGGTTTCCTGCACTTCTTTTCACAGTTATGACTTCTTCCAGAGGCAAGGCAGCTCCTCGGTTTAATGATGAGTCCCTCCAAGTTCTTGTGGATGCTGTCAGGTGGCGCAGGGAGATTCTCTTCCCTCCTGATGGCTGGAGGAAGCCTCCTCAGCAGACCAAGGCAGCCTGGCTGCGCATTGCTCAGGAGGTGAGTGCAAGGTGCATTTATGCATGCTCATGGATCCAGTGCCCCAAAAGGTTTAATGATCTTGTGAGAATATCAAAAGTGAGTATCCCATCTTACTTCCCTTGCACCCTTTCCTATCAATCTCTGTCGCTGCACTGAATCACTTCAGCATCCTACCTATGCACCCCTTAGACTCGCTCTCACTGTCATGCAGTGACAACAACTAACAACGCACAGGGAGCTACCTTCCTCTTGGCACCTTACCCCATCTTCGTCTCCCTCAAAGCTTCTATGGTAGGGATTAATCACACTCCATCACTGTGGCTGAAACACCACTTGTGTCCCTCCTTGCAAGAAAAGATAGCCCACAATAAGAGGGAGAGAGCAATGACTGGAGGAGGAACAGCTTCCCTTGCAGCATTGACCAGTGCTGAGGAGGTAGCAAACAAGATTATTGGAGGTGGCGAGGACCTGGAAGTGGGCGATGGAAAGACGGACACATTAGTGACATAATAGATTTTCATCCCTCTCAGTAAGCAATGCAATATGATGTTCATAGAGAATCGCTTTGTATCATCTGCTCAAAAGGATGTGTCTGCTACATCAATATCAGATGTCTAATTCAAACCGTTACTCTCCCACAGGACCATCGAGCGCCCCCCCTCCCCACAATCCAGGACGAAGAGCCAGACGACTCCTCAGAGGAACCTGAAGCCTCTGAGGGACCAGCGTCACCAGGACTCAGCGCACCCAGCACCAGCACAGCAATGGACACCTCGGTGGGGCCCTCGTGAGTTAGAGTAGTGTTACCACCTGGTCATTCACAGCACACAAGTGAGCATCAGCAGATGGTGGAGACAGTGACAGCAGTGGAGGGTCCTCCTCAGAGGTCGCAGGACGCTCCTGGCTCTGCTGAGCTGCATGCAGACGCTGGACCTCTGGGGCCATCCAGAAAAAGAGTGGTTTGTGAAATACAGGAACAAGTACAGGCGTCTCTGGAAAGGTTTGCCTCCAGGGTTAGTGCGAGTGTGGAGAGAATGGAGGAGTCCATCTCTAACATCAGCACTGCCATGGTGGAGGCAATGGCGCATGAACGCACCATCATGGATAGGATGGCAACCTCCGTGGAAAGGATGGCTACCTCAGTGGAAAGGATGGCTACGGCCATGGAGGAACTAAGTCACCAGAGTCAGGAAAACATGGTGACTGTTCAGAATAGAATGACATCTCTGGAGGAGCGATGGGCAGCTATTGAGCAGAGAGACTAGAGCTTCATGGATGTCCTTTTGAGGAGGACTGCTAGTACAGATACGGGTCCTCATGGCCCCCCTGAAGTGCAGCAAGGTGCTCTCCTGCCACTTGCCAGCACTGAGGTGCGGCTGACCCATGAGAGGGAAGTTGTTGGCAGGACAGAAGGAAGTGTGGGCTCCTCTCAAAGCGCTCGCATGACCGTGCCACTGCGGAGCCCTCGGTCAGAGACCCACTTTGCAGAGGCAACTGAGATGGCCGTTTCAGCCCCTGCACAGCCGCAGGAAGAGCAGACTGTTGAAGAGCCCTCCCAGGCTCCCAAACCCAGAGGACGCCCACCAAAGGTGTCTAAGCAGGTGCAGCATCCTAGTCAGCAGGTTGCCTCTACATCTGCTGAAGCCACAGGGGAAGCACCACGTAGAAGCACGCGTAAGAGAAAGATTAAGCACCTATAGTCACAAGGGGACTCACTTGGGTGATGTTTCTTTTTTTTCTGACTGTTGTTGGTATATTTTGTCATGTGTTAAGGAGAGATTATGGCAAAAGCGCATTGAGAGCTCAGGGCGACTTACATTTGTAATGCTGATGGTAACAGTGATAGGAAATAAGAGGGTATAGCAGAGATGAAGTATGATGTTGGACAAGTGTTGCCTGCAATTACAGAGCCATATGGTAGCCACCTATGGTTGAAGAGTAAGCTTATGCGAATGTGGCATGGCAGTGTGCATACCCTGATTGACAGGCAGCAGTGAACTGGAGGGATGCTGCATTGGTCACAACAGGGCATGCAAGGCTCCCCTCATCCTCCTCTTCCCAGGAAGATCTGTGCTGAGCCACGTGGCTGCTGCTCCTCTGATTATGAGGACCAGAATGAGAGGACATAAATGTTTCCCATCCCCTTGCTATAGATTTCATTTGAGGTAACAATCTTGCAAGTGCACAGTTGAAGTGGCCTGAAATAATTCCATTCATGACACACTGCAGATGGGTATCAGCTTGAATAGTCAGAAGGTCAGTAGACGTGCAAAATGTTATCCCATACCTACAACAGCAAATGTGTTGCATTTGAGTGTCAGCCATGTTTCAGGGGCGCATTTAAAGTGCTCCACCAATGCATACAAATCACGTCCTCCAACAACTCATCTCCTTGAACCTGGCCTGTTTCTGACTAGTCAGAAAACAGGAGCCAGTAGCAGGAAAATGGGAAACCACTATGAAAATAGGATTAGCAAGGCAGTTACCAGGCTGTTAACTGCCTTAACTACCTGTCCCACCAGTTGGAGACGGGTCAGTTTGGGAGCGGCTAAACAAACACTCAGGAAAATCAGTTGGGGGTGGGATGGAGGCAGGTTGGGTGTCTGAAGCTATTTTTCCCGATTTTCCCAACAGACCCGCCTCCGAACCTGTTATTAAAATTGAGCCCCTTGTGTCGCCTCTACTTGTGTCATCTGCTCTCGGGTATGGTGTCTGAGGTAGGCAGTATTGGCCTCATTCACCATTTCCATGGGTGTGATCAGTGTTCCTGCTTTGGCTACGAGAAGGTGATGTGGTGAAATGTCTTTATTTGCATTCCTTTTATGTTTCCTCTCTTCCTTTGGCTGAGCAACATGCTATCACTTAGGGGTAATACTAACAATTTAGATGAAATCATCAGTTTGCTATCTAATGATAGCTGGGTATAAGCAAGGCTCCACTTTGGGCTTTTGAATCTGGTCTAAGTTCTCCAGGCATTAACTCCCCACTGTTTCACATTGGAGCCGAGAGGGTAATTTTGAACTTTGCCATTTGGGCACTACCAGGTGAAATAAATCAGACCCCTTTATAGAACCTGTACAATTTTTGTTCCATTGATTTCAGAGTGCAGTGACATTTAGTTTGAGAGTGATGTAGTCTAATCTGAAACTAAGATCTTCAATCTAAACAGAGGAAACTACAAGGGTATGAGGGACAAGTTGGCCGTGGTAGATCGGGAGACTACACTAAAAGGTATGAAGGTGGACATACAATGGCTAACATTCAAGGAAATAATGCATAATTTGCAACAAACATATATTCCTCTAGGACATAAAAACCCAAAAGGAAAAGTGATCCAACCATGGCTAACAAAAGAAATTAAAACTAGTATTAAGCCAAAGGAGGAAGCTTATAAAATTGCCAGAAAAAGCAGTCAGCCTGAGGATTGGGATCTTTTTAGAAATTAGCAAAGGGGGACCAAGAAATTGATAAAGAAAGGGAAAATGGAATATGTAAAAAGGAAAGGTCTGGTGAAGGTAAATGTAGGTTCTTTACAGTCAGAGATGGGAGGATGAATTTATAATGGGGAATGAGGAAATGGCTGAGCAATTAAATAAATACTTTGTTTCTGTCTTCAAGGAGGAAGACACAAAAAACCTCCCAGAAATACGAGAAAACCAAGGGTGTGGCGAGAATGAGGAACTTAAAGAAATTATTATTAGCAAAAAAATTGTACTAGCAAAATTAATGGGACGAAAAGTCGATAAATCTCAAGGACCGGATGACCTACATCCTAGGGTTTTGAAAGAGGTGGCCATTGGAATAGTGGATGCATTGGTTGTCATCTTCCAAAATTCTATAGATTCTGGAATGGTTCCTGTAGATTGGAGGATAGCAAATGTAACCTCACTATTTAAGAAAGGAGGGAGAGAGAAAACGGGGAACTATAGACCAGTTAGCCTCACATCAGTAGTTGGGAAAATGCTGGAATCTATTATAAAGGATGCAATAACTGGGCACTTAGAAATTGGGCAGAGTCAACAAGGATTTATGAAAGGGAAATCCTGTTTGACAAACCTATTGGAGTTCTTTGAGGATGTAACTAGTGGAGTAGACAAAGGGGAACCAGTGGATGTGGTGTATCTGGATTTTCAGAAGGCCTTTGATAAGGTCCCACACAAGAGGTTGGTGAACAAAATTAGGGCACATGGAATTGGGGGTAATATACTAGCATGGATTGAGAATTGGTTAACAGACAGAAAACAAAGAGTAGGGATAAACGGGTCTTTATCAGGATGGCAGGCTGTGACTAGTGGGGTACCACAAGGATCGGTGCTTGGGCCCCAGCTATTCACAATCTATATCAATGATTTGGATGAGGGGACTAAATGTAACATTTCCAAATTTGCCGATGATACAAAGCAAGGTGGCAGTGTCAGTTGCAAAGAGGATGTGAAGAGGCTTCAAGGGGATCTTGACAGGCTCAGTGAGTGGGCGAGAACATGGCAGATTGAATATAATGTCGATAAATGTGAAGTTATCCACTTTGGTAGAAAAAACAGAAAAGCAGAGTATTTCCTAAATGGTGAAAGATTGGGGAATGCAGATGCTCAAAGGGACCTGGGTGTCCTTGTACATGAGTCACTGAAAGTGAATGTGCAGGTACAGCAAGCCATTAGGAAGGCAAATGGTATGTTGGCCTTCATTACAAGAGGATTTGAGTACAGGAGTAAAGAAGTCTTACTCCAATTATATAGGGCTTTGGTGAGACCACACCTGGAGTACTGTGTACAATTTTGGTCTCCTTACCTAAGGAAGGATATACTTGCCATAGAGGGAGTGCAACGAAGGTTCACGAGATTGATTCCTGGGATGGCGGGACTGTCGTATGAGAAGAGATTGAGTAAACTAGGCCTGTATTCTCTTGAATTCAGAAGAATGAGAGGGGATCTCATTGAAGCATACAAAATTATTACAGGGCTTGATAGGATGGATGCTGGGAGAATGTTTCCCTTGGCTGGGGAGTCTAGAACCAGGGGCCACAGCCTCAAGTTAAAGGGTAGGCCATTCAGGACTGAGATGAGAAGAAATTTCTTCACACAGAGGGTGGTGAATCTTTGGAATTCTCTACCCGAGAGGGCTGTGGAGGCTCAGTCATTGAGTAAATTCAAAACAGAAGTCAATAGATTTCTGACTAGTAAGGGCATCAAGGGATATGGCGATAGGACCAGTGAATGGAGTTGAGGCAGGAGATCAGCCATGATCTCATTGAATGGTGGAGCAGGCTCGAAGGGCCGAATGGCCTACTCCTGCTCCTATTTCTTATGTTCTTATGTTCGAATGCAATGGTTTTGAGGAGGCATTGGAAATTAGAGGTGTATGAAGGAATTGGGTAAAGAATTCTAGTGGGCAAGAGCTTAGTGGCTTAACAAACAATCACCACTGGTGGAACGCACGTATGCAAATACAAATGCCCAGAGTTTCTTTGTGACGAACTTCAATGTGATCTGCACAAAATGCAGTTGGCAGTATAACTTCTGGTGGTTGTGCGATTGCACTCTACAACCATTCATATAACTGCAGTTTTATAACCAATTGAATCACCAATCCACTGAATGTGGTTTTTAAAATTTCTGTGGACAAAGTGAGAACATTTTTGCAAAGGTGTTGAATGATGTGAAGTATGACATGAATTTTCAATTAGATTTAGCACTATTCAAATCGTGTGAAATAAGTTTTTTTATCCATCTTGGGTGCTGACCATGTGTCGGAGACTCGTCATAAAGTGTGACTGACTTAATGAATAAGTAGCAGCTAAGATGCAAAGGGCACTGAAAGAAAATGTGCTTCAAAACAATTTGTCTGCTCTGACAATAAAGTTTTTGCAATAAATTAATCTAAAAAAGTATAGTCTTACGTAAGCCAAATTAACAGAACTGTTTTGGACATACGCCATTTGACTTTGGCTTGTTTCTGAAATGCAAAAATGAATAGCGATCAAAATGAGGAGAACATTCTTAATCATGTTTATTGCTACTGGCTATATGACTCCTTTGCTTAAGGGATTATTTAGATTTTTAGGCTGTTATTATATTGTACTTCTGGTGGGAACTGCAGAGTGCCAAGTGCAGTTGGCATGACCTGTGCTATATTGAGCGCTGCGATTTGTACACTGGCTCCCAGGAGAAAGCTCTGCTCCTGCATACTCCACTCCCCCGCTAGCAAACATTTAATATTTTGAGACTTTGGGTGGGAGCTTCCGTTTACCAAAACATTTTTTTTTTTTAAGTCTCTGCAGTAAGTTTATGAAGTGCCCAGGAGGATCACCTAAACACTTCTTAAACCTGACTTCAGACTGCACTGAAATAATAGGCAGCTGTGAAACCCAAGTAGTGTGAGAGGGTCTCTGTATGTTCCAGACTCTGAGAGTTGAATTTGGAGTTAGGCTACCATTTATGCATCTATCTGCAGCCAAAATCTTTCTGCATTGATGAAAAAATGCCAGCATAACTGTACCCTTAAGTGTTGATAATCTTGTTTAACTGATTCTGATAGAGGACAATTTATGTGGATTGTTTTGGCTACTTTTCTGCAGCATGTATTTAGAAATGAGCTATGTTTAAGTATTGTGTTTTTAATAAAAAATACAAAGTGATTTTTGTACCGATTTAATAAGCCACCAGCTAAAGCACTGAGACGGAGGGGAGCTTAAAGTGTTGAAGGGCCTGGCATCAAAGAAGTCTCCACAATGACCAGAGACAGTAAGGAATTCATTTGTAGTGAGGATTATTCTATTCATGTGGGCACAGCACGAGGTGTCTGCTGAGGATAAACTCTTGGGAGAGGAGGCAGTTGGTTTTGTTGGCAGGCCTGATGAAGATTTCAGAGACACCACCCTTGTGCTTCTTGGGGAAGAATGTTGCAGGGGAGGGGGAATAATAAGGTTTTAAAGAAAGGATTGCGAGGACATACTTTGGCAGGAAGCTTTGCAGTTAGAAGTTGTCTAGAAAGAAAGTTAATGCCAAAAACATGCAAGGGAGCTCTTGAAAAGGGGCATTGGTTTATTATTTTGTCCCCCATTTTTCGAGGAGAGAAGTGAGATTGAATGAAGTAAATGGAATTTGCTTTAACTGTTACTCTGTATGTTCACTCACTGTCTGTAAATAAAGCAGCCTAATAATTCATATCTGGCCTTGTCTCATCAAGTGTTCTTCAGTCCATCTTCAGAAAGATTGATGAACTGCATGTGAGGACATATGCGACATCCAGTCAGATCACCAGAGTGTCCTATTGTCACACTCCTAGATTACATTTTTGTATAATTAGATATTGGGCAGTATGGGCATACGACAGTCCTGCCATCCCAGGAATCAGTCTGGTGAATCTTCGCTGCGCTCCCTCTATGGCAAGTATATCCTTTCTTAGGTAAGGAGACCAAAACTGCACACAGTACCCCAAGTGTGGTCTCACCAAGGCCCTGTACAACTGTAGTAAGACATCCTTGCTCCTGTACTCAAATCCTCTTGCAATGAAGGCCAACATACAATTTGCCTTCCTAACTGCTTGCTGCACCTGCATGTTTGCTTTCAGTGACTGTGTACAAGGACACCCAGGTCCCTTTGCACATCAACATTTCCCAATCTATCACTATTTAAATAATACTCTGCCTTTCTGATTTTCCTATCAAAGTGGATAAATTCACATTCATCCATGTTATACTGCATCTGCCATGTATTTGCCCACTCACTCAACTTGTCTAAATTGCCTTGAAGCCTCTTTGCAACCTCCTCACAACTCACAATCCCACCTAGTTTCGTGTCATCAGCAAACTTGGAAATATTACATTTGGTTACCTCATCCAAATCATTGATATATACAGTATTGTGAATAGCTGGGGCCCAAGCACTGATCCCTGTGGTACCCCACTAGTCACCGCCTGCCACCCCGAAAAAGACCCATTTATTCCTACTCTCTGTTTCCTCTCTGTTAACCAATTTTCAATCCATGCCAGTATATTACCCCCAATTCCATGTGCTTTAATTTTGTACACTAACCTCTTATGTGGGACTTTATCAAAGGCCTTCTGAAAATCCAAATACACCACATCCACTGGTTCTCCCTTATCTATTCTACCAGTTACATCCTCAAAAAGCTCCAGTAGGTTTGTCAAACATGATTTCCTTTTCATAAATCCATGTGGACTTTGTCTAATCCCGTTGGTATTTTCTAAATGTCCTGTTATCACACCCTTAAGCAGTCAGAGCTTGCATGGCATCAAAATTAAACTGCATGAGAGCAGTCTGAGATTGGATGTTACTAACCACTGACTCCATTACAGCACTAAGCCATTGCCTCGGCCTGTGCTGCAATAGTTGCTGCTACCTCACCCATGACATGTGGCATGAGATCTGGGTCCCCACGGTCTCAGTGCGAGTCAACCATCCTCTGCAAAGTGCCAAGGATGGGCCCAATGGTTTGCAAAGATGAGAACAATGCTGGCGGCGGGCTCCTCCATGCTCCTAGCCAGTACATCCATGCTCTCGTGCATCCTTGCCATTGCACCCATGAGCTCAGTGCACAGTCTCATCGCCTGTGTGTTCATTGCCTCGACCTCAAGGTCCTCATTTGAGCCCTGTGAAGCAGAACTCGTGCGCGCACTCACCCTCTGGAGAGATGGCCCCCAAGTTTCCGTTTCCCCATGGTGTTGCTGCAGTCCACTGGATCCTGGAGCTTCACCTACATCAGAGCCAATTCCTCTGCTCCCCTCCAGGACCCTGTGGCCCCATTATCGGACATATCGCCCTCAGGAGACACAGGCAGTGAGGCTCCAGCTTGGTGTTCCTCCTCCTCTCCCGCGTCGCTGTAACTGGGAGGCTGAGGACAGGCTGGTCAGATGGCAGCTGATTATCTGAAAGACTTAAGGCAAAAGAGTGAGTTTAACATGAGGGGAGGGGGGCAGGAAGGGAGCAAGGAATGGAGACAGTATAGTTAGATGGAATGTGGGAAGGGCTCGTGTTGTGAGGGGGAAGTGGTATGAGAGAGGAGAGAGAGGTGATGAACATACTGCTGCTGTCCCCAAGGGGATCGACCTCTCCGACAGCCACAGCACCCATGACATGGCTTGCGATTATTCTGTGCACTCGCTCCTCCAGCTGTGTGAGGGGATGCAGCTCCGTCTGACCTCCTCCCATGTGTAGTTGCTCCCTCCTGTTATGGGCAAGCTTGGCTTGCAAGAAAAAGGACAGCGTGTGAGTGACTGTGAAGCCATGTGTTTGACAGATGTACCTACCATAGTTGAATAGCCATTAATGTATGCAAGGCATGAGATGTGGATGTGACTTTTAGTAGATGGGCATAGTTGGTGGGTGAGTGTTGGGGATTCGGCAGTTTATACCGTGTGTGCACAGAGTGAGGTTGAGATGGTGGGAGGTAGAGATTTTTGAAGCATCTACTCGATAGACTCTGGAACAGTACCCATGGATTGGAGGGTAGCTAATGTTACCCCACTATTCAAAAAAGGTGGTCGAGAAAAAGCGGGGAATTATAGACCGGTAAGCCTGACATCGGTAGTGGGGAAAATGCTAGAATCTATTATAAAAGATGTAATAGCAGAGCACTTGGTAAGCAGTGACAGGATCGGACAAAGTCAACATGGATTTACAAAAGGTAAATCATGCTTGACTAATCTACTGGAATTTTTTGAGGATGTAACTGGTAAAATAGATAAGGGAGAACCAGTGGATGTGGTGTATTTGGACTTTCAGAAGGCTTTCGATAAGGTCCCACATAAGAGATTAGCGTGCAAAATTAAGGCACATGGGATTGGGGGCAAGGTATTGACTTGGATAGAGAACTGGTTGGCGGACAGAAAGCAAAGAGTTGGAATAAACGGGTAATTTTCCGAGTGGCAGGCAGTGACTAGTGGGGTACCGCAAGGATCGGTCCTAGGACCCCAGCTGTTCACAATATATATTAATGATCTGGACGAGGGATTTGGATGTAATATCTCCAAATTTGCAGACGACACAAAGCTGGGTGGGAGGGTAAGCTGTGAGGAGGATGTCGTGAAACTCCAATACGATTTGGACAGATTGGGTGATTGGGCAGAAACATGGCAAATGCACTATAATGTGGATAAATGTGAGGTTATCCACTTTGGTGGCAAAAACAGGAAGGCAGATTATTATTTGAATGGCAATAGATTGGGAGAAGGGGAAGTGCAAAGAGACCTGGGTGTTCTTGTGCACCAGTCGCTGAAGGTAAGCATGCAGGTGCAGCAGGCGGTTAAGAAGGCAAATGGTATGTTGGCCTTCGTAGCAAGAGGGTTCGAGTACAGGAACAAGGATGTCTTGCTGCAGTTGTACAGGGCCTTGGTGAGACCGCACCTTGACTATTGTGTGCAGTTTTGGTCACCTTACCTGAGGAAGGACGTTCTTGCCATGGAAGGAGTGCAGCAAAGATTCACCAGGCTGATACCTGGGATGGCAGGAATGACGTATGAGGAGAGATTGTGTTGATTGGGCTTATACTCACTGGAGTTTAGAAGATTGAGAGGGGATCTCATCGAAACCTATAAAATTCTGTCAGGCCTGGACAGACTAGATGCAGGAAGGATGTTTATGATGGCCGGGGAGTCCAGAACCAGGGGTCATAGTCTAAGGATAAGGGGTAAGCCATTTAGGACTGAAATTAGGAGGAATTTCTTCACCCAGAGAGTGGTGAACCTTTGGAATTCTCTGCCACAGAGGGCGGTGGAGGCCAGTTCATTAAATATATTCAAAAAAGAGCTGGATATATTTCTTAAGGCTAAAGGGATCAAGGGATATGGGGAGAAGGCAGGGACAGGGTACAGAATTTGGATGATCAGCCATGATCTCATTGAATGGCGGAGCAGGCTCGAAGGGCCGAATGGCCTACTCCTGCTCCTATCTTCTATGTTTCTATGTTTCACCCTGACCACCCGAGTGAGGTCGTTGAACTTCTTGCTGCACTGGGTGTGAGTCCTTTGGACCACACTTCTGGCCGAGGCGTAATGGGCCACCTCCCTCCACATCCTTCTGAACTCCTGGGTCAATGGCCTCCTGCCAGTGTCTGGGAACAGCACTGCCCATCGGCGTTCCACAGCCACAACCAGATCCTCCAATGCCTGATCGCTGAACCGGAGAGCTCTCTCCCTGGGCCTCTGATCAGCCATGAGATTTGTGGTTGATGGATTGCACCTCCTTGCAGGCCCAGGTCACAAGCAGCAATGATCAGAGTGATGCTGTTCAGCATGAATGAACCTCCCCTTTAAGAACTGGAAGGCGCCAGTCTGTCTGAATACTTGTAATTGACAGTGCCGGAACTTGAGTAGCGTTTTGAGGTAGTGCCCCGTTCCCCGATGTTAGCGCCCTAAGAGAAGTGTGTAGCGCTTGATTTAGTGCTCCACTTCCCTCTAGGGGCGCTAAAACTCAATTTCGCGGTCATAAACGCCGGCGCTAAAGTTTGCGCCCGGGTGATGTTAGCGCCCCAAAATGGTCAATACCGAATTTTTCCCCCTAAATATTTTGAATGCGAGTTTATTGTTTTTCCAATATTTGTTGGCTTGTGACGACGTTCCGCACCAGTAGCGCATACTTCGAAAATTATCCTCGGCCCCCACTGAGAAAAGCAGCATTACCAATAATTACAAAGTTATGGATTGAATATGGCAACTTGAATCACACGAAAGGCCAATACTGTGGTCTTGGTGCAGAGACATGGGCATTCGGCGCACTAGTGTATTATTGTGGTGTTCTTGGTGTAAGTGCGTGACACTCTGGGAGTGCACCAACATTAAGGGGCAGGTTGTCTGTTGCCAACAGCTCTCAAAGGGTTGCTGGTCTTCCTTAAAGCTGTCCTGCGACTGAAGAGCGGGAGAAATGGCTGCAGCAAGGACAAGCATTAGAACTGCTCCATTTAATGAAACAACTTTGGAAGTGTAACTGCAGGAGACTCTGCAAAGAAAGGTGGTCCTTTTGAGAGCTGAGGGTAAGCCTCCGATGAAGGTCAGTACCAGAGCAGCTTAGATGGAGGTAGCTAATAGACTGAATTCTGTTTCAGCTGAGAGCAGGGTAGAACTAAATTTGCTTGTGTCAGAAAAATTGTTACGGCAAATATTGGTAACACTTTGTTTAATTTTACAATGTTGCCTCACGATGCATGTTGACAGCTTGGTGGATCATCACAGAGAGAGAGTGTACTGCACTCGGGCAACTGTTCACATACTTTCCAAATGCAAAGACATGTCCATGTTTTACCAGAGTACTCTGCTTTGCTGTCATAACAACATGTTTGTCCTGTAGCCTATTAAATGTGACAAGCAACAAATGATAAACAGGCTGCCAACACAAAGTACCTGTTGTGTTCCGTTTTCCCTCCCCCAGCAGCCGGCCAAATTTGACAGCCTGGCTGGTAGGCAGGAGGGAAAACCAGTGGCAGGAGGTTGCAGCCAGAGACCCTTGGGGTGGGGGGTGGGGGCGAAGGTTAGCAATTGCGTTGGGGAGAGGGAAGAGAGAGAGATTGGATATCAGCGGCGGGAGGAGTAAGAGGACAATGGGCTTGGAGGAGGGGGGAAGGTCACCATCCTGATGGAGGCGGTGGGGGGAGAAAGAGGACAATGGGCCTGGAGGAGGGGGGAAGGTCACCATCCTGATGGAGGTGGTGGGGAGAAAGAGGACAATGGGCCTGGAGGAGGGGGGAAGGTCACTGTCATAAATCGCAACTTCTACACGAAGTAACTCAGGAAGTACTACTGGACGGCCAGCTGAGGGCGCCATCCGAGGAGCATAAATACTCGGGCGTGGGCCCAACTTGGCCAGAGACAATCTGGAAACAGGAAGCTAGTGACTACTAACTAGACCTCCATGTTTTGTTACAAGTCGATTAAAGCCTTGCTTTATGTACAACCAAGCGCGTAGTGAGTCTTTATTACGTCAGTCACCATCCTGATGGAGGCGGTGGGGGGAGTAGAGGACATCGGGGCTGAAGGGTGGAGGTTGGTAATTGGCAGGGAGAGGCCACAGTTGGCAGGGGGGAGGCGAAGGCTAGCTTGAGGGGCTGGAGGAAGCACTCTTGCTCCTCTGGCCCACAAGGAGTGATGTAAAAGGCACTTACCTTGCAGAGCCGGCAGCTCCCGTCTCCATGGCGGGACACTCGGAGGGCAGAATATTCACAGCTGTAAGAAAGGTGGTGGGTGCATGCGCGGCGTGTTGGGGGTGTGTTCCCCATATTTAAGTCTTTAATTCTCGCCTCCCCCCCCCACCCCACAATCCTCTCTTGCCAGTGGTGATGGTTAATATTGAGGCCATGGTCTTTTACAGCCTTGAGATTTTCCACATTTCTACAACCTCACTAACATTTTTGTGGGACCTGAGGAGCCTGGAGCACAACAGGTTGGCAGGATCACCATGCCACAGACACGTCATTATGAAGTGCAATGTGCAATGGATGCTGCACCGGCCTCAGTGATGATAATGAGGAGCATTCGGACTTGATGCACTTGCAATGCAACTTAAGTCAACCTTACATTATCGATTCCACAGTTTAAATGTCCTGAACTACTGGCACAAATCATACATCTAGTTTGTGCCATGTTGGAAAATTTAGGTGCACTCATAAAAGAGAAAAATGTAAAATAGGGCAGGACTGACAGAAGGGGATTTGATCACTGCTCTGATGATTAAAAATAGCACTGGCAAAATCAGTGCTTTTATAGCAGTACAGATACGGTAACTGTGCTATAATTCTAACTACTGAGCCAAAGACTAATCTTTCACAATTGCAGTGATCATTTTTCACGTAATACAATACTAAGATTACTTTCTTCATTTAAAGAGTAAGGGGTATTCTACTTCAAAACAATAAATTTCCTTTTAAACATAGATTTTGTGATAGGAAATCTATAACTGCACAAAATATTGAGTAGTCAACTGGTTAATATGGGTAAATTCAACTGTGGTGTTTTGTGTTGAATATTTCATACCTTCACAGAAGGTTTGCCATGTTGTCATGCTATGTTGGAGGATACCATTCAGCGTTGCACAGAAAGAAAATAAATTATTTAAAAAAAAATAACTGGTTAAAATCAAAAGTGTTGTGGTGACACAATACATTGGTGCTTTGACACGATGTAACAAAGTGGTAGAAGGCAGATTTGATCCAACACAGTGGATTCCTGATTTTTATCTCGGCTGTTTGGGGGAAGTTAGCGTCTGGAGATTGGATGCATCCCTGCAGGGTGGGAGGGAAAATTTGTTGATGGAAAACATGGAGGTAGTAGGTAGCAGTGGGAGAAAGAAAAACTTACATAAGAACATAAGAAATAGGAGCAGGAGTAGGCCATTCGGCCCTTCAAGCCTGCTCCGCCATTTAATGAGATCATGGCTGATCTTCTGCCTCAACTCCATTCACCGGCCCTATCGCCATATCCCTTGATGCCTTTACCAGTCAGAAATCTATTGACTTCTCTTTTGAATATACCCAATGACTGAAGCTCTACAGCCCTCTGGGGTAGAGAATTCCAAAGATTCACCACCCTCTGTGTGAAGAAATTTCCTCATCTCAGTCCTGAATGGCCTACCCTTTATCCTGAGGCTGTGGCCCCTGGTTCTAGACTCACCAGCCAAGGGAAACATTCTCCCAGCATCCACCCTATCAAGCCCTGTAATAATTTTGTATGCTTCAATGAGATCCCCTCTCATTCTTCTGAATTCAAGAGAATACAGGCCTAGTTTACTCAATCTCTTCTCATACGACAGTCCCGCCATCCCAGGAATCAATCTCGTGAACCTTCGTTGCACGCCCTCTATGGCAAGTATATCCTTCCTTAGGTAAGGAGACCAAAATTGTACACAGTACTCCAGGTATGGTCTCACCAAGGCCCTATATAATTGGAGTAAGACTTCTTCACTCCTGTACTCAAATCCTCTTGTAATGAAGGCCAGCATACCAGTGTCGGGAGGAGCAGAGAGCGGCGGTACAGTGAGTACTTAAACTCACTTTCGCGGGCTTTTTTACAGAGGCCAGTGTTGGGAGGAGCAGAGAGCGGCGGTACAGTGAGTACTTAAACTCACTTTCGCGGGCTTTTGTACAGAGGCTTACCAATCTCACAGACCAGCGGTGGCGTTCCGGAGCCACATCACGATTCAAAAAGTGACGCCAGCAAGAGGAAGCAGCTGATTGGGTGAGTATGGCCAGGTGAGTATGTATACTACTCTATAGTTTAACAGTTAAGATTAATAGTTTATAAAATTTAGAAGGTCTTAATTTTTGTGGTTATAGGTTCTAAGTTCTCTGTTGTGTATCGGGGAGTGCTAGTAACCAAGGGCCCTTGAGTATATCATTTAATTGTAGTGTAATTAGTGGTATTGATTTAATTTAATTAAAATTAATTAAAGGGTAAGTCATGGCAGGACAGCTTGGCCCTGTGGCATGCTCCTCCTGCACTATGTAGGTGTAATGAAATCTGTTTGTCTTGCCTGTATTCGTTTTGCACTCATGTATATTACCCTCCCCCACACGGTGTATAGTTTCACTTCCTCTTTCCTGACTAACCTGGAAGGTTCCAGGTCTTGGCTCTTGGCTCCGCCCCTGACTTCTCTTACTTAAAGATCCCAAGATCTGTATGACTCATTCCTGTGAGCCAGTCGGTGTGTTGAGATGTTAGCTCTGATCTTAGTGATTAAAAGCCAACTTGTTAAAGTCTATAACTTCTAGTTTTGTGGTTATTGAAGGCACATCAATTTTAATCACTAAAGAATACTAGGATGGATTGACTCCTAAAACCAGAGTGTCTGGACTTGGATCCACATTCTGCTGAAGCATCAAATCAATTTGGACACTGGCTCAAATGCTTCGAACGCTTCGCGAGGGCCTCATCCGCTAGCGAGGTAGATAAACTGAGTCTACTGACTACTCGCGTTAGTCATCAGATTTATTCGTTCATCCAGGACGCCACCTCTTACACGGAGGCCATCACTATCCTGAAGGCCCAATACCAGAGGCCAGTAAACGAAGTGTACGCCAGACATCTGCTGGCTACACGCAGGCAGCGACCAGAGGAATCAATGGACGATTTCTTATAGGGCCTAAAGGACCTGGTCCGGGACTGTAACTGCAAGGCCGTGACGGCCAACGCGTACTCTGACGAATTGGTCCGCGATTCCTTCATCACGGGCCTCAAATCGAATTATATCCAGCAGAGACTGCTGGAGGAGGAGGTCCTGGACTTATAAAAGGCAGTGGCCACTGCGCGATCGCTGGACGTGGCCCAGAAAAACTCTGACTCTTATTCTTCCAGCCATGCGGCCCTCACCGCCTCGTGCGCACCGAGGGGGCCGCCATCTTGGAATCAGCCATCTTCCCCATCCAGGTCTCAGACCAGCTCTACGCCGCCGGAGTCCCCACACAGAAGTTCACCCAGGAGTCCTACTACAGCGGCAATGTCTCGAGGCCCGAAATGCTACTTCTGCGGCCAGGCCAAGCACCCCAGACAACGATGCCCAGCGAAGGACGCTACATGCTTCAAATGTAAGAAAAAGGGGCATTTTAGCAAAGTCTGCAGGGGGAATCCGATTTCCAACTCCGTCACCGCCTCGTGCATGCTGTGCAGGCCGCCATCTTGGGATCCGCCATCTTTTCCCGACTCAACGGCCGCCCAGGGCCCAACAGTGGCTTCGATCACGGTGGATCAATCCAGGCCACACCCGTTGACAAAATCCATGATGGACATACAGGTAAATGGGAATTTAACGAAATGTTTAATTGACTGTGGGAGTACCGAGAGTTTTATCCACCCTAGCCTGGTATGGCGGCACTCATTAACGGTAACCCCTACACGGAGCAGAATTGCTATGGCTGCTAAGCCCCACACTTCGGACATTTTGGGCTACTGTGTGGCAACACTGACTGTAAAAGGCACGGACTACAAGGATTTTAAACTCCTCGTGATGCCAGAACTCTGTGTTAATGTAATCTTGGGCCTGGACTTCCAGTGCCACCACGAAAGTGTCACGCTAGCATATGGCGGGTCTCAGCCGCCACTCACAGTCTGTGGCCTATCAACCTTAAAAATCAGCCCGCCCTCTTTATTCGCTAATCTCGCTCCAAACTGTAGGCCCATAGCGACCAAAAGTAGACGGTACAGTCTGGAAGACAGACACTTTATCAAGGCGGAAGTGGACAGACTCCTGCGGGAAGGCATTATTGAATGCAGTACCAGTCCGTGGCGTGCCCAAGTAGTCATAGTTAAAAATAGCGAAAAGAAACGGATGGTAATTGACTACAGCCAGACTGTTAATATTTATACCCAGCTGGACGCCTACCCTTTACCCGGCATATCAGAAATGGTCAACCAGATTGCGCAATACCGAGTCTTCTCGACTATCGACCTCAAATCCGCGTATCACCAGCTCCCCATTAGAACGGAGGACCGCCCATACACCGCCTTTGAGGCGAACGGACGCCTCTACCATTTTCTCAGAGTGCCCTTCGGGGTAACAGATGGGGTCTCGGTCTTCCAACGTGAGATGGACCGCATGGTTGACGAGAATAAACTACAAGCTACCTACCCCTATCTGGACAATGTCACTATCTGCGGGCACAACCAGCAAGACCACGATCTAAATCTTGCGAGATTTTTAAAAACTGCCCTAAAGCTGAATCTAACCTACAACGAAGACAAATGTGTCTTCAACACAACTCGTCTCTGTATCCTCGGCTGTGTGGTGGAAGATGGGGTAATTGGACTGGACCCTGACCGATTACGCCCCCTAAAGGAACTGCCCCTGCCACGCAATCCCAAAGCTTTAAAAAGGTGCCTGGGATTTTTTTCGTATTATGCCCAATGGGTGCCCAATTACTCTGATAAGGCCTGACCCCTCATTAAATCAACGTCCTTCCCACTATCAGCTGAAGCTCGGGAGGTTTTCACCAGTATCAAACAGGACATTGAAAGGGCTGCACTGTGTGCAGTGGACGAAAGCATTCCCTTTCAAGTCGAAAGCGATGCGTCAAACTTTGCCTTAGCTGCGACCCTCAATCAGGCTGGGAGACCTGTGGCCTTCTTCTCCCGAACCCTTCAGGGACCTGAAATCAGGCACTCTTCTGTTGAGAAGGAGGCACAGGCTATAGTGGAGGCAGTGCGGCACTGGAGACACTACCTAGCCGGCAAACGTTTCACCCTGCTCACCGACCAGCGGTCGGTGGCTTTCATGTTTAATAACAAACAAAGGGGGAAAATCAAGAATGACAAAATACTCAGGTGGAGGATCGAACTATCCACGTTCGACTATGATATTATGTACAGGCCAGGAGCCCTTAATGAACCCCCAGATGCCCTATCGCGGGGAATGTGTGGACAAATTACAGGGTCTCCACAACGACCTCGGTCACCCTGGGGTCACCCGACTATACCATTTTATAAAGTCCCGCAATCTGCCCCACTCCATCGAGGAGGTCAGGGCAATGACCAGAGCCTGCCGCATCTGTGCGGAATGCAAGCCTCGTTTCTACAGGCCTGACCGTGCACACCTTATCAAAGCCACACGGCCATTCGAGCGCCTAAGTCTGGACTTCAAGGGACCCCTTCCCTCTGCCGACCGTAACGTATAATTCTTCAATATCATCGATGAATATTCCCGCTTCCCCTTCGCCATTCCCTGCCCAGACATGACCAGTGCCACGGTCATCAAGTGTCTCTGTAATCTATTCTGCATGTTTGGCATGCCGAACTACATACACAGCAATAGGGGGACATCATTTATGAGTGACAAACTGTGCCAGTTCTTGCTCTCAAAGGGGATAGCCACTAGCAGAACCATTAGCTACAACCCCCGGGGTAATGGGCAAGTGGAAAGGGAGAATGCTACTGTTTGGAAGGCTGTCACGTTAGCCTTAAAGTCAAAAGGCCTTCCGACCTAATGTCTCTGTTATGTACAGCCACTAACGCTACCACTCACGAAAAGATGATCGTTTTCCCCCGGAAATCCACCTCGGGCATATCTCTACCCGCGTGGCTGATGTCTCCGGGGACAGTACTATTGCGGAAGCACGTGAGAGGCCATAAAACGGACCCCCTTGTGGAAAAGGTACAGCTCCTCCATGCAAACCCTCAGTACGCCTATATCGAATACTCTGACGGGCGAGAGGACACTGTTTCCATAAAAGACCTCGCTCCCTCGGGGAGCGGAGAGAACGATGAGAGACTACCCGAGGAAGACCTACACCAAAAAGAGACAGGACGCCCAGAGGTATCAATACCCAACTTTAACCTGGAGGACACTGCAGATAACCTGGAGGACACTGCGGAGGCCCGGACAGTGGAGGAACCAGAATCCACTCCCCTAGAGGCACCCCAACCGGCTTTGCGCCGATCACTGAGAACCGCAAAACCTCCTGACAGACTCACTTATACCAACTTTTAAGAAACATCACCCCGATGAACTAAATCTAAAGAAGGGGTGAATGTAATGAAATCTGTTTGTCTTGCCTGTATTCGTTTTGCACTCATGTATATTACCCTCCCCCACACGGTGTATAGTTTCACTTCCTCTTTCCTGACTAACCTGGAAGGTTCCAGGTCTTGGCTCTTGGCTCCGCCCTGACTTCTCTTACTTAAAGATCCCAAGATCTGTATGACTCATTCCTGTGAGTCAGTCGGTGTGTTGAGATGTTAGCTCTGATCTTAGTGATTAAAAGCCAACTTGTTAAAGTCTATGGCCTAGAAATTGGGTTTTGGCGCAGTGACGGCTTTAGCGCCGGAAGTTAGTGCCGGAGCTAAGTCGCGCTGGGTGGGCCAAAAATTCACTAGTTCTGCGCCCAAACGGCTGCCGGCGCTGCTGAAAGCTGTTTGCGCCTGAAAACTGGCGCTACGCGCTGAATTGCGGCGCTATTCCGGCGCTGTGGCGCCCGCTGCGGTGCGGCAGGTTCGGGAAGTGCAGGCCTCCTCCTTCCCTTAAGGAGGAGCTGCCTGCACCCGGCCGCGGCCCGCGAAAATCATTGTAAAAATGAGCCCGGCACCTCGGACAAGTGCCGGGCTTGCATCTGTCCCGGGGGGAGCGGGGAGAAGTCCGGGAAGGGAGCTGCGGCCAGGCAGCCGGCGGGAAAGCGGCCGGCCGCCGTGGGGCCTTTAATGCGCCGGTGCAAAGTCCAGTAAGGCACCTCTGCCAGAACGTTGCTTGCGGCTGCCACGGGCGAGGCGGCCGCAAGTCAATTTCGGAGTTCGGGCAGGTTACCATGGCAACCGGGACGCTGCGCACACCGATGACGTCATCGGTGCCGGCGCAGCGCTAACGGCCTAACGCCGATTTAGGGACCCACTCAATTTCCAAACTGGCCATAACTCCGGCGCTAGGCCCTCTAGCGCCTCAAAAGCGGCGCCAAGCCTACCGAATTTCTAGGCCTATAACTTCTAGTTTTGTGGTTATTGAAGGCACATCAGTAGGAAATCAGGGACACTTCCTCTGGGGTCCACTTCCTGTGTCCCTGATAATCATGTGTGCTGGAAGTGTATCCAGCTGCAGCTACTGACAGACCGCATTGCAGCGCTGGAGCTGCAAATGGATACATACTGGAGCATTCGCGATGCTGAGGATGTGGATAGCACGTTTAGGGAGTTGGTCACACTACAGGTAAAGGCTGCACAGGCAGGAAGGGAATGGGTGACCACCAGGCAGAGTAGTAGGTGCAGGCAGGTAGTGCAGGGGTCCCCTGTGGCCATCCCCCTCTCAAACAGATATACCACTTTGGATATTGTTGAGGGAGATGGCTTATCGGGGGAAGGCAGCAGCAGCCAACTTCCTGGCACCATGGGTGTTTCTGCTGCACAGGACAGGAGGAAAAAGAGTGGGAGAGCTATAGTGATAGGGGATTCTATTGTAAGGGGAATAGATAGGCATTTCTGCGGCCACAAATGAGACTCCAGGATGATATGTTGCCTCCCTGGTGCAAGGGTCAAGGATGTCTGGGGCAGCTGCAGGGCATTCTGGAGGGGGAGGGTGAACAACCAGTTGTCGTGGTGCATAAAGGTACCAACGATATAGGTAAAAAACGGGATGAGGTCCTAAAAGCTGAATATAGGGAGTTAGGAGGTAAATTAAAAAATAGGACCTCAAAGGTAGTAATCTCAGGATTGCTACCAGTTCCACGTGCTAGTCAGAGTAGAAATTGAAGCATATTTCAGAAGAATATGTGGCTAGAGGAATGGTGCAAGGGGGAGGGATTTAAATTCCTGGGACATTGGAACTGGTTCTGGGGGAGGTGGGACCAGTACAAACTGGACGGTTTGCACCTGGTCGGGACCGGGACCGATGTCCTAGGGGGAGTGTTTGCTAGTGCTGTTGGGGAGGGTTTAAACTAAAATGGCGGGTGTTGGGAACCTGTGCAGGGAGACAGAGGAAAGGGAAGCAAGGATAGAAACAAAAGACAGGAAGGAGAAAAGTAAAAGTGGAAGGCAGAGAAATCAAGGGTGCAAATCAAACAGGGCTACAGTAAATAATAATTCTAAAAGGACTAAGGGCTAAAAATTCATTGGCCTGCGCCACCAGTTTGCGCCCAAAGAGGGCTTTTGCGCTACTGTGCAAACCTACCGCCATATTTAGCGGGGCGCTAATGGCGGCGTTAGCCAGTAGCGCTGCGCCGCCACCGATGACGTCATTGGTGTGCGCAGCGCCCCGCTATCGCCCCACTGGCCATATTTGGTTGCTGCCGTCTCCCCCGCGCCGGCCGCAAACAGCGACCGGTACACGGGGCCTACCTGTGGGCGAGTTAAGGTGGAGGTGCGGCCAGCCGCTTTTTCGGCAGCCGCCTGCCCGCACCTCCTTCCCCGGCCTCCTACACCACCCCCCCGCGGCATTGCTGGCTGTTTCCAGAGAGCCCGGCACTTCTCCTTGGTGCCGGGCTCATTTGCCGGCACTCGCGAGCAGGGATCGCGCTGTTGCAGGCACCTCCCCCTTAAGAATGAGAGGAAGGCCTGCAGTACCGCAGGCTGCCGCGGCACTTAACATGCCGATATTCAGTTTCAGCGCCCCAAGCGGGGCGCCGAAACCCTTGTTTAGCGGCCGGCTTCCACTTGGGGCGCTGAAACTGAATTTCCCGCTGGCGCAAGTGGCTCCGCGCGCAGCGGTAATACCGGCGCCCAGGCGAGCTGGGCGCCCCTAACTGAATTTCTAGGCCTAAGTGTGTTAAAAAAACAAGCCTGAAGGCTTTGTGTCTTAATGCGAGGATAATTCATAATGAGGTGGATGAATTAGCTGCGCAAATAGATGTAAACGGATATGATGTAATTGGAATTACAGAGACAAGGCTCCAGGGTGACCAAGGCTGGGAATTCAACATCCAGGGGTATTCAATGTTCAGGAAGGACAGGCAAAAAGGAAAAGGAGGTGGGGTAGCATTGCTGGTTAAAGAGGAGATTAACATAATAGCAAGGAAGGACATTAGCTCTGATGATGTGGAATCTGTATGGCTAGAGCTGAGAAATACCAAGGGGCAGAAAACGTTAGTGGGCGTTGTATACAGACCCCCAAACAGTAATGCTGAGGTTGGGGATGGCATAAAATGGGAAATTAGAGATGCGTGCAATAAGGGCACAGTAGTTATCATGGGTGATGTTAATCTACATATAGCTTGGGTTAACCAAATTAGTAACAATACTGTGGAGGAGGAATTCCTGGAGTGTATACGGGATGGTTTCCTGGACCAATATGTTGAGGAACCAACTGGAGATCAGGCCATCTTAGATTGGGTATTATGTAATGAGAAAGGATTAATTAGCAATCTTGTTGTGCGAGGCCCCTTGGGGCAGTGCGATCATAATATGATAGAATTCTTCATTAAGATGGAGAGTGAAGTTGTTGACTCAGAGACTAGGGCCCTGAATTTAATAAAGGAAACTATGATGGTATGAGGCGTGGGTTGGCTAAGATGGATTGGGGAAAGTTACTTAAAGGGTTGACGGTGGATAGGCAATGGCAAACACTTAAAGATCGCATGGATAAACTACAGAATTTGTTCATCCCTGTTTGGCATAAAAATAAAACAAAGAAGGTGACACAACATTAGCTAACAAGGGAAATTAGGGATAGCATAAGATCCAAGGAGAGGACATATAAATTGGCCAGAAAAAGCAGCAAACCTGAGGATTGGGAGCAGTTTAGGATTCAGCAAAGGAGGACAAAGGGCTTAATTAAGAGGGGGAATATAGAATATGAGAGTAACATAGAAGATAGGAGCAGGAGTAGGCCATTCGGCCCTTCAAGCCTGCTCCGCCATTCAATGAGATCATGGCTGATTATCCAAATTCAGTACCCTGTCCCTGCCTTCTCCCCATATCCCTTGATCCCTTTAGCCTTAAGAAATATATCCAACTCTTTCTTGAATATATTTAATGAACTGACCTCCACCGCCCTCTGTGGCAGAGAATTCCACACGTTCACCACTCTCTGGGTGAAGAAATTCATCCTCATTTCAGTCCTAAATGGCTTACCCCTTATCCTTAAACTATGACCCCTGGTTCTGGACTCCCCGGCCATCATAAACATCCTTCCTGCATCTAGTCTGTCCAGGCCTGACAGAATTTTATAGGTTTCGATGAGATCCCCTCTCAATCTTCTAAACTCCAGTGAGTATAAGCCCAATTGACACAAACTCTCCTCATACGTCATTCCTGCCATCCCAGGTATCAGCCTGGTGAATCTTCGCTGCACTCCTTCCATGGCAAGAACATCCTTCCTCAGGTAAGGCGACCAAAACTGCACACAATACTCAAGGTGCGGTCTCACCAAGGCCCTGTACAACTGTAGCAAGACATCCTTGTTCCTGTACTCGAACCCTCTTGTTACGAAGGCCAACATACCATTTGCCTTCTTAATCGCCTGCTGCACCTGCATGCTTACCTTCAGCGACTGGTGCACAAGAACACCCAGGTCTCTTTGCACTTCCCCTTCTCCCAATCTATTGCCATTCAAATAATAATCTGCCTTCCTGTTTTTGCCACCAAAGTGGATAACCTCACATTTATCCACATTATAGTGCATTTGCCATGTTTCTGCCCAATCACCCAACCTGTCCAAATCGTACTGGAGTTTCACGACATCCTCCTCACAGCATACCCTCCCACCCAGCTTTGTGTCGTCTGCAAATTTGGAGATATTACATCCAATTCCCTCGTCCAGATCATCATTAATATATATTGTGAACAGCTGGGGTCCTAGGACCGATCCTTGCGGTACCCCACTAGTCACTGCCTGCCACTCAGAAAACGACCCGTTTATTCCAACTCTTTGCTTTCTGTCCGCCAACCAGTTCTCTATCCAAGTCAATACCTTGCCACCAATCCCATGTGCCTTAATTTTGCATGCTAATCTCTTATGTGGGACCTTATCGAAAGCCTTCTGAAAGTCCAAATATACCACATCCACTGGTTCTCCCTTATCTATTTTACCAGTTACATCCTCAAAAAATTCCAGTAGATTAGTAAGCTTGCAGGGAACATAAAAACTGACTGTAAAAGCTTCTATAGATACGTGAAAAAAAACTATTTTGTGAAGTCAAGCGTAGGTCCCTTGCAGGCAGAATCAAGGGAATTTATAATGGGGAACAAAGACATGGCGACCAATTAAATACATACTTTGGTTCTGTCTTCACAAAGGAGGACACAAATAACCTCCCAGAGATGTCGGGGAACATAGGGTCTAATGAGAGGGAGGAACTGAATGAAATCAGTATTTGTAGGGAAATGGTGTTCGGGAAATTGACGGGATTGAAGGCCGATAAATCCCCAGGGCCTGATAATCTACATCCTAGGGTACTTAAGGAAGTGGCCCTAGAAATAGTAGATGCATTGCAATTCTATTGACTCTGGAATAGTACCTATAGATTGGAGGGTAGCTAATGTAACCCCACTATTTAAAAAAGGTAGTAGAGAGAAAACCGGGAATTATAGACTGATAAGCCTGACATCGGTAGTGGGGAAAATGCTAGAGTCCATTATAAAAGATGTAATAGCAGAGTACTTGGAAAACAGTGACAGGATCGGACAAAGTCAACATGGATTTACAAAAGGTAAATCATGCTTGACTAATCTACTGGAATTTTTTGAGGATGTAACTGGTTGAATAGATAAGGGAGAACCAGTGGATGTGGTGTATTTGGACTTTCAGAAGGCTTTCGATAAGGTACCGCATAAGAGTTTGGCGTGCAAAGTTAAAGCACATGGGATTGGGGGTAAGGTACTGACTTGGATAGAGAACTGGTTAGCAGATGGGAAGCAAAGAGTTGGAATAAACGGGTCTTTTTCCGAGTGGCAGGCAGTGACTAGTGGGATACCGCAGGGATCGGTGCTAGGACCCCAGCTATTCACAATATGTATTAATGATCTAGACGAGGGAACTAGATGTAATATCTCCAAATTTGCAGATGACACAAAGCTGGGTGGGCGTGTGTGCTGTGATGAGGATGCCGAGAAACTCCAGTATGATTTGGACAGGTTCGGTGATTGGGCAGATCCAGTATTGGGTGGATGCAGTATAATGTGGATAAATGCGAGGTTATCCACTTTGGTGGCAAAAACAGGAAGACAGATTATTATCTGAATGGCAATGGATTGGCGAAAGGGGAATTGCAACAAGACCTGGGTGTCCTTGTGCACCAGTCGCTGAAGGTAAACATGCAGGTGCAGCAGGCGGTTAAGAATGAAAATGGTATGTTGGCCTTCATAGCGAGAGGATTTGAGTACAGGAGCAAGGATGTCTTGCTGCAGTTGTACAGGGCCTTGGTGAGACCACACCTTGAGTATTGTGTGCAGTTTTGGTTGCCTTATCTGAGGAAGTGCAGCGAAGATTCACCAGACTGATAACCTGGGATGGCAGGAATAACGTATGAAGAGAGATTGGGTCGATTATAGGCTTATATTTGCTAGAGTTTAGAAGAATGAGAGGGGATCTCATTGAAACATATAAAATTCTAACAGGACTAGACAGACTAGATGCAGGAAGGATGTTCCCGATGGCGGAGGAGTCCAGAACCAGGGGTTACAGTCTAAGGATAAGGGGTAAGCCATTTAGGACTGAGATGAGGAGGAATTTCTTCACCCAGAGAGTGGTGAACCTGTGGAATTCTCTACCACAGAAGGCAATTGAGGCCAACTTATTAAATATATTCAAGAAGGAGTTAGATATATTTCTTAAGGCTAAAGGGATCAAGGGATATGGGGAGAAAGCAAGGACAGGGTACTGAATTTGGATGATCATGATCTCATTAAATGGCGGAACAGGCTCGAGGGGCCGAATGGCCTACTCCTGCTCCTATCTTCTGTGTTTCTATTTACCTTCCTAATAGCTTGCTGCACCTACACATTCACTTTCAGTGACTCAAGTACAAGGACACCCAGGTCCCTTTGAGCATCTGCAATCCCCAATCTTTCACCATTTAGGAAATACTCTGCCTTTCTGTTTTTTCTACCAAAGTGGATAACTTCACATTTATCCATATTATATTCCATCTGCCATGTTCTCGCCCACTCACTGAGCCTGTCGAGATCCCCTTGAAGCCTCTTCACATCCTCTTCACAACTGACACTGCCACCTAGCTTTGTATCATCAGCAAATTTGGAAATGTTACATTTAGTCCCCTCATCCAAATCATTGATATAGCTTGTGAATAACTGGGGCCCAAGCACTGATCCTTGAGGTACCCCACTAGTCACAGCCAGCCATCCTGAAAAAGACCTGTTTATCCCTACTCTTTGTTTTCTGTCTGTTAACCAATTCTCAATCTATGCTAGTATATTACCCCCAATTCCATGTGCCCTAATTTTGTTCACCAACCTCTTGTGTGGGACCTTCTCGAAGGCCTTCTGAAAATCCAGATGCACCACATCTACCAGTTCCCCTTTGTCTGCTCCACTAGTTACATCCTCAAAGAACTCCAATAGGTTTGTTAAACCGGATTTCCCTTTCATAAATCCATGTTGAATCTGCCCAATCTTACTATTAGTTTCTAAGTGCCCAGTTATTGCATCCTTTATAATAGATTCCAGCATTTTCCCAACTACTGATGTGAAGCTAACAGGTCTGTAGTCCCCCATTTTCTCTCTGCCTCCTTTCTCAAGTAACGGGGTTACATTTGCTATCCTCCAATCTGCAGGAACCATTCCAGAATCTATAGAATTTTGGAAGATGACAACCAATGTGTCCACTATCCCAGTGGCCACCTCTTTCAAAATCCTAGGATGTAGGTCATCCGGTCCTTGAGATTTATCGACTTTTCGTCCCATTAATTTTGCTCCTTGAAGACAGAAACAAAGTATTTATTTAATTTCTCAGCCATTTCCTCATTCCCCATTATAAATTCATTCTCCCATCTCTGACTGTAAAGGACCTACATTTACCTTCGCCAGACTTTTCCTTTTTACATATTCCATTTTCCCTTTTTTTATCAATTTCTTGGTCCCCCTTTGCTAATTTCTAAAAAGATCCCAATCCTCAGGCTGACTGCTTTTTCTGGCAATTTTATAAGCTTCCTCCTTTGGCTTAATACTAGTTTTAATTTCTTTTGTTAGCCATGTGAAAATGACCAGATAATCTGTTTTTGTTATGTTGCTTGAGGGAGAAATATTGGTCAGGACACTGGGGATAACTCTCCTACTCTCTTCGAAATAGTGTCATGGGATCTTTTACGTCCACATGAGAAAGCAGACGGGGCCTCGGTTTAACGTCTCATCCGAAAGACGGCACCTCTGAAAGTGCAGCACTCCCTCAGTACTGCACTGTCAGACTAGCTTTATGTGCTCAAGTCCCTGGAGTGGGACTTGAACCTACAACCTTCTGACTCAGAAACGAGTGTGCTACCCACTGAGCCACAGCTGACACTAAATGGGGATGAATGTGTGTAGACACTTCTCTTCTTCTTCTTAGGCAGTCCCTCGGGAACCGAAGATGACTTGCTTCCACATTAAAAGTGAGTTTGCAGGTGACTGATGAGTCCAATGCGGGACCTACAGTCTCTGTCACAGGCGGGGCAGACAGTGGTTGAAGGGGCGGGTGGGTGGGGTGCTTGGTTTGATGTGCGCTCCTTGCGCTGCCTGTGCTTGGCTTCCGCTTGACTGCGCTAAAGAATCCACACACGTCGTGGTTGTCGGCTAGCTGCTGGATCTCCTGCGCTTTCTCCACCCACCACCTGTTCTTTAGGTCACGAGTTTTTTGTTGGACCTCGGCCTTCAGGCGTCTGTAGAGCTGTTTTCTTGCTCTCGAGTTCTGTTGCTCTTTCCAGATCAGGAATGCCTTGCGCTTGCGGCTTATTAGCTCCTGGGTCTCCTGGTCGTTCTTGTCGAACCAGTCTTGGTGTTTTCTGGTCGAGTGACCGAGCGTCTCTTCACAGGTGCTGATTGTGTAGGTCTTGAGTGCAGACCAGGCGCTGTGGGCATTCTTTGTCTCTGCATCACTGGGAGTCGTCAGGTTGTTTGTGAAGTGCAGGCTGAATAGGGCTTTCTTAGCGGGGTCTTTGAGTGCAGACACTACTGCAGTCAATGCCTACAACTTCTCAGTTTACTTCAGAAAACTATTTGCTTTAAGGATAAAAATATTTTCTCATGGCTGTCTGACATCTGACAAACTAAGTTCAGCTATCCCTTCTGCTTTGGTGCAGATTAGAAGTCAGTGAAGCTGCATGCTGGAAATTAGATCTGGTTCAAAGCAAGCAGGTTGGGTGTAAAATCCAGGCATGTGCACCTTGCTTTGCAAGTATGTGGGTTCCTGGAGATTCCCCCTTTTGTCAGAATCTGGGAAATACACGTGTCCGCAGGCACCCACACCATGATTTTACACCAGATTGGTTTTGCTTGGTTTCAGGTTGCTTGCATTCTGACGAAAAAAATCAACAGAAATAGAGATTTGAGCCCTTTAGGCAGCTGTACCACACTGAATGTCAGTTTGATTTGCTTTGACTTGGGAGCCACTCATCCCTAATGCAGGCACTATTGAACAGCGTGCAATTGACTTGGCAATTATTAGATACCAGTGGAGAAATATGATTGGAAGTTAAACCAAATGGGACACTGCCGCAAAGAAATTAAACATTCTGTTACTGGTTGATGAAGACTATTGATACCACGTTATTAAATAACTTGGAAAAACAAAAGAAACCAAAGACACATAAGTATTATTTTGTGATAACTGCTAAGTGTCTGAATAAATGATTTGCAGCATTTCTTCTGCAGTTAGCCAGATTGAAATATATATATGCTGCATCAGTAAACAGACTGCTCATTGTTCACACCAAGCTGCCTCTCTCCGAATAAAGCCAATTCTATCTGATGATCTAAGGTAATTTACTGATAAATGGCAATTCAGTCTTTGTACTCCATTGATAAGGGAGGATTCACAACATATGTGACTGGTCAATTAGTTAATTTTAACTAATTAGATTTGCTTCGATGAGTGTCTGATGTAACATCTTAAAAGTAGCATTAATATCTGTCTTTTTCAACCTATTAATGAGCATAAATGTGTCATATTCATAGTTTCATGTAATTGGTATTTATCTTGTTAGTGAATAATAGCCAGTTTGTTTATTTCGAATTCAGCCTTGCTATTAAATCTGTCAGCAAAAAAGCTTAGTAATTAGCTGAGCGACCATCCCCTAACTGGTCAGGTTCTCACTTTTCAATGCCCATGTTGGCTGCTTGCAACTTGCCAGTTTAATAATTTAAACATTCTCTAGATCAAAAGTTTTTCAGATGTAGCAAATGCTAGTAATGTTACAATGGGAAACTGAACCTCTTCTTCTTCTTAGGCAATCCCTCGGAACCGAGAATGACTTGCTTCCACATTAAAAATGAGTTCTCAGATGACTGATGAGTCCAATGTGGGACCTACAGTCTCTGTCACAGGTGGGGCAGATGGTGGGTGGGGTGCTTGGGTTGACATGCGCTCCTTGCACTTGGCTTCCACTTGCTCCCGGCGAAGAGACTCAAGGTGTTTGGCGCCTTCCCAGATGCTTCTCCTCCACTTTGTGTGGTCTTGGGCCAGGGATTCCCAGGTGTCAGTGGGGATGTTGCACTTTTTCAAGGAGGCTTTGAGGGTGTCCTTGAAGCATTTCCTCTGCCCACCTGAGGCTCTCTTGCCATGTCAGAGCTCCAAGTAGTGCGCTTGTTTTGGGAGTCTCGTATCGGGTATGCGGATGATGTGACCAGTCCATCGGAGCTCATCGAGCGTGGTCAAAGCTTCGATGCTGGGGATGTTGGCCTGAGCGAGAACACTGACGGTGCGCCTATCCTGCCAATGGATTTGCAGGATCTTGCGGAGGCAGCGTTGGTGGTACCTCTGCAGTGCTTTGAGGTGCCTGCTGTACATGGTCCATGCCTCTGAGGCATACAGCAGGGTGGGTATTGCTGCTGCTCTGTAGGCTGACATGAATCAGTCATTCATGAAAGAAAGACTTATGAAATAATACTGAGCAGCCTACGGGTGGCGCTGTCCAGGGAGAGTATAAATACTCGGGCATGGGCCTAGCTTGCGCAGGACATTCTTAACAGGAACTAGTGAAGGACACAACTAGACCTCCATGTTGTAAAACAGTTGATTAAAGTTTTGTTTAATGCTTAGACCAAGTGCCGAGTAGTTTTCTTACGTCATAGACCATGAGCTTAGTGCCGGGTTTGAGGTCCTGGTCTTCAAACACTCTCTTCCTCAGGCAACTGAAGGCTGCACTGACACACTGAAGGCGGTGTTGGACTTCGTCATCGACATCTGCCTTTGTTGACAGTAGGCTCCCAAGGTATGGAAAATGGTCCATGTTGTCCAAGGCTTTGTCGTGGATTTTGATAATCGGGGGGCTCTACTGTGTGGCTGGGGCAGGTTGGTAGAGGACCTTTGTCTTACGGATGTTTAGTGTAAGGCCCATGTTCTCGTATGCTTTGGTGAAGGTGTTGACGATGATTTGGAGTTCGACTTCCGAGTGAGCGCAGACGCAAACGTCGTCTGCATACTATAATTTGACGTCACAGGATGGGATGACCTTGGATCTGGACTGGAGGCGACGGAGGTTGAACAGTTTCCCGTTTATTCTGTAAATTAGCTCCACTCCAGCGGGGAGCTTTCTGCGGGTGAGATGGAGCATTGCAGCAAGGAAGATCGAGAAGAGCATTGGTGTGATGACACAGCCTTGCTTGACCCTGGTCTGTACGTGAATTGGGTCTGTGGTGGAACCGTTGGTCAGGATCATGGCTTGCATGTCGTCGTGAAGCAGGCGGAGGATGGTGACAAACTTTTGAGGGCAGCCGAATTTGAGGAGGACACTCCAGAATCCCTCACGGTTGACAATGCCGAAGGCCTTTGTGAGATCAAAGAAGGCCATGTACAGTGTTTTGTGCTGTTCCCTGCATTTCTCTTGTAATTGATGGGCGGTGAAGATCATGTCCATTGTGCTCCTTAGTGGGCGAATCCGCATTGCGACTCTGGGAGGAGCTGTTCGGCCACTGGGAGAAGGCGATTGAGGAGGATTCATGCGATGACTTTCCCTGTGGCAGACAGCAGGGAAACTCCGCTGTAATTACCGCAATCGGACTTGTCACCTTTCTTGAAGATGGTCACAATTACGGCGTATCTGAGATCCCATGGCATGCTCTCCTCCTTCCAGATAAGAGAAATGAGTTCATGAATTTGCACCAGTAGTGCTTCTCCACTATGCTTTAGTGCCTCGGCGGGGATTCCATATGCTCCCGAGGCCTTGTTGTTCTTCAGTTGTCGGATGGCCTTTTCAACCTCATGCCGAGCTGGGGCTGTGCTGAGATGGTGGCGGGTAGCATGCTGCGGGATGGAGTTGAGGACACTCACGTCAAAGACAGAGTCTCAGTTAAGATCTTTGAAGTGCTCCTTCCAGCGGGCACTGACTGCCTCTCTGTCCTTGATGAGTACCTCTCCGTTCTTGACCCGCAGTGGGTGCTTGGGTCATAGATGGTCTTGACTGCGCTAAAGAATCCATGCACGTCGTGTTTGTTGGCTAGCTGCTGGATCTCCTGCGCTTTCTCCACCAACCATCTCTTCTTTAGGTCGCGAGTTTTTTGTTGGACATCGGCCTTCAGGTGTCTGTAGAGCTGCTTTCTTGCTCTCGAGGCCTGTTGCTGTTTCCAGATCAGGAATGCCTTGCGCTTGCGGATTATGAGCTCCTGGATCTCCTGGTCGTTCTCGTCGTACCAGTCTTGGTGTTTTCTGGTCGAATGACCGAGCGTCTCTTCACAGGTGCTGATTATGGAGGCCTTGAGTGCAGACCAGGTGCTGTGGACACTCTGTATCTCTGCATCACTGGGAGTCACAGAATCACAGAATCACAGAAACCCCACAGTGCAGATAGAGGCCATTTCGGCCCATCGAGCCTGCACCGACACATATCCCACCCGATCCCCGTAACCCCACGTATTTAATCCCCCTAACACTAAGGGTCAATTTATCATAGCCAATCATCCTAACCCGCACATCTTTGGACTGTGGGAAGAAACCGGAGCACCCGGAGGAAACCCACGCAAACACGGGGAGAATGTGCAAACTCCACACAGACAGTCACCCGAGACTGGATTCGAACTCGGGTCCCTGGCGCTGTGAGGCAACAGTGCTAACCACTATGCCACCGTGCTGCCCAGGTTGTTTGTGAGGTGCAGGCTGAATAGGGCTTTCTTAGCGGGGTCTTTGAGTGCTCCAGTGTGATTTTCCTGCGGCATTGTTTCTGTTACCGCCGCTGTTTTGGGGCTACATTGATGGAGATGACAGAGCGGATTAGGCGGTGGTCTGTCTGGTGGTCAGTACTTGAATTGTAACACTGTATTCCTCACTATTCATTCAGTTTAGAACAAAAACCTAGTCATTCCTTCCTTTATATTTAGGAATACTCTCCATTCAATTGCTAATAACCCTTGTCAGATATTTTATTTTCCTGTTTTTGTGTTGTACCACTTGTGATATTTGCATTTCATTTGCAAGTGTCCTAAAAATAGCACAATTGAGACTTTTTTTTAGTTACAGTGCGAGTCTGAAGAACAGTCACATTGAAGCTTTGCAGAGATGGACTGAAATTCCTGCCTTTCATGTTGATTTTTATACTACTTCAATAGCCATAACATATTATTCCTTGATAAGAATTAAATTACATTAAATCATACACTTTAAATATAATGTAGAACTAGAATACACCTGTTACTGCTAGTTCATTTTCTGTGAGCTACTGGTGACTGCTATGTATTTTCGACATTGTATTACAATAGTCTCTGTGCTTGCTGTGCATGTTGAGTGGGACAACGTGTAAATTTCCTAGTTGCCTACCTGAAAATATTAGTGCAGCTGTCGTGTTGAAGAGTTACAATTCTGTGTCAAGTTTGTGAAGGGAAGAGCTCCCAACTATCTGTAGCTTCATTGACTGTCTGTTGCTTCATTGAAGTGCTTTAAATGGTGTTTGCTGGATAGAATGTATTTATATTATTATGTCCGTGTATGATTGAGACACGGACAGCAGGAGTTGAACAAAACAAGTCTTTACTGAAAGGAGTCAATCGGGAAACTGAAACTACAGAGGCTTACTAGCGCCTTTTATACAGGGGTGGTCACTGCCGGTACTGCAGTCTGAGACCAGTTATTCTCTTAAAGGTACATACACAACAATTCCTCCCCTTTTAGATAAACAGTACATAACATTCATTTAACAACTAAATGACAACTAATTACAATCACAATTACGGTTGCTAGATACATTGGTTAAGTTTAAGCAATTATAAGTTCAGTCTTTGAGGAGGCTTCCTGATTCTGCCTGGATAACGCCTCTTTGGGGTATCAGGTTCCTCTGGCAAGATTGAGTCGGGATCAATGTCGTTGTTTGGTTCATCTGCTTCCAATATCACCGATTCTGCGGTAGCTTCAATTGGTACGTCGATTTCATTACCAGGTGTAGCAGATCGTGGTGTGGAGTTGACGTTTTCCAGTGACTCTAGAATCTGGTCAGCATGGCATCTTACAATGCTCTCTCCAACGTCCACGGTATACATGAGAGGTCCTTGCCATGTACAAATCATTCCTGGCTGCCATTTCTCAGTGCGGTAGTCCCGGGCCAAAACTGGTTGACCTATCTTAAAACTCCTGGTCGGCCTTTCATTCATATTCTGAAACTGCCTGTTCTCCACATCTCTTCGGACGTTTGGCTTAACCAAATCCAAGCGGCATCGTAGTCTTCGATTGAAGAACATCATGGCTGGAGTTTGGTTGGTAACCGCATGTGTCGCATTCCGGTAGGCAAACAAGAAGTTGTCCACCTTGTGTTGTAGGGGTATATCTTCATTACACATTGCCTTGATAGCCTTCTTGAATGTTTGAACAAACCTCTCGGCCAATCCATTAGTGGTTCGATATGGGGCAGATGTGTAATGCTTAACACCATTGTTCTTTAAGAACCTCCGGAACTCTTCAGACACAAACTGTGGTCCATTGTCAGAGCAAATCTGTTCAGGCAGCCCATTCCTGGCGAATATGGTTCATAAAACTGTGATAGTTTTTTCCGTGGTGGTTGAGGACATTTTTATTACCTCTGGCCACTTTGTGCATCCACCGCAATTAAAAACATCGAGTCCATGAAGGGACCAGCAAAATCAATGTGCACCCTTTGCCATGGAGATGAGGGCCACTCCCATGGATGCAGAGGAGGTTGTGGTGGGGCGTTTTGGACCTTCTGGCATCCTGCACAGCTCTTGGTCAGCTCTTCGATTTCTCTATCGATTCCCGGCCACCACACAAACGCTCTGGCTAAGTTCTTCATTTTTACCCCACCCAGATGATCCTCATGAAGCTCATTGAGCACTCTATCCGTCAACTTAGGTGGAATTACTACTCTGGATCCACACATCAAGGTTCCTCTGCAGACTGACAGCTGTTCTCTTCTCAGCGAGAATGCTGGCAGCAGTGGTTCACCATGTGCTGGCCATCCCTTCACCGTTAAATCATAGACCCGTGATAGTGTCGGGTCATTCCGTGTTTCCTTTTCTATGTTTGCATTCGTCACAGGGAGACATTCGACTATGGTCGAGTGGAATAATTCCATTGGATCCACTGCAAGGTCTTCTTCTTCCACCGTCGGCAACGGTAGGCGTGACAATCCATCAGCATTCCCATGCTGTTTAGTTCCTTTGTACTCGATGTCAGATTGGTGTGCCCCTAGGAAAAGGGACCACCTCTGCAGCCGTTGCGCTGTCATTATCGGTACGCCCTTCTGAGGGTTGAAAATGGAGACAAGAGGTTGATGATCGGTTAGTAGAGTAAATTTTTGACCGTGCAGGTAGTGATTGAACTTCTTCACCCCCACACTAGGCTGAGGGCCTCTCTGTCAATCTGGGCGTAGTTACGCTCGGCAGAAGTTAACGAGCGTGACGCAAAAGCTATCGGCCTCTCTAAACCATCAAGGAATTTATGTGACAGTACCGCCCCAATGCCGTAGGGAGACACATCACACGCCAGTCTGATCGGCAGTGCTGGGTTGTAGTGAGCCAATACTTCTCTTGAAGTGATTAAGTCCTTACTCTTCTGAAAGGCCCACTTACAGTCATTACTCCATTTCCATGCTACTCCCGTTCGTAGCAGGGCGTTCAGTGGGTGCAGGATTGTCGACAAATTCGGCAAAAACTTATGATAGTAATTCACCAATCCGAGGAATGACCTCAGTTGCGACACATTTTCAGGCACTGGGGCCTTAACAACCGCTTCAATTTTGTCAGGGGACTTATGTAACCCCTCTTCATCAATCACGTAGCCACAATACGCTATCTGTTTCTTAAAAAACTCGCACTTGGGGCGGTTGGCTCGTAGCCCATGTTCCCGTAGTCTAGTGAGCACCTGTTCTAGGTTGTTAAGGTGTTCACTGTCACCTTCACCTGTCACAAGGATGTCGTCCAAGTAACACTGAGTCCCCAGAATCCCTTGCAGGACTTGTTCCATCACTCTTTGCCATATCGCTGGAGCCGATGCTACTCCGAGTACCAATCGATGATACTGGTAAAGACCTTTGTGAGGGTTTATCGTGAGATACTTCCTAGAGGATTCTTCAACCTCCATCGGCAAATATGATTGTTCTAGGTCATTTTTGTAAAACGCTTCCCTCCAGACAGTGAGGCGAAGATGTCTTCTATCCTTGGAAGAGGATATTGTACTGTGTGAAGGACTGGGTTCACCGTCACCTTGAAATCCCCACAGATGCGAACCTTCCTTGGCTCCTCAGACTTATTGCTTAACGTTTTCTTCATGACAGGAACGATGGATGTCGCTCACTCGCTCCAGTCGACCTTAGACAACACGCCTGCCTTCTCCAGATTCTCCAGCTCTGCCTCGACGGCTGGGCGAATTGCATATGGTACAGGGCTTGCTTTGAAAAACTTGGGAATTGCATTCTCTTCTATTTTTATCGAGGCGGTTACGCCTTTAAGAGTGCCCAGTTCTTGTTGAAATACCTCTTTGGCGTTAGCTAAGATTATTGACAATCGTCCAGGAGTGACGTCTTCATCTTTTTTACCATCCACCGTCATTGCATGAATGGAGTGCCAATCTAAGCTTATCTTCCTGATCCATTCACGTCCCAATAACGGTGGTCCACTATTTTGCAGTATGTAGAGATACAATTTCCGTATTTTCTTGCCGTTGTATTTGACAGGCACCCTTATTTTTCCTCTGGGGTATACTTTTTGCCCCGTATACGTCGTCAAGACGATGGTTGTCTCTCTCAAGGGTATGTGTGAGAATAGCCGCTCGTAGTCTCGTCGATTCATGACGGTTAGCGCTGATCCTGTATCCAATTCCATTTTAACTTGGGACCCTGCTATCGTGAGGGTGACCCAAATGGTTCGGTGATCCTCTTTTGCGATTACATTGTGAAGTTTGAGACAGCTTAGTCTCCTGTTCCCGGATTCACTATCGCTCATCTGGTCTTCGGAACTACTGTCCGTCATCTTTTGTACTTTCTTGTACGGTTCCTTAGTAGCCTTTTTGTTGTCGCTGGTCTTCTTCCCAGACCTGCAAACTCGTGCAATGTGTCCCATCTTTCCGCATTGCCTGCATATTTTGTCCTTGGACCAGCAGTCCTTCTGGTCATGGTTAGTTCTGCCGCAGCGATAACATTTTGCAAATCTCTGTGTCATTTCATGGGTGCCGTATTCCTGTGGCTTTTGTTGAATTTCCGCAGCTCCCCTGGCTGCTGCTTCGTACGATACTGCCACGCTGAAAGCCTTATCTAGTGTCAGCTCTTTCTCTGAGAGTAACTTCTTCTGTGTTCCTTCACTCAGGAGTCCACAGACAAATTTGTCCCGTAGTGTATCTGCCAGTCCTGCTCCGAACTGGCAGTGCTTTGATAGCTTGCGTAGTTCCGTAAGGTACTCAGCATTGCTCTCATCTTTATGCTGAGTTCTCCTGTGGAATTTAATTCTTTCGGCTATCAACAGCGGTGCAGGGTTTAGGTGTTCCTGTAGGACAGCAACAATTTCGTTAAAACTCTTCGCCTTCGGTTTGGCTGGAGTAATCAGGTCCCGCAATAGGCCGTACGTTCTTGCGCCCATTAAGTTTAGCAATACCGATGCCTTTTTCTCATCAGCTATTTCGTTTGCCTCGCAATATACCTCGACTCTTTCCACATACGTGGTCCAGTCCTCTATTGTATTATCAAAGGCAGTGATACAGCCAGTCTTCGGCATCTTGAAAATCTAAAATGGCGCCTCGACCTCTGCTCACTTCGCAGCAGGAATGGATCTCATGAGATGGTGCAGACTGTAGGTAAGTTCGTTTCTGCTCGTCACCAGTATTATGTCCGTGTATGATTGAGACACGGACAGCAGGAGTTGAACAAAACAAGTCTTTACTGAAAGGAGTCATTCGGGAAACTGAAACTACAGAGGCTTACTAGCGCCTTTTATACAGGGGTGGTCACTGCCGGTACTGCAGTCTGAGACCAGTTATTCTCTTAAAGGTACATACACAACATATATCAGTTGTATTTTTTTCCCATCTTGTAAACATGGCTTATTGTGGTAATGTGCAGGGTATTGTTAACTCTCCCCGGTCGGCGAGAAAGGACCGGGGGTACAGTTAAAATCGAGCAGCTCCATTTCCTGCTCTGTTGCTGCCGATCAGTTTTGGTGGCAGATGAGGTTCTTTTTGAACTCTAACAGCAGCCTCATTAATAAATGCAAATCAGGTCCTATGACTGTAAGATTCGAAATTTTCAGCAATAATCACGCAAGAAAACAGGATAAAATAAGACAGTTTATTGACCAAAGTAAGCTTGCACAGAAAAACCTTTGATAAAAGGGCATACAAAATGGCCGCCAGGCCTCGTGATCAGTTTCTGGACCATTTGATTTCTGTTACTGCAAGCCAGACAGGCTTGTGGATTGAAAACAGTAAGCCCGCGAAAGCCAGTATCGGGAAACCGAAACTCAGGGAAACAGCATACATATTCAATGGATTCTAAGTACAGGACAGTTTCAGGCAAACAGGATGGGGCCCATCAAGACATGGGCGGACAATGCATGAACACTTATACCCATTTAATGTACAAAGGAGAAACCGTTTAACAGCCATCAAGGGAAATCTCCAGACCGATCAATATGCGAACCGAGTCACGGTGACAATGTAAAAGACATTAAAAGACATTATCGGCCAGGAAGGCCAGTTAAGTTATCACCGGCTCCCGTTTACAAGACAAAGCGCCCCTGCAGAGATTTCTGCCTGCCAAAATTAATACAAAGACAGGACTATGATTTGGCGGGAGATAAGACTGTCCCAAAAGGGTATAACTATGGATTGAAAGTCCATCAAAGTTACGGTTACACAGATCCAGGATCAAGTTCACGTTTCACTTCTTCGGAATTCGACCAAGACGTTTCTTCTTTTCGAGGACGCTTCGGACGGACTTTTCAGTGCAAGGCAGCACTTCGATTTCGGGACACGATCGGTGTTCAGCCAGACAAGACTCGGCCACGACGGGAAGACGACGAGGGTGGCCCGGGTGCTGTTGTCGGGAGATCATCGACGACCCAGGCCGAAGGAGAAGACACCCTCGGGAAAAAAACCGACGATCCAGGTCGGATAAAAAGGACATTCCGAGCCTAGCCAGGCAAGGCCTCGACACGTGCATCCATTTCTTCAATATCACATTGGTGGCAGGGACTGCTCCATGAACCCAAATCCACAATAGTGGATCTCAACCTTGACGAGCGCTCATCGAGGCTGTGTCTACCCCGCCGCCTCGAGAGAGAGAGAATATCGACTGCGCCAGAAGTTTCCAGGTCCACGTGACGACGGAAAGCTGTGCTAAAAGATTGCGAACCCCTTTTTGCGATTCTGATAGTGGTGAGCATGATCCCGAGTTCCTCAAATCGAAACTTAGTTTAGGTATTTAGGGGAGGGAGTAAGGTTAAATCGTAATGTGTTTCCCCTTTTACGACGTGCCGTGTGTTCCCCATTTCCATAGAGTCAAGTTCATAAATTTGTGCATGATTGTAGTTACTTTAATCTGTGCCTATGACATGTATTTTGTAATGCTTCAAACTGTTTAAAAATAAAAGCATCCATTTTGTGCTATTCAACCTGGTCTATTGAGTCCTTTCTCTGCACTACAGTTCTCTGCATCTAAGTCCAAGGTCTAGAACCGTAGGGGAGAGTGGGTCGAACCACTCAAGGGTAATTATTGCACAAAGCCTGGCAGGAGACCAGAACGAGCAAGAGAAACCCCCTACATGACGTACATAGGACCCTGATGGAAATTTAACCCATGCCTGAGCAGGACGCCAGCCACAGCCGCTCCACCAGCAGAATTGTCAGGATGCCAGCGAGGCCACTGAAGGTACTTTTTTTTCAAACTTTCCTTAGTGGGGCCCAGAGGAGCAGGAGTACTTGAAGTGAGAAAAGGCATACCAACCTCCTGAAGGGTGGAAGTGGATCCCACAGGGAGAGGTCCAGGCTGTGATTGTGGCCTGGATCCTCAAAAATGGAAAGAATTAATTTTAACATAAATGTTGTACCTGCATCTCCTGTGTATGGTCATCTGGGGGAGATTTTCTCTGTTCCCTGGAGAGGGAGCCCTAATACCCCCTCCAGATCTGACAGAGAGGCCGGATTTCCCAACAGCTTCAAACAGCAAGCACTCTAGTGGCACAGGTAGCTACTGGCCCCTTGCGAATGAGATATTCTCCCCTGACCCTGCACAGTCTGGTGGAGTTGGTGCTGGAAGACACCAGCCGATGGATCCTGGTGTAAGTGTTGGGATCGTGGCTCATGCAAATGCTGCCCATAATTTTTTTTTGAGGCTGTGCTGCTTATTATGAGCCTCATACCAAAACTTTGATACCATGATTTTGAAGAGGTTTCCTCTCCCATGGCAGTGGTCACCCATATAAAATGGCACATGACTATTTCAGCAGTTTAGGAGTTGGCTTCTTTAAGGTTTGTTCAACTGTTTGGAGATGGTTTGAATTTTCTTTAGGCTTGTTACCTAGCTGTATCTACATTTTCTTTGGTGCATTAATTTCGTTGCTTTTAAGGGCTGATATTTTTGCATCTCATGACTTTTATTTATAACTCCTTTTCAAACAAAATGGGAAGGATGGGAATTTCTTTGGGCATTCCAAGAGTGCTCCTAGATTTGGAGGAGGAAGAGTAGTTCATAAGGGAACAAGACAAATAGGTAAGACAACACACCAGGTGTTATGCACACACCCATTGTTAGCTCAGGAACAGATTTACAGCCCCAGACAGTCATTCCTTGATATGTCATAGGAGATCAATCTTTGGTGTTTGTGTGTCACAAGGAGGCTGTCACCGAGCTATGCCATCTCTTGGACGCCAACCTACATACAACTTCTATCATGGGAACAACTCTCCCTGTTAGTGGAAAGGGCACTACTGCAATAAACTTGGTGCTACTGGATCCTTCCAAGCCACCACCAGTACCATACGCCAAATAGTCAGCTGTCTACAGATGCATCAAGCAAGTGACTGAGGCTTTGTTTGCAACAGGCAACACATTATTAACTTTCCCTGTTAGCTCCACCAGACACAGAACATTTACTGAGTGGCACCAACTCCACTAACTGAAAGGGCTTCCATTCTATTGATGTTCAGCTGGTCTTAAACTACAGGAACCTCATCATGTTAGTCAATGCCAGATATTCTGAAAGTGGCCATGATGCCTTCATTCTGAGATGGTCTATCATTTCAAGATGTAAAGTTGTTGCAGCATGCATAATTGGTGCAAGACTAATATTTTCCAAAATATGGGTGGTCTTTACTTGGCACTTTCCCTAACACCAGAAAATGTCTTTTATATTTGCTCCCATGGAAAACGGTGTTCACGCTTTATCCCACCACTATCCAGGCAATTTTACACTATCCCTGATAGGAGGGAGTCTTTCCGTTCCAAATATCTGCACTCTTCTTTATTGCATCTCCTGTAGCAGGACCTCCAAGGAATCATTATAAGAACATAAGAACATAAGAAGTAGCAGCAGGAGTAGGCCATACGGCCCCTCGGGCCTGCTCCGCCATTCAATAGGATCATGGCTGATCCGAATCTAGACTCACGTCCACTTCCCTGCCCTCTCCCCGTAACCCCTAATTCCCTTATCTGCTAGGAAACTGTCTATCTCCATTTTAAATTTATTTAATGTTGCAGCTTCCACAGCTCTCTGGGGTAGCAAATTCTATAGATTTACTACCCTCTGAGTGAAGAAGTTTCTCCTCATCTCAGTTTTGAAAGCGCAGCCCCTTATTCTTAGATTATGCCCCCTAGTTCTAGTCTCACCCATCAGTGGAAACATCCTCCCCGCATCCACCCGATCAACCCCCATCACAATCTTATATGTTTCGATAAGATCGCCTCTCATTCTTCTGAACTCCAATGAGTAGAGTCCCAACCTACTCAACCTTTCCTCATACGTCAACCCCCTCATCTCCGGAATCAACCGAGTGAACCTTCTCTGAACCGCCTCGAGAGCAAGTATATCTTTTCTTAAATATGGAAACCAAAACTGCACGCAGTATTCCAGGTGTGGCCTCACCAATACCCTGTATAACTGCACCAAGACTTCCCTGTTTTTATACTCCATCCCCCTTGCAATAAAAGCCAAGATTCCATTGGCCTTCCTGATCACCTGCTGCACCTGCATACTAACTTTTTGTATTTCATGCACCAGGACCCCCAGATCCCTTTGTACTGTAGCACTTTGCAGTTTCTCTCCATTTAGATAATAACTTGCTCTTTGATTTTTTTCTGCCAAAGTGCATAACCTCACACTTTCCAACATTATATTGCATCTGCCAAATCTCTGCCCACTCACTTAGCCTGCCTATGTCCTTTTGCAGGTTTTTTATGTCCTCCTCACTCATTGCTTTCCCTCCCATCTTTGTATCGTCGGCAAACTTGGATATGTTGCACTCGGTCCCTTCCTCCAAATCGTTAATATAGATTGTAAAGAATTGGGGTCTCAGCACTGACCCCTGCGGAACACCACTAGTTACTGATTGCCAGCCCGAGAATGAACCATTTATCCCAACTCTTTGTTTTCTGTTAGATAGCCAATCTTCCACCCATGCCAGTATATTACCCCCAATCCCGTGATTTCTTATCTTGATCAGTAATCTTTTGTGTGGAACCTTGTCAAATGCCTTTTGGAAGTCCAAATACACTACATCCACTGGTTCCCCTTTATCCACCCTGTATGTTACATCCTCAAAGAATTCGAGCAAATTTGTCAAACATGACTTCCCCTTCATAAAACCATGCTGACTCTGTCCTATTAAATTATGTTTATCCAAATGCTCTGTTACTGTTTCCTTAATAATGGACTCCAACATTTTGCCAACCACAGATGTTAGGCTAACTGGTCTATAGTTTCCAGCTTTTTGTCTACTTCCCTTCTTAAATAAGGGTGTTACATTAGAAGTTTTCCAATCTGCCGGGACCTTTCCTGAGTCCAGGGAGTTCTGGAAAATAATCACCAATGCATCCACAATCCCTACCGCCACTTCTCTCAAGACCCTAGGATGTAGGCCATCAGGTCCGGGGGATTTATCCGCCTTAAGTCCCATTATTTTACTGAGTACCATCTCCTTAGTGATTTTAATCATCTTTAGCTCCTCCCCCCCCCCCATTGCCCCCTGTTTGTCCAGTGTTGGGATATTTTTAGTGTCCTCTACTGTAAAGACTGATACAAAATATTTGTTCAGCGTCTTTGCCATCTCCATGTTCCTCTAAGGGACCAACATTCACTTTAGCCACCCTTTTTCTTTTTATATAGCTGTAGAAACTCTTGCTATCTGTTTTTATATTTTTTGCTAGTTTACTTTCATAATCTATCTTCCCTTTCTTAATTAATCTTTTAGTTATTGTTTGCTGGCTTTTAAATGCTTCCCAATCTTCTATCCTCCCACTAGATTTGGTTACTTTATATGCCCTTGTTTTCAGTCGGATACTATCCTTTATTACTTTACTAAGCCACGGATGGCTGTCTTTTATTTTACTCCCCTTTTTCCTCAGTGGAATATATTTATCTTGAAAGATGTGAAATATCTCCTTGAATGTAGACCACTGCTCTTGTACCGTCTTACACTTTAATCTGTTTTCCCAGTCCACTTTAGTCAATTCTACTCTCATACCTTCATAGTCTCCTTTATTTAAGCTCAGTATGCTGGTTTGAGATCCATCTCTCTCACCCTCAAACTGAATTTGGAATTCAACCATATTATGGTCACTCATTCCAAGGGGATCCTTTACTAGGACATTTTTTATTAATCCTCTTTCATTACACAGGACCAGATCTAAGATTGCCTGCCCCCTGGTTGGTTCAGTTACATACTGCTCAAGGAACCCGTCCCTAATGCACTCTATGAACTCTTCCTCAAGGCTGCCATGCCCAATTTGATTAGTCCAGTCAATATGAAAGTTAAAATCCCCCATGATTATAGCTGTTCCCTTATTACAAGCCCCAACTATTTCCTGATTTATACTCCGACCAACAGAGTTGCAACTGTTAGGAGGCCTATAGACTATGCCCACTAATGACTTTTTCCCCTTCTTATTCCTTATCTCCACCCAAACTATTTCACTATCCTGATCCTTTGACCCAATATCATTTCTGACTATTGCAGTGATTCCATCCTTGGTTAACATAGCAACCCAACCTCCCTTTCCTTCCTGTCTGTCCTTCCTAATTGCCAAATACCCTTGTATGTTTAGTTCCCAGTCATGATTATCTTGCAGCCATGTTTCCGTAATGGCCACCAGATCATACCCATGTGTAGTTATTTGTACCGTCAACTCGTCAATTTTGTTACGAATGCTGCGTGCATTCAGATAAAGAACTTTCAAATATGTTTTCTGACAATTTATTCCTGCTTTTACCCCTTTTACTACTTTACCTTTATCATTATACATTCTGTCCCTTCCTGACACGCTCTGGTTTTTAATTCCCCCACTGCTACCTTGCTCTATTGCCTTCTCCACTGTCATTTTTATTTTTCGCTCTCTTAAAACCTGCCCCCCACTAACTAGTTTAAAGCCCTCTCTACAGCCCTAGTTATTCGATTCGCCAGGACTCTAGTCCCAGCACTGGCCAAGTGAAATTCGTCCCAACGGAACAGCTCTCTCCCGTCCCAGTACTAATGCCAGTGTCCCAGGAAGCAAAACCCGTTTCTCCCACACCAGGCTTTGAGCCACGTATTTAACTCTCTAATTTTATTTACCCTAGCCAAATTTGCACGTGGCTCAGGTAGTAATCCAGAGATTATTACCCTTGTGGTTCTGCTTTTTAATTTGGCCCCAAGCTGCTCAAACTCCCTCAGCAGAACCTCCTTCCTTGTCCTATCTATGTCGTTGGTACCAACATGGACCACGACAACTGGATCCTCCCCCTCCCACTCCAAGTTGCTCTCCAGCCCAGAGGAGATGTCCTTAACCCTGGCACCGGGCAGGCAACACAGCCTTCGGGACTCTCGCTCTCGGCTGCAAAGAACTCTATCTATCCCCCTAACGATACTATCCCCTACCACTACAACATTTCTTTTATCTCCCCCCACTTGAATGGCCCTCCGCTCCACGGTGCTGTGGCCGGGTTGCTCATCCTCCCCGCAGTCCCCGTTCCCATCCTCACAGGGAGTAAGAGCCTCAAACCTATTGGACAAGAGCAAGGGCTGCGGCTCCTCCAACACTCCAACAGTCCAAAGATGTGCGGGTTAGGTTGATTGGCTATGATAAATTGACCCTTAGTGTTAGGGGGATTAAATACGTGGGGTTACAGGGATAGGGTGGGATATGTGTTGGTGTAGGGGTTACGGGGATTGGGTGGGATATGTGTTGGTGCAGGCTCGATGGGCCGAAATGGCCTCTATCTGCACTGTGGGGTTTCTGTGATTTCTGTGACTACCTCCTGGATCCCCGTACCTGCCTCACTTCTAGTCACACCATCCTGACCCTGGCCACGGACTACATCTGAATTAATTAATCTAATTGGTGTGACTACCTCCTGATACACAGAGTCCAGGTAACTCTCTCCCTCCCTGATGTGTCTCAGTGTTTGAAGCTCGGACTCCAGCTCTTCAACATGGAGCCGGAATTCCTCGAGCAGCCAACACTTACTGCAAATGTGATCACCGTGAGCATCAATGGTGTCCACCAGCTCCCACATATTGCAGCAGCAACACATCACCTGTTCTCCCATTCTATGTAATTAATTAAATTTATTAATATTATTCTTAAATACCCTCTACCCCGATTCTAGATGATGAATATCGCACCTTAGAAACTATAAACCACAGAGTTTAAGCTTCAAAAGAGAGAAATACTCATCAACCAATCACTTACCCGCTTTCTGGTGACATCACACTTGGATTACTTTTTACCTCTCTCCTTCCCTCTGAGGTCCGAGACTGGTGATTGGTAGGCCTTACCTGGGTCTCTGAAGCCTTTTCAAGCTTCCCGCTTGCGCCTCCCGCCGACACCCGCGGTCTGAGGCCTTACCTGGGTCGCTGAAGCCTTTTCAAGCTTCCCAATCGCGCCTCCCACCGACACCCACGGTCTGAGGCCTTACCTGGTTCTCTGAAGCCTTTTTAAGCTTCCCGCTCGCGCCTCCCACCGACACCCGCGGTCTGAGGCCTTACCTGGGTCTCTGAAGCCTTTTCAAGCTTCCCGCTCGCGCCTCCCGCCGACACCCACGGTCTGAGGCCTTACCTGGGTCTCTGAAGCCTTTTCAAGCTTCCCGCCCGTGCCTCCCGCCGACACCCACGGTCTGAGGCCTTACCTGGATCTCTGAAGCCTTTTCAAGCTTCCCGCTCGCGCCTCCCGCCGACACCCGCGGTCTGAGGCCTTACCTGGGTCTCTGAAGCCTTTTCAAGCTTCCCACTCGCGCCTCCCACCGACACCCGCGGTCTGAGGCCTTACCTGGTTCGCTGAAGCCTTTTGAAGCTTCCCGCTCGCGCCTCCCACCGACACCCGCGGTCTGAGGCCTTACCTGGGTCTCTGAAGCCTTTTCAAGCTTCCCGCTCGCGCCTCCCGCCGACACCTGCGGTCTGAGGCCTTACCTGGATCTCTGAAGCCTTTTCAAGCTTCCCGCTCGTGCCTCCCGCCGACACCCACGGTCTGAGGCCTTACCTGGGTCTCTGAAGCCTTTTCAAGCTTCCCGCTCATGCCTCCCGCCGACACCCGCAGTTATCAAAGGGGAACGTTGTTACCAGGTTTCTGCTGCTCCCAATTTCCATTCACTGCTATGCTTTCAATTTCTCTCCTTTCATTGCAAGCGGTAGCCTCACTGAATTACCTGCCCCATGTAAACCAGTGCACTTCCTGTACTCTAGGAAATGACACAGAGAGCGTGCTAACATTAGCATAATGAGCTGTACTCACATTATCCAGGGAGGCCAGCTATCCCACTATTGGGAAGTGCATCCAACAGCATTTCCACCATAAATGTGAAATCAGCCCGTTACTGTCAGACGATCAGACTTTTGATGAATAAACTAGCTGATCATGTGGGATTTGAAACCTTCATTAATTCTTAAAGCTCATTTTATTCTTTGAAATACAACTTCAGCCACTTTCTCTTACTAATGATTTTACATTGGACGTGGAAACCGGTTCTGCAAACAGCAATCCAATTTCACCTGCCAAAGCCCAAGGACCGTGGTTTGGGAATGAAAGCAAACAGGAGCCTTCCCGGAGTAGAGGAAGGGAAGTGTAGAATGAAGGGCCAAGGAATGCATCACTGGGCCTGGGAAGTAGTGCACAATAACCATGGGGATTAAGGTTCCCAATTGTCCCGCTTTGGGCGGGATTCTACCGGAATGGGCGACTGGTCTCCCGATCACTGCTGCTGGTGACTCAGGAGAAACTGTCCCTGGATGCACGGTTCACACATGTGCAGTACCCCGGCTGTCGTGGCTGTTATTTCATAAATAAATAGACGTTTTCATTATGAACAGCTAGCTTGAGCTAGTCATTTATTCAGCCATGTGGACTAGTATACAGGCATCCATCTTGACTACTGCCTTGTGGGTAGCCCCCTACTAAACATACAGCTCCACCTAGTGTAACATTCTAGAATGACATGTTACTGATCATTACATCCCCCTTCCTTAGAGGTTAAACAAAATCAATATCAATCAATATCAATCAATCATAACGACATAAACATCTTCACAACAGTCAACACATTTTCAAAGCTTTACTTTATGAACTCTAAGCTTTTCATTCTTTTATTATAGCTTTCTTTGTACTCAAAGATTAAGTCTATCAGGCTTTTTTACTTCACGTGTGGGTCTTCTCAGCACAGGTAAGCCTGATGTATTTTCATGAGAGCCTGTATGTGTGTTTGTGTTAGATTGTTCTGGTGGTGAGTGACAAGATTCAGTTGCGGCATTGTCATCGATTTGCTCTTGGATAGTTTCTTGTGTTTTGAGGATGGAACGGTGGTTCCTCCTGAGAATCTGTCCTTCCTCAGTTCTAACAGTGTATGACCTTGGTCCTACTTCCGCAAGAACTGTAGCTTTCCTGTTCCATGCATCTGGATCCTCAATCCTGACAACATCATCCCTTGTCAATGGTTTCAGAGTTTTGGATGACTTGTCATAGTGTGATTTCTATTTCAGCTTTAACAGTTGACATCTCTGTCTCAGTTCCTTACTCTGCTTTTCTTTTGCATAGCAGGGTAGCGTGGTGCGCAACTTGCGACCCATTAGGAGTTCAGCAGGTGAAGAACCAGAGTCTAAAGGGGAGGCTCGGTAGCTCAGCAGGGCGAGATAAGGATTAGACTTGCTTTCTGTTGCTTTCTTCAGTTGCTGTTTGAGAACTTGAACACCTTTCTCTGCCTTACCATTCAACTGAGCATACAGAGGACTGGATGTGATGTGTTAAAAGTCACAATGTGCTGCAAACTGTTGCCACTCCTTACAGTTGAAGCATGGACCATTGTCGCTAACGGCAATCCTGGGAATTCCATGTCTGGCGAAGATGGATTTAACATGCATTATGACACTCACTACTTGTTGATGTGCTTGAGAGCAGTGCCATCTCAGGATAGTTAGAATAGTAGTCAATCACTAATAGATAGTCTTTACCATTCAAATGAAAAAGGTCCATACCAACCTTTTGCCATGGTGCTGTTGGTACGTCAACTACTATCATTGGTTCCTTTGCTTCTTTGTTTTGGTGTTTCTGACATGTCTCACATTTGCCTATCATGTTCTCAATGTCCTTACTTATGCCAGGCCAATAAACAGTGTCTCTTGCTCTCCTTTTGCATTTTTCAATTCCGAGGTGTCCCTCATGAATCCTTTTGAGCATGTCTTGATGTAGAGCCTGTGGAATGACTATTCTGTTCTGTTTTAGTAATAGTCCACTTGCGACACTTAACTCTGACCTGATGTGATAGTACTTTGTACAGGAACCTTTTGGCCAACCATGATGAATGTTCTCTATTACTGTTTGTAACACTGTATCTTTTACTGTTTCTTCTGCTATTTGCTTTGATTTTGGTCTGACACGGGCAGCGCAGCAGTGACCATACTCACATGAACATCCACGTCTTCCTCAGTAGAGCTCACATGACTCATTGTGGGTGCTCAGGATAGTGCATCTGCTAACACTATGTGTTTGCCTGGTGTGTAGATCAGTTCAAAGTCATATCTTTGCAGCTTCATCATGAGTCATTGAATCCTTGGAGACATCTCATTCAAGTTCTTTTTTATGATGGCAACCAGTGGGCATTGGTCTGTCTCAACTGTGAAGGTGGGAAGTCCATATATGTAGCCATGGAACTTTTCTAGTCAAACTACCAAGCCTAGACATTCCTTTTCAATCTGGGCGTATCGACACTCAGAATCAGTCATAGACCTGGAGGCATAGGCAACAGGCTTCCAATCTTCACCCTCTGCTTGTAGCAAGACCGCGCCTAGGCCATCTTTTGATGCATCCATTGACACTTTGATTCTCTTTGTTGGGTCAAAGAAGGTGAGTACAGGTGTGGTTGTCAGCACTGTTTTGAGGTTCATCCACTCTTGTTCATGTCTTTCTGTCCATGCGAACTCATGTGTTTTATGTAGCAGGTCTCGTAGACAGGCTGTCTTGGCTGACAATTTAGAAATGAACTTTCCAATGAAGTTTTTCATCCCCATGATGCATAGCACTCCTTTTTTATCAGTGGGTCGGGGCATGTTGAGTATGGCATTTACTTTTTCCATATCTGGCTCTATCCCTTTACCAGGTAGATTATCCCCTAGGAAAGTGACTTCCTGGACACCAAACTGACACTTGGCTTTGTTGAGCTTCAGTCCATTCCGGCGTATGCTCTGTAGCACTTTAGTCAGTCTCTCATTGTGTTCTTTCAGTGTGGAGCCCCAGATGATGATGTCATCAACATAGACTCGAACTCCTTCCAGACCTTCAATTATGTGTTCCATTGCTCTATGTAAGATTTCAGATGCAGATATTATCCCGAAAGGCATTCTGAGGAAACAATACCTGCCAAATGGTGTGTTGAAGGTACAGTATTTAGTGCTCTCTTCATCCAGTTTTAGTTGCCAAAATCCTGGTGAGGCATCGAGCTTTGTGAAGTATCTGGCACCTGACATTTCACTGGTGATTTCTTCTCGCTTGGGAATCTGGTAGTGTTCATGTTTTATGTTTGCATTTAAGTCCTTTGGATCCATGCATACTCTTAGATCATTGTTCTTTTTCATTACACATACCATGGAGTTAACCCAGTCTGTTGGCTCTTCGACTTTCCTGATGACTCCTAGTGTGGTCATTCTGTCCAGTTCTTTCTTGAGCCGGTTACGCAGGGGTGCTGGAACTCTCCGTGGAGCATGTACCACTGGCTGAGCATCCTCCTTTAGCTGGATCTTGTAAGTGAATGGTAGAACTCCAAATCCTTTGAACACATCCTGGAAATTACTCACTACAGAATCCACTGAGTCATCTGGTCTGCTTATGGCACAGTTTATACGGTAGACTCTCTTGACCAGTTCTAAGTCCTCACAAGCTTTGTCACCTAGCAGTGAATCAAGTCCTTCAGCCACAACAGAAAACATGAGATGATGCACTTTGTCTTTGACTGTCACTTTAAGTCTGCATACACCTAAGCTATCTATTTTCTGTCCATTATAGTTCTTCAGTAGTACTGACTTTTTCTGTATTTTGGGCTTTTCTTTCATATTTTTTATATCACTCATACTGATTAAGTTTGCTTTTGCCCCAGTGTCTAGTTTCAATGTAACTAATGCTCCATTTACCTGCAGTGGCATTATCCATTTGTCCTCTTTTACTGCATTAACTTTATGTTCAGCATTGTCCATTCCTGAGGGCTGCACATTTTCTGTATCCTTTTCGATATTGTCACATGACACCATTCCTACAAAAAATGCCTCACTTAAATCAGTGTCCTCAATTACATTGACTTGTTGCCCTTTCTTTGTTTTTACTTTTGAAAAGCATTGTTTGGCAAAGTGATTCTTTCCATTACATTTTGTGCACATTTTCCCAAACGCTGGGCATTGTCTTTACTGGTGTTTGTAACCACAGCGTTTACAATTAAAAGTTCCATCCTCCGATTGCTTTGCATTTCTGTTCTGCCCATGTTTCTTCCCCTTGTAGGACACAGCATTGACAGCAGCACAGTCACTCATTACAGTTGCATTATTATTAATTTCACTGAAAGTCTTTGCATGCTGTTGAGCTAGCTCACTGGCATGGCATATTTTCACAGCATCTTCCAATGTTAGTTCGGTTTCTCTCAACAGACGTTCCCTGACCTTTTTATCATGAATACCAAACACAATCTGGGCACGAATCATGGATGATTTCAGTTCAGAGAAATTACATGTCTGTGCTTTCAGTTTCAGATCGGTCACAAAGCTATCAAAAGTCTCATTTTGCTGCTGTGTCCGTGAACGGAACACATACCTCGCATCGGTCTCGTTCTTTTTGGGAGAACAATGTGTATCAAACTTCTTTAGCACATCGTCCATTTTTTCTCTGTCCTCCTCTTGATCAAATACAAATGTATTAAATACCTCTATTGCCTGCGGGCCTGCAACCATGAGCAGTAACGCTCTTTTCCTTGCGTCTGGCTTCATACCGAACCCGATGGCAGCAATGTAGAGTTCGAAATGTTGTTTGAAAGTCCGCCAATTGCAGTCGACATTCCCCGTGAGTTTCCAACCCTCCGGTGGCTTCAAATTCTCCATGTCGCATTTCACAATATTCAGCAGATATTACCAATCCTGGTACCATGTTACGTTCATTAATAAATAGACATTTTCATTATGAACAGCTAGCTTGAGCTAGTCATTTATTCAGCCATGTGGACTAGTATACAGGCATCCATCTTGACTACTGCCTTGTGGGTAGCCCCCTACTAAACATACAGCTCCACCTAGTGTACCATTCTAGAATTACATGTTACTGATCATTACAGTGGCTTGCAACCGAAACGCATTGTTTGAGCCCTGCTGGTCTCCCCATAATTCAGAACTCAGCACTTCATTTCCAGTTGTCAGGGTGTCGGCATCGGGGCAAATGAAAATCCCCTGGGAACTGTGCGAGTCCTGAGAAAGCAACTGGGGGCAGGGAGAGAGAAACACAAACTGGGGGAAGGGAGGGAGAGAGAAACACAAACTGGAGGAAGGGAGGGAGAGAGAAACACAAACTTGGGGAGGGGGAGAGCGAGAAACACAAACTGGGGGAGGGAGAGAGAAACACAAACTGGAGGAGGGAGAGAGAAACAAACTGGGGGAGGGGGAGAGAAAAACAAACTGGGGAGGGAGAGAGAAACACAAACTGGGGGAGGGAGAGAGAAACACAAACTGGGGGAGGGAGAGAAACACAAACTGGGGAAGCGAGAGAGAAACACAAACAGGGGGCGGGGGAGAGAGAGAAACACAAACTGGGGGAGGGAAGGAGAAAGAAACACAAACTGGGGGAGGGAGAGAAACAAACTGGTGGAGGGAGAGAGAAACAAACTGGGGAGGGAGAGAGAAACAAACTGGGGGAGGGAGAGAGAAACAAACTGGGGGAGGGAGAGAAACAAACTGGTGGAGGGAGAGAGAAACACAAACTGGGGGAGGGAGAGAGAAACAAACTGGGGGAGGGAGAGAGAAACACAAACTGGGGGAGGGAGAGAGAAACAAACTGGGGGAGGGAGAGAGAAACACAAATGGGGAGGGAGAGAGAAACAGAAACTGTGGCAGGGCGAGAGAGAGAAATAAACTAGGTTTGGGCGAGAGAGAGAACACAAACGGGGAGGGAGGGAGAGAGAAACACAAACTGGGGGAGGGAGCGAGAGAAACAAACTGGGGAGGGAGAGAGAAACACAAACTGGGGGAGGGAGGGAGAGAGAAACACAAACTGGGGGAGGGAGAGAGAAACACAAACTGGGGGAGGAAGCGAGAGAAACAAACTGGGGGAGGGAGAGAGAAACACAAACTGGGGGAGGGAGGGAGAGAGAAACACAAACTGGGGGAGGGAGAGAAACACAAACTGGGGGAGGGAGGGAAAGAGAAACACAATCTGGGGGAGGGAGGGATGGTGAGAGAAACACAAACTGGGGGAGGGAGGGAGAGAGAAACACAAACTGGGGGAGGGAGGGAGAGAGAAACACAAACTGGGGGAGGGAGGGATGGTGAGAGAAACATAAACTGGGGGAGGGAGGGAGAGAGAAACACAAACTGGGGGAGGGAGGGATGGCGAGAGAAACATAAACTGGGGGAGGGAGGGAAAGAGAAACACAAACTGGGGGAGGGAGGGAGAGAGAAACACAAATGGGGGAGGGAGGGAGAGAGAAACAAACTGGGGGAGGGAGGGATGGAGAGAGAAACACAAACTGGGGAGGGAGGGAGAAAGAAAGACAAACTGGGGGAGGGAGGGAGAGAGAAACAAACTGGGGGAGGGAGGGATGGAGAGAGAAACACAAACTGGGGGAGGGAGGGATGGAGAGAGAAACACAAACTGGGGGAGGGAGGGAGAGAAAAACATAAACTGGGGGAGGGAGGGATGGAGAGGGAAACACAAACTGGGGGAGGGAGGGAGAGAAAAACATAAACTGGGGGAGGGAGGGAGAGAGAAACAAACTGGGGAGGGAGGGATGGAGAGAGAAACACAAACTGGGGGAGGGAGGGAGAGAGAAACAAACTGGGGGAAGGAGGGATGGAGAGAGAAACACAAACTGGGGGAGGGAGGGAGAGAGAAACACAAACTGGGGGAGGGGGAGAGAGAGAAACACAAACTGGGGAGGGAGGGAGAGAGAAACACAAACTGGTGGAGGGAGAGAGAAACACAAACTGGGGGAGGGGGAGAGAAACACAATTGGGAGGGGGAGAGAGAGAAACACAAACTGGGGGAGGGAGATGTAATGATATCAGCAAATAGTGATGTTATTTGCCTGTTTGATTATGATCCCTTATCAGCATGTTTGCAGGTATTGATTACTTATGCCTGACCAGCAGAGGTCATGTGACCGAGACAAGCAAGGCAGTTTAGTTTAGTTTCAGTTTCGTTCTAGATGCATCACTAGCTTGATGGACTCCTGTAAATGCTGGTAAAGAGTTGAACAGACTTTAGATTAAAAGACATTCTCTTTCATAAATGTCTCATCATTGAACCCACAAAGAAATCAATACATGGTGTCAGAAGTGGCTGAAAGAGATGAAGAGAAAATATCTGAAGTTAAATCAGCTCTCCACAGATTAGCAAGCCAAAAGAGAACATCGTTGCTTACCATTGGAGAATAGCTAACGAAGTGAAAAAATGGAAGGTTTACACCCACCGGTGACGCTTCAGTTGACAGGTAATGTGGCTGAAAATTGGAGGAGATTCAAACAATGTGTAGAGTTGTATTTATCAGCAATCGGAGCTGACGAGAAAAGTGATAATAAGAAATCGTCAGTGTTCTTACATGTCATGGGTGATGAAGCGCTGGAGGTGTATAATAACTTCACATTCGCTGCTAATGGAGACAAAATGAAGCTGGATAAAATAATGGAACAGTTTGAGGCCTACTGCATACCTAAACGTAACGTGACGTTTGAGAGGCACAGATTTTTCACATGTGTACAGAAAACGGGTGAGACTATTGATCAGTATGTGACTGAACTGAGAAACCGAAGCAAATCGTGTGAATTTGGGGGACTGACAGACTCGCTGATAAAAGACAGACTGGTGTGTGGTATTCCAGATAATGGTCTAAGGGAAAGACTGCTAAGAGAGCAAGATCTAGACCTGGGAAAAGCCATAGCACTGTGTAAGGCTACAGAGACTGTGAAGTTGCAGGCAAAGGAGCTGTTCAGTGACAATAGCTGCAACGTGGATGCAGTGAGAATGAACGGACACAAGCCGGTTAACAAAAAGAGCGCCAATGTGAAAAAAGAGGCGTGGCCAGCAAACAAAAATGAAAGGGACAATCAAAAGTCATGTAGTCGATGCGGTACACAGCATCCACCAAAAAAGTGTCCAGCATATGGTAAAAAATGCAATAGTTGCAACAAAAACAACCATTATGCCCGTTGCTGCAAGAACCAAGTGCAACAAAGCAAGGTCCATGCAGTAGATGAAAGCGACATAGAGGAGTTCTATGTTGATGTTGTGTCTGAAAACAAAAAAGAAGAAAGAGACTGGATGTTGACACTAAAAGTGAATGACATACATATTCCATTTAAATTGGATACTGGAGCACAAGTTAATGTGATATCAGAGACTGATTTTAAGAAAATTAGACCCAGACCAAAGATACATGGAATCAAAGTGAAAGTGACAGGATGCTCAGGTACTGAAATACCAGTGAAAGGAAGATGCATTGTCAAAGTGACACACAAGGACAGAGAGCACACGTTAGCATTAATCGTGGTGCCAAAGGAGGTGCAAGCCATACTAGGTTTAAAAGCCTGTGAGAGACTGAACCTGGTAAAGAGAGTCCTCGTTGTGGAAAGTGAAGGAGAGACAGTCTATGATGAACTCATGAAAGAGTACAAAGACCTATTTAAGGGTCTAGGCTGCATTCCAGGAGAACACACGATCAGAGTAGATAAAAGTATGACACCGGTCATACATCCATGCAGAAAAGTTCTGTTTGCTCTTCAAAAGCAACTGAAGGCAGAGTTGGACAGGATGGAAAGCCTGAACGTGATTCAAAAGATAGATGAGCCAACTGAGTGGGTGAGTTCCCTCGTCGTAGTGGACAAAAAGAATGGAAAGCTCAGAATTTGCCTGGATCCAAGAGATCTAAACAGAGCAATAAAGAGAGAGCACTTCAAGCTTCCTACACGTGAGGAAATCATGGCACAGTTTGCAAATGCAAAATATTTCAGCAAGTTAGATGTGTGGTAAACCACTGTTACCGTTCACAACCGTTCACTATTGTTACACTGTTGTTATCACTGTTTACACTGTTGTTATCGCTACACAAGGTTACCTCTTGCCACGCACACTGCTATACCTGGGCTTACCTCAGCTGACTCCGCCCATGGCTCCGCCTGCTTGCCCAGGTATAAAGGTGACCGCTTGGCTAGTATTCTCCCTTGTTGGAACCGATCGCCCACGAGGGTGGGCTCTGTTATTTAGCCAATAAAAACCTATAGTTACTATCTTAACTCGTCGCTTTTCATGGAATGAATTGATAGGTATATCAAGATGCATCATCAGGATTTTGGCAGATGAAGCTGGATGAAGCAAGTTCAAGACTGTGCACGTTCAACAGTCCATTTGGCAGATACAGATTCCTAAGGTTACCATTTGGCATTGCCTCAGCTCCTGAAGTGTATCACAAGACTATCCATATGATCTATGAGCACCTGGAGGGAGTTGATACATCAATGGATGACATCATAGTATGGGGAACCATGAGAACTGAGCATGACGAGAGACTGAAAAAAGTGCTGGAAGCAACAAGGAAAACAAACCTGAAGCTGAATAGTGAGAAATGCCAGCTCAGGTGACAGAACTGACATTTGTGGGAGATATCCTTAGCAGTGAGGGCATCAGACCAGATCCCAGAAAGGTGTCCGCCATTGAGAATATGCCAAAGCCACAATGCAAAAAGGATGTGCAGAGGTTTAATGGAATGATCAATTACATGGGGAAATTCATATCCAACCTCTCAGAAAAGATGGCGCCACTGAGAAGACTAACTGAAAAGAACATAGAATGGGAATGGAATCATGAGCATGAGAAGTCATGGAGCGATCTAAAGAAACTGCTCACAGAGGAACCAGTTCTGAGGTTTTATGACCCAGCGAGACCCATCAAGATATCATCAGATGCATCACAGAGTGGGCTCGGTGCCGTTCTTCTGCAACAATATGACTACTGGCAACCTATTGCATATGCATCGCGCTCAATGACAGACGCGGAGACGCGATATGCTCAAATAGAAAAGGAGCTGCTCAGCATCACATACGCCTGTGAAAGATTTCACCAGTTTGTGGCAGGACAAGCAATCAGTGTAGAGACTGACCATAAGCCCTTGATTGCATTGTTCCAAAAGCCACTAAATAGCTGTCCACTTAGAATACAAAGAATGATGATCAGGCTGCAACGCTATTCACTGAATGTTGCGTACACACCAGGTAAGCTGATGTATACAGCAGACACGTTGTCCAGAGCTGTAGACCCAAGTGAGCCCGCAAACACCACAATGGATGAAAAAGTGAACGCCTACGTGGACATGATCACAAGTGCACTGCCCATAGCAGATGCAAAAATGGAGCTCATAAAGACTGAGACAAACAAAGATGAAACAATGAGACGACTGAGGAAAAGCATCTTGGATGGATGGCCCAACATGAAGCAAGACTGCTCACCTGACATGGCAGAGTACTGGAACTGCAGGGCGGAACTATCAGTGGTCGAAGACATCATCTACAAAGGAAGTAAAATAGTTATCCCAAAGAGTCTGAGAAAAGAGATGCTAAAAAGGATCCATGGAGGACATCTGGGAATCGAAAAGTGTAAGAAAAGAGCACGAGAGGTGATGTACTGGGCACGAATCAACCAAGATGTGACAAATGAGGTGTCAAACTGCACAATATGCCTGAAATATCGAGCAAGCAATCCGGTAGAACCACTAAAGCCACACCCAGCACCAGACAGGCCTTACCAGAAGGTAGGCGCTGACCTATTCATATGTCAAGGGAAGGACTATCTTGTAGTCACAGACTATTACTCCCTGTATCCAGAGGTTTGTAGACTGCACACCACCACTGCAGATGCTGTGATAACATGTATGAAAGCCATATTCTCCAGACATGGCATGGCAAGCGAGGTCTTCACAGACAACGGACCTCAGTTTTACAATGCAAGTTTCCGACACTTTGCCAAAGAGTGGGACTTTGTCCACACAACGTCAAGTCCTCACTTTCCACAGTCCAATGGACTAGTGGAAAAATCGGTCCAGACAGTGAAAAGACTGATGTACAAGGCAAAAGACAGTGGAACTGACTTCTACCAGAGCATGCTTGTATACCGCACAACGCCGCTCGAGTGTGGTAAGTCACAAGCCCAACTCCTTATGGGACGTCGGCTAAGGTCAAACCTACCCATCCCGGAGAACCTCCTGAAAACAAAAGAGGGGGAGAAAGTGAGGAAGTTCAAAGAACAGAAAGAAAAGCAAAAGTACTACTATGACAGAGGAACACAAAACCTACCTGAACTCCACACTGGTGACCAAGTAAGGTTCAAAGACAAAGCTAACACATGGACTCAGAAGGGAAGTGTCCTGAGTGAAGTTCAACCAAGATCATACACCATTCAGACAGATGAGGGTGCTGTTCTGAGAAGAAATCGTCGAGATCTTCTCATGGGACCAGCCACAGCAGGTCAAGAGACTGATACTGTTGAACAACCTGATCACACAGCTGAGAACCAATCATCTGAGGCAACAACTCAGATTCAAGGACAATCAATCAGAAAATCCTCAAGACACGTGAAGCCTCCTGAGAGACTCATTGAGCAAATTTAAGGACTATTGTTATAGAAGGAAGTAATGTTATCTTATTCTTTCTTCAAGTTCTAGTGTATTTACATATTTCATGTGAACACACAAAGCAAGGTTAAAAAACCTTGATCATGATAATGATAATGTAAGTTCATTAAGTGTTACAGTTAAAATGCAGATTAATACAAAGAAAACATGTTGTTAGTTAAAAGTAAAATACTTTTGTTTTAAGAAAAGGAGATGTAATGATATCAGCAAATAGTGATGTCATTTGCCTGTTTGATTATGATGCCTTATCAGCATGTTTGCAGGTATTGATTACTTATGCCTGACTAGCAGAGGTCATGTGACCGAGACAAGCAAGGGAGTTTAGTTTAGTTTCAGTTTTGTTCTAGATGCATCACTAGCTTGATGGACTCCTGTAAATGCTGGTAAAGAGTTGAACAGACTTTAGATTAAAAGACATTCTCTTTCATAAATGTCTCATCATTGAACCCACAAAGAAATCAATACAGGAGAGAGAGAGAAACACAAACTGGTGGAGGGAGGGAGAGAGAAACACAAACTGGGGGAGGGGGAGAGAAACACAAACTGGGGGAGGGAGGGAGAGAGAAACACAAACTGGGGGAGGGGGAGAGAGAGAAACACAAACTGGGGGAGGGGGAGAGAGAGAAACACAAACTGGGGGAGGGGGAGAGAAACACAAACTGGGGGAGGGGGAGGGGGAGACAGAGAAACACAAACTGGGGGAGGGAGAGAGAAACACAAACTGGGGGAGGGAGAGAGAGAGAAACACAAACTGGGGGAGGGGGAGAGAGAGAAACACAAACTGGGGGAGGGGGAGAGAGAGAAACACAAACTGGGGGAGGGAGAGAGAGAGAAGCACAAACTGGGGGAGGGGGAGAGAGAGAAACACAAACTGGTGGAGGGGGAGAGAAACACAAACTGGGGGAGGGAGGGAGAGAGAAACACAAACTGGGGGAGGGGGAGAGAGAGAAACACAAACTGGGGGAGGGAGGGAGAGAGAGAGGGAGAGAAACACAAACTGGGGGAGAATTCATACCGGCCTGTGACGTGTGTTGTATAATGTGTCTTATTACGGAAGTCAGGCAGCTTTGGTGCTTCTCTCGAAGAACTGAGCTGCACCTCCCTGAAGCTGGGCTTCATTGATGGGCTGTGGGAGTCAGTAAATTGAAATAGGTTTGGTTTTGGTTTTATTCATTATTTTTATAACTTGCTATGTATTGTAAAAAGTTATAAAAATGTGTGAAAACTTTAGTTAGAAGTTACTTATATTGATGTTTTTGTTGGATCAGTGGTATTTACTTGATGTTTCTCGTTGCGGTCGATACTGTAGATCCATCACTGAAGTAGTTTTTTATTTAAACACTACCTACCCTTAACTCTTTATTTTGTGTTCTGTCTTTGATTTATAAATTGTTATTCATCACACTGGAAAAGAAAACGTCAAATTTTTGAGGCTTGGTGACACTTAGACACTCAACGAAGGTAAATACAGTAACATTTGCAAACAGTGGGGAAATGTCACATGATCAAATGTCATGTGATTAAGCATCACCTGAGTGGCATCATGTGATTGAATGCTATATGATCAAATCTCCAGGAATATATCAAATCAGAGTTGGCATCCCTAATGGGAATGGATGGCAACAGACAAAAGGCTTCCAAAAAGAGTTCAGACTGATGAATAATAGGACAGATGTTTTAAACAATTCTTCTCTCTCTCTCTCTCTTCCAGTAGTATATAGTCTATTCCATATTTTAACAGCTAACAGCAGAGAAGATGCTCTTTATAATGCTGGTAAATGATCTGATGCACCACTGGAGCGACACTTGAATGGTGTATATGGTCATAAGTACCCCTTGACTGTTGTTACCGCCTTTAAACGCAATGTCAAACAACTTTTAAAAATATGTAGAATATAAAGGTTTACATTTGTATATCACTTTATCACATCTCTCTCAAACACCTCAAAGAGCTTCACATAAAATAAACCAGTAAGTGATTTTATCTCGTGGAACATTAACTGTAGCTCCAGTAAGTTCCTGTTACTGCCAGTCAAGTAGGTGATCGTAACTGTGCTGTGCTCATATTAAGCTACAGTCCACTATGATTTTGTTTTCCTCAGAAAAAATTGATGAAAAATCATAAAAATAAGTTTACAAAAGCAAAATATTGCGGATGCAAGAAATCTGAAATAAAAACAGAAAATGCTGGAAATACTCAGCAGGTCAGGCAGCATCTGTGCAGAGAGAAACAGAGTTAACGTTTCAGGTCGTTGACCAAGAGTCCTGACCTGCTGAGTATTTCCAGCATTTTCTGTTTTTATTATAAAAATAAGTTTGTTGCTGTTTTCAGGTGACTGTTGCTGTTTGCAGAGGTTATGGTAACATTGGCCAGTTATTGGAAAAATCACTGAACACTTCCATTTGAGCAATTTGACAAGAAAAGGACAATGATGTGTATAGTTGAATGAAGAGCTTAGTAAAATTAAATGAGGATATACATCTTGACCTGGAAAATGAGCAAAAGCTGACTAACAGTGTAATGTATACAACATTGAAGGGACTACTTTGTTTTGCGGATGTACATCCTTAGCTGCGAGTGTATATAACAGACGCGTATCGATTTGTACAGTCAGTGCCGAAGTTCCAGTTACCCAGTAAAGATCACTTGAAGTTACTCTCAGTCTCTGCTACTTTATTATTTTATGTAGTTGTGTATAGCGGTACAAACACAACAAATTGGCGACGAGAATTACGAACCTACGTCTTCCTATTCTGGCATCGCATCCAGAGGACACTGAAATTTGGAAGAAAGGAGCGAGAAGGTAGAGAAAACGGAGCACGCTTGCTAAGCTAGGCAGGGGATACGTAAGTCAAGTGAAAAGTGCACAGGACTTGCATGACGCTAGCTAACTAGAAAAGAAAGAAAAACGGGTTTGGAAAAAAAAAATGCGATGATTGGCACGATTGCAGCATTTGATAGCAGCATTGAAGACTGGGCAACTTACATTGAAAGAGTGGAGTTGTACTGTGAGGCTAACGGAGTGGAGGTAGAAAAGAAAGCCACTGTTTTGCTGACTGTTATGGGTGCAAAGACATATGGGCTGCTACGTAGTTTATTAACCCCTGAAAAGCCAGCAAACAAAACATTCAAACAAATAGTGGACACACTCCAAGACCATTTAAGCCCCAGACCACTGCTCATAGCCGAAAGATTTAAATTCCATAAACGGAACCAGAGCAAAAATGAAAGCATTTCTGAATATTTGGCAAAGTTGCGCAAATTATCAGAACATTGCCAATTTGGAGTGGGCTTATCAGACGCATTGAGAGACAGATTTGTGTGTGGCATGCAAAATGAAAGCACACAAAAGAAGCTCTTGTCTGAAAAAGATCTCACCTTGGAGAAAGCTCTAAGTATTGCAATTTCAATGGAAGCAGCAGCACGTGGCGCTTTAGAAATTCAACAAAAATCCCTGGAATATTCCACTAACAAAATGTCACTGAAACAAGAAAAGAAGGGCTATCGCTGTGGTAAAATGTCACATGACCACAATGACTGTTGGTTTAAAGACAAAGATTGCAGACAATGTGGCAAACGAGGGTGCATTGAAAGGGTCTGCAAAGCAAAGAAGCAGAAAACTGATACAAAGGCACACCAAGTGACTGAAAACAAGAAACCTTTCAAAGATAGATACAAGAAGGTACACTACGTGACTGGAGACAGTTCAGATAAAGAAAAAAGTGACACAAACTCAGAGGAAGAGGATCTGGCTTGTCTAAAACTACACAGTGTGAAAGAAACAGAGGATCACAGAATAATATGGGTTACTCCAGAAGTGTCAGGAGTTAGGCTGAAAATGGAGTTGGACACAGGCTCAGCTTTAACAGTGATCTCTGTACATGACTACAAACGACTGTTTTCACACATACCGCTAAGGCCAATTAAAGTACTGTTAAAGACATACACAGGACAAAGAGTGTGCCCCAAAGGTAAAATAAAAGTGACAGTGACATATAAAGGAAAAAAAATACCGCAATTGAACCTCTATGTAGTGGAAAATGGAGGACCACCATTGCTGGGATGCGAATGGCTCAGGAAAATACAGTTGGATTGGCACACCATCCAAGCACTGTTTGTGTCAGCAAAGGAGGACAGCAACGCCACTCCTGAGAGACTGTCACAAATACTCTCTGACTGTCAGGAACTGTTCAAGAAGGGAATAGGAACACTTAAGGGCATGAAAGCAAAAATTAAGATTGAGGAGAACGCAAATCCAAAGTTCCACAAGGTCAGACCAGTGCCTTATGCAATTCGCCCTTCAGTAGAAGCAGAGCTGGAGAAATTGGAGCAATTAGGGGTCCTGTCCAAGGTGGATTGAAGTGAATGGGCCACACCTATAGTTCCAGTGATGAAGAAAACCTCCAGCACAAAACCAGGAAAGCCAAGAAACGTGCGCATCTGTGGAGACTTTAAAGTGACTGTTAACCCAGTCCTCCACACAGTACAGTACCCATTGCCTCGCATTGAGGACATCTTTGCTTCCCTGTCAAGAGGGGAACGTTTCAAAAAGATTGACTTGGCCCAGGCCTATCTCCAAATGGAAATTGATGATGCATCAAAGAAGTACCTGACAATAACTACGCACAAAGGCCTTTACCAGTACAATCGTCTGGTATTCGGAATAGCATCAGCTCCTGCAATCTGGCAAAGGGCAATGGACCAAGTCCTGCAGGGGATCCCAGGTACTCAGTGTTATCTTGATGACATCATCATTACTGGCAAGAATGACAACGACCACCTTTCCAACCTTGAACAGGTGCTCATCAGGTTACGGGAGTATGGGCTCCGAGCGAACCGAGACAAGTGTGAATTTTTCAAAAAGGAAATCTCATACTGTGGACATGTGATTGACAAGGACGGTTTACACAAGTCTCCAGACAAGATTGAAGCTGTGATTAATGCACCAACACCTGAAAATGTGCCTCAGTTGAGATCATATCTTGGACTGGTGAACTACTATCACAAGTTCTTGCCCAACCTATCCACAGTGTTACATCCACTAAATGCACTGCTACAGACAGGGTCACAATGGAAGTGGAGTGACAGCTGTGAACAAGCTTTTCAAGAGAGTAAAAGACTCATTACTTCAGAAGAGGTGCTAGCTCACTTTGACCCATCCTTACCTATTCGACTGGCATGTGATGCTTCACCCTATGGCATTGGTGCCGTGTTGTCACATAAGTTCCCAGATGGCTCAGAGAGACGAATAGCCTTTGCTTCAAGATCATTGACGACAACTGAACGCAGTTATGCACAGATTGACTAAGAGGCCCTCAGCCTTGTGTGGGGAGTCAAGAAATTCAACCACTACTTGTATGGTCAACAGTTTACACTGTTAACTGACCACCAGCCTCTCGTTTCAATCTTCAACCCAAGGAAGGGTGTTCCAGTGATGACGGCACAACGGTTGCAGCGATGGTCACTCTTCCTAGGGGCTCACCTGTATGATATTGAATACAAGGGGACCAAGCAACATGGCAACGCCGATGGTTTGTCACGTTTACCACTGCCGACCTCAGAGAGAACTACAACAGTTGACTCAGCAGAGGTATTTCACACAACAATAGTTGAGCAGCTACCAGTGACAAACTCCCTCATTGAAAGAGAAACACGCAATGACCCTACATTGTCAAAAGTTTATGACATCACTGTGAAGGGATGACCAGCGCATGGTGACTCATTGTCTCCAGCATTCTCAGCTAGGAGGGAGCAGTTATCAGTGTGTCGGGGAACACTGGTGTGTGGCTCACGAGTTGTGATTCCTCCCAAGCTTCGTAACCGAGTGCTAGATGAACTGCATGAAGGCCACTTAGGTACGGTAAAGATGAAAAGCCTTGCCCGTGGATACGTGTGGTGGCCGGGAATTGACAAACAGATCGAGGACCTGACAAAGAGCTGCTCAGGATGTCAAAAGGTCCAGAACGCACCACCACAAGCCCCTCTCCATCCATGGGAATGGCCCTCATCACCATGGCAACGTGTGCACATCGACTTTGCTGGACCGTTCATGGAATCCATGTTCTTGATTGCAGTCGATGCACATTCCAAATGGCCCGAGGTCATTAAAATGAAATTAACCACATCTGAAAAGACCATTTCAGTTCTGAGGACCATGTTTGCTAGAAATGGACTACCAGAACAAATCTGCACAGACAATGGACGACAATTTGTCTCTGGCGAATTCCAAAGGTTCACGAGGAAAAATGGAATCAAGCACTACACATCTGCCCCGTACCATCCAGCTACAAATGGCTTGGCAGAAAGATTCGTACAGACTTTCAAGAAGGCCATCAAAGCAATGTACAGTGAGAATCTACCACTGCAACACAAGATAGACAAATTCCTCTTTGCTTATTGGAACGCAGTACACGCAGCCACTAATCAGACTCCAGCGATGATGTTTCTGAACAGGAACCTGAGATCTCGCATGGACCTTCTTAAACCGAATGTACGTCGTGATGTAGAGAACAAACAGTTCAAACATTTGAATGCTAAGCCAACAAGAAGCTTCAGTGTGACAGTCAGTTCTTGCTCATGATTTCCGGATGGAAAAGTGGCAACCAGGTACAATATGCACAAGAGAGGGACCACTGATGTATACTGTGGATGTGGGAAAGAACGTTTTGAGACGTCATGTGGACCAAATTCTGGACGTTCAGGTGGAAAACACCCCTATACCTCGCCCAGACTCACCTGACATAGAAACAGACACCCCTGATTCATTAGCATCAGCACCAGCCTCATCCTCAGCTGAGAGCTCTCTACCTGTGCTGATAGCTCATCTGATGCAACTGTACCTGTACAGTCTTATTCCCCAAAGCAAAAGAGTCTGGAGAGACGTTACCCAGAGAGGCAGAGGAGGCCTCCCCAGAGACTTGACTTGTAAAAGGGCTGTTGACAAAATAAAATGTTATGTTGGAATTTGAATTTTGTTACTGTAAAGACAGGCTCTGTATGTTAATTATAGAAATTTTGCGTTAATATACTATTAAACTAAAGGGGGAAGAAGTGTAATGTATACAACATTGAAGGGACTACTTTGTTTTGCGGATGTACATCCTTAGTTGCTAGCGTATATAACAGACGTGTATCGATTTGTACAGTCAGTGCCGAAGTTCCAGTTACCCAGTAAAGATCACTTGAAGTTACTCCCAGTCTCTGCTACTTTATTATTTTATGTAGTTGTGTATAGCAGTATAAACACAACAAACAGGTTCAAATATTAACCCGACGGCCTCAATAACAGCCTAAGCATAGGCCTACGACTGAGGGCAATGGGGCATTGGGTTGTCATAATGTAAGCTGCTGGTGTACCCAACATTTCATCACTTGTATAGCAGAAGCAAACATTGCAGGGATTTTCCCTCATTTCCTGCAGGGAAATTGCGGCTGTTATGAATATTTATTAGTACGCAGCATTTGTAATAAGATGAGTTGACGACACAAATAGAAATAAATGGGTATGATATGATAGCCATTACAGAGACATGGTTGCAAGGTGACCAAGGCTGGGAACTGAATATTCAGGGGTATTTGACATTTTGGAAGGATAAGCAGAAAGGAAAAGGAGGTGGGGTAGCTCTGTTAATAAAGGATGACATCACTGCAGTGGTGAGGAATGATATTGGCTCAGAAGCTCAAGATATAGAATCAGTTTGGGTGGAGATAAGAAATAATAAGGGTAAGAAGTCACTGGTGGGAGTAATATATAGGCCCCCTAACAGTAGCTATACTGTAGGACAGAGTATAAATCAAGAAATAATGGGGGCTTGTAAGAAAGGTACTGCAATAATCATGGGCGATTTTAATTATCATATAGATTGGACAAATCAAATTGGCAAGGGTAGCTTTGAGGATGAGTTCATAGAGTATATTTGGGATGGTTTCTTAGAGCAATATGTTAAGGAACCAACCAGGGAGCAAGCTATTTTAGATCTGGTAATGTGTAATGAGACATGATTAATTAATAATCTCATAATAAAGGATCCCCTAGGAAAGAGTGATCATAGCATGGTAGAATTTCATATTCCTTTGAGGGTGAGAAACTTGGGTCTGAAACTAGTGTCCTGAACTTAAATAAAGGCAATTACAAAGGTATGAGGACAGAGTTGGCTAAAGTGGACTGGGAAAATAGATTAAAGGGTAAGATGGTAAATCAGCAGTGGCAGACATTTAAGGAGATATTTCATAAATCTCAGCAAAGGTGTATTCCAGTGAGAAAGAAAGGCTCTATGAGAAGGATGCACCATTCCTGGCTAACTAAGGAAGCTAAGGATGGTATCAAATTGAAAGAAAAGGCATACAATGTTGCGAAGATTAATGGTAGGCCAGACAATTGTGAATTTTTTAGAAACCAGCAAAGGATGACTGAAAAATTATAAAGAGGGAGAAGATAGAGTATAAGAGTAAACTAGCAAATAATATAAAAACAGACAGTAAGGGCTTCTACAGGTATATAAAAAGGAAGAGAGTAGCTAAAGTAAACATTGGTCCCTTAGAGAATGAGACTGGGGAATTAATAATGGGAAATAGAGAAATGGTAGAGACTCTAAACAATTAATTTGGATCGGTCTTCATGGTAGAAGACACTAAAAACATCCCAATAATAATAGATAATCAAGGGGCTATAGGGAGGGAGGAACTTAAAACAATCTCTATCACTAGAGAAAAGTACTAGGCAAACTAATGGGGCTAAAGGCCAACAAGTCCCCTGGACCTGATGGCCTGCATCCTAGGGTCTTAAAAGAAGTGGCTGCAGAGATAGTGGATGCGTTGGTTGTAATCTACTAAAATTCCCTGGATTCTGGAGAGGTCCCAGTGGATTGGAAAACCGCAAATGTAATGCCACTATTCAAGAAAGGAGGGAGACAGAAAGCAGGAAACTATAGGCCAGTTAGCATAACATCTATCATTGGGAAAATGCTGGAATCCATTATTAAGGAGGTAATAGCAGGACATTTAGAAAATCATAAGACAATCAAGCAGAGTCAACATGGTTTTATGAAAGGGCAATCGTGTTTGACAAAATTGCTAGCGTTCTTTAAGGATGTAACAAACAGGGTGGATAAAGGGGAACCAGTGGATATGGTGTATTTGGATTTCCAGGAGGCATTCGATAAGGTGCCATATAAAAGGTTACTGCACAAGATAAGAGCGCATGTGGTTGGGGGACTGGCTAACTAACAGAAAACAGAGAGTCGGGATAAATGGGTAATTTTCCGGTTGGCAACCAGTAACCAATGGGGTGCCACAGGGATCAGTGCTGGGGCCTCAACTATTTACAATCTATATTAATGACTTGGATGAAGGGACCGAGTGTACATTAGCCAAATTTGCTGATGATACAAAGATAGGTGGGTTAGCAAGTTGTGAGGAGGACACAAATGGGGTCAATTTTCTGGCAGCTGTCGGGCGGCTTTTCATGCGGCCGGGGGCCGAAAATCGCCAAAAAAGCAGGTCGGGACCCCCCCCGCCTGATTCCCCGCCCCATCCGACTTTCGGACCGCCGTTTCTCCGCGACCCGCTTCAGTCCCGGCCACCGCTGGTGAGACTGGTCGTCGGCACACTAATGACCAATAATTACCTTGTTAAAGTAGATTTTCCGGGGCCGCTGTGACTTTGGGGCTTTCCCCACATCAAACACGCCTGCGGGGAACCCCACTGATGAGACCTGGCGTGAAGCTTGCCGGCTTGCTTGCTGTCAGCTGCAGGTCAATCGGAGAAGCTGCGATTTAAAGGGACAGCACTTGTATGTTGAAGGACCTTGTTGTTGCAGGCTTGGGGCTACTTCTTCAAGGCTTAGGCACAGCTGTGGAAGGTTGGAGCCTCACACACTTCTCCAATGCGATCTCCTGGGAAGCCCTTCTCGCCACCCTCACTCAGCGCTTCCTCAGCGGAGGCATCTACGAGAAGCATGGGACGCCTTTTTTTCCTTCCCTTCTTGCCATTAGAGGATCTCCAGCAGCAGGAGCGGCAGCAGCAGAACCAGGAACAGCAAGATCAGCAACAGGAGCACCAGGCTGCTGCTCACTCACCTGAAGCTACACAGGCCAGAAGGGGCCAGTGCTTGGAAGTAGCTTGAGAGCACCTTGCTGTGCTTTAGGGGGCCATGGGGACCCATTTCTGCACTGGCAGTCCCACTCAGAAGGACTTCCATGAAGATCTGGTTTCTCTGTTCAACAGATGGCCAACGCTCCTCAAGAAATGTCATTCTCTTATGAGCACTCACCATTTTTTCCGTACCCTGGCGCATTATCTCCTCCATGGAGGTTGCCAACCTTTCCATGGTGATGCGTTCATGCGCCAATGACTCCACAAAGGCTCTGCTCATGGTCGCTATGGACTCCTCCATTCGCTCCACACTCGCAGCGACCCTGGAGACAAAACCTGCCAGAGACTCCTGCATCTGTGCATGGAGATCCATCACCTCTTCTCTTGTGGATAGACCCAGAGGCAGAGGGTCGACATGCAGCGCAGCTGAGCTGAGCTGGCAGAGTCCTGTGCCCTCTGACGAGGACTCTCCACTGCTGTCCCTGTCTCCAGAATCTGCTGAGGCTCACTTGTGAGCTGTGAAACACCAGGTGACAACACTACTCTATGTCCCGAAGGTCCCCCCGAGGTGTGAGTGTCTGCGCTGGTGCTGGATGCGCTTACTTAAGCTGACACTGCGCCCTCACAGGTTGGAGCTTCCTCTGAGGAGTCTGGCTGCACAGCCTCTTCCTCCTCCAGTGAGGACAGGGGCTCTGGATGGTACTGTGGGGGAGTAAAGGAAGGAGTTAGAGATGTAATGCCAAGGTTCTTCTGGTGACTCCCAGCGAGTTGGCATCTGCTGACACCTGCATCCATGCAGCATTGGTCTCAGTGGGAGGCCTCTTCCTCCCTGACCTAGGGAAGAGGACCTTCCTGTGGGCCCTAACCCCATCCAATAATGCCTGCAGTGAAGCCTCGTCGAATTTGGAGGCAGCTCGGGGCCTGGCACTGGCCACAGCTGCTGCAGGCTCCTCTGCCATCCTGTATAGTTCGTTTGGAAGCCTTCAGAGGATGCAGTGCTTGCTATGGACCTTGAAAGCACCACAAATGATGACATCATACTGTGGGGGTTTCTGACTCGAATTGGACAATTAGCAAGGCTTCCCACATGCTGGGAATTAATTGGCCACTTGAGGGAAAATTGCGTGGAGCTGGCTGACACTTTTTTATGTGTGTCAGGAACCCCACATTCGGGGAATCCCGACCATTTCCCACACAAGCTGAAAATCGGGGCCTTATATTCAGGCTGTTTTTGGGCAGTCAGCTTTTAAAAAAATAAAGCTATGGGTTTCAGCTATTGCTAATTTTTTAGGTTGACATGCATGTTCTCACCTTATTTTACTAAGTGCTTCATTCAGTTCTTCAGCACTTCGTAACCCTTTCCTCATCACCAGTTTTGCTAGTTTTCCAGGTTAGCGTATATGGTAGAACTCAAGCGCAGATTGATCTAGTAAATCAGGACAGGCCACGAAGCTCAAGAATTCTACTAGAGGGAATTGAAAATGAGAAAGCGCTAGCCTTTTTCCTCATTTCCAGGTAGCCTACATTTTAAAAGCGAACTTCAGCATCAGTGGGTCATGGCTGCACATATGGTCCAACAAATGTGACATTGGTGAGATAATGATGCCTCACAGCACAACAGGGCACAACCTTTCTAGTGAACTTGAGTGAAAAGGTGGAAGAACCAGATGAAACAATAAGATCATAGATTCCAGCTTTGGGGCTAACAGAACATATGCTTCCCTTTTAAACATAATAAATTATGCAAAATATTGCAATAGATTTAACTTGGCCTCTTTTACTATTGTAATGTGGGTGGGAATCTCACCTGATTGGGAATTGCTGGCTACAGTCGGAGCTTGGCGTGGCACTGAGGAGGTGGGAGGGTTAGGAACCAGGAGTGTCATTCAGGTGCAGATTGAGGTGTGTGAATGGGGGGGGGGGAAGAAGTGGGGGTGGTTGAGGGAAGAATGTGTCGGTATGAACTGGAGGTAGGGAGGAGCGACAAGTGCAAACTTGAACTTGGGGCCGGGGGGTGGGGGGTGCAGGGTGTTGAAGAGGAGCTCCAGCTTCTTCTGGAGGAGGGAGGAGATGAATGTCAGCTTGGGGTGGGGCTGGGGGGGATGGTAGTAAAAAGGGAAAAGAGTGCTATTATAAACTAAGGGAATGGGAGAAGAGCGTCAGTTTGAATTGAGGGGAGAGTGGGAGGAATACCAGCTTCAATTGGAGAGAGAAGAGGGAGTAGCATGACAGCATGAAGTAAGGGCTGAAGAAGGGTGCTAATGTGGATGAGGGGGAGGAGGGAGAAGAATTTCAACATTAAATGGGATGTGAGGAGTGACACTCTGAATTGGAGGAAATGAGAAGAGTGCCTATGTTATTATGACAACCCTATGAACAATTGGAAAAGAAATTATCAGATTTAGCAACAGATCGTACTAAGAACATAAGAAACAACAGCAGGAGTAGGTCAATCGGCCCCTCGAGCCTGCTCCTCCATTCAATAAGATCATGGCTGATCCAATCTTGTCCTCAACACCACTTTCTTGCTGTCTCCCCATACCCCTTGACTCCCTTGTAGTTCAAATGTCTGTCAATCTCCGCCTTGAATATATTCAGTGACACCGCCTCCACAGATCTGCGGGGTAGAGAATTCCAAAGATTCATGATCCTCTGAGAAATTTCTTCTCATCTCCGTCTTAAATGGGCGACCCCTTATTCTGAAACTATAGAAAAATAGAAACATAGAAGATAGAAGCAGGAGTAGGCCATCCGGCCCCTTGAGCCTGTTCCACCATTTAATGAGATCATGACTGATCATCCAAATTCAGTACCCTGTCCTTGCTTTCTCGCCATATCCCTTGATCCCTTTAGCCTTAAGAAATATATCTAACTCCTTCTTGAATATATTTAATGAATTGGCCTCAACGGCCTTCTGTGGTAGAGAATTCCACAGGTTCACCACTCTCTGGGTGAAGAAATTCCTCCTCATCTCAGTCCTAAATGGCTTACCCCTTATCCTTAGACTGTGACCCCTGGTTCTGGACGCCCCCACTATCGGGAACATCCTTCCTGCATCTAGTCTGTCGAGTCCTATTAGAATTTTATAAATTTCAATAAGATCCCCTCTCATTCTTCTAAACTCTAGTGAATACAAGCCCAATCAACCCAATCTCTATTCCTGCCATCGCAGGTATCAGTCTGGTGAATCTTCGCTGCACTCCCTCCATGGCAAGAACATCCTTCCTCAGATAAGGCGACCAAAACTGCACACAATACTCAAGGTGTGGTCTCACCAAGGCCCTGTACAACTGCAGCAAGACATCCTTGCTCCTGTACTCAAATCCTCTCGCTATGAAGGCCAACATACCATTTGCCTTCTTAACCGCCTGCTGCACCTGCATGCTTACCTTCAGCGACTGGTGCACAAGGACACCCAGGTCTCGTTGCACATCTCCTTTTCCCAATCTATTGCCGTTCAGATATAATCTGCCTTCCTGTTTTCACCACCAAAGTGGATAACCTCACATTTATCCACATTATACTGCATCTGCCATGCATCTGCCCAATCACCCAACCTGTCCAAATCATACTGGAGTTTCTCTGCATCCTCCACACAGCACACATGCCCACCCAACTTTGTGTCATCTGCAAACTTGGAGATATTACATCTAGTTCCTTCATCTAGATCATTAATATATCTTGTGAATAACTGGGGTCCTAGCACTGATCCCTGCGGTACCCCACTAGTCACTGCCTGCCACTCGGAAAAAGAACCGTTTATTCCAACTCTTTGCTTCCTGTCTGCCAACCAGTTCTCTATCCAATTCAGTACCTTACCCCCAATCCCATGTGCTTTAACTTTGCATGCTAATCTCTTATGCGGGACCTTATCGAAAGCCTTCTGAAAGTCCAAATACACCACATCCACTGGTTCTCCCTTATCTATGCCCCCTAGTTCTAGATACCCCCACTAGGGGAACCATCCTCTCAGCATCCACCCTGTCAATCCCCCTCAGAATCTTTTATGTTTCAATAAGATCACCTCTCATTCTTCTAAACTCCGATGAGTATAGGTCCAACCTGCTCAACCTTTCATCATACGTCAACCCCTTCATCCCAGGAATCAACCAAGTGAACCTTCTCTGTACTGTCTCCAATGCAAGTGTATCCTTCCTTAAATATGGAGACCACAACTGTACGCAGTACTCCAGGTGCGGCCTCTCCAGCGCCCTATAAAGTTGCATCAAAACTTCCCTACTTTTATACTCCATACCCCTTGCAATAAAGGCCAACATTCCATTAACCTTCCTAATTACTTGCTGTACCTGCATGCTAACTTTTTGTGTTTCATGTACTAGGACCCCCAGATCCCTTTGTACCGCAGCATTTTGTAGTCTCACTCCATTTAAGTAATAATTTGCTTTTTCATTCTTCCTTCCAAAGTGGATAACCTCACATTTTCCCACATTGTACTCCATCTGCCAAATTTTTGCCCTAAGTCTTTATGATGTGTGAAAATGAGGAGTTGCACAGAAATGTCTGAGCATCAGCAGAGGAAGTCTGAGTGAGCTATGGCTGCAGATGTGGGACCCAGTCTTGCCATAATTTGAACTGCAAGTAAACCCTTTTGACTGATGCGATATGCAAAAGCAAAATACACAGCAGTGCTGGATTTAGAAATGATTGAAGAGGGATGTGAATTTTGAAAGCACAACATTTATTTTGTAAGAGAGTGGGGGGGTGGTGGTTGGGGGGGTGGCGGTGGGTGGTCGGCAGTATATACTCTCAGGGGATTTTGATTTTAATACCTGATTTGGTAACTTTTCCTGCATTTTGGAGCTTACAGCAATTGAGTGTAAGTCTCTGATTTAAAAAAAAATTAAATAAAACTCATCACTGCTACAAACCTATTCCCTATTTTCAAATCCTGGAAATTTTGTAAGTGCAGTGACTGGAATGCTCAAGTAAAAGTAGTTACAGGAAACGTTGTGCTATCCGGCACCGACGGGACCGAGCTGTTGCCGTTCCCTCAAAACTGTTGGACACACCAGCATTAATGTTGAAGCTTTTCATCTCCGTATCTGACAACAAACACTGTTGCTTAGCAACAGCTTCTAAACAGTCGACCCGTACCTTGGAAGCGTCTCTGTAGCTTAGCAACAGCTTCAAAGAGACTTTCCAGAGCCTGACTGTTGGAAAAAAAAGCCACGAAAAGAAAAAAAACCTAACAAAACGGCTCCTGATTTTTGCCGGTGGCTCAAGCTTGCCGGACACTTAGCCTCCGGATAACACAAAGTTTCCTGTAATTTGTTTGCATCAACAAATATCTTCTTTATCTTGAAAAAGCAGCTGTCACTAGTCTTGAAGAAAATAAATATTTGCCTAAGACAACCGCTAGACACATCTCAGAAAGTTCCTTTTGAGAAAAATGAAAAAAAATAAAAGCTGCATTTTAGCAATTTATTTGTTTCAGGACAGACGCTAAATAAACAAACCTGCAATTGTGCCTCAACAAAAGCAACCATTTCAGTTCTTTCTGCCTCAGATTCCTGTGCAGCCAACAGTGGGAGAAAGTCAGGTCTGATTGGTTCTGACAGCCGGCAGTCCCACCCTCCAACTGATCTGATGGTTCAAGTGCTCTTTAGTTTGGCCCTCCAATCTGGTTCTGACAGACTCCAGTTTGCCTCCTGGCTGAGCTCGTTAGTTGTATACTGACAACCTCCAATCCCAGTGAAACACTGACGAGCTGGCACATGGGTTGAAATGCTGCACGTCATCTTAACGTGTTGATGGTTGGCATGTATGTTACATGATCAGACGACTCCACTTATTTATAATGGGACATCTGCTGCTTACAGTCACATCAGTGTTTAAAAATCTCCAGCCACTTCAAACCTGGTGAGTTAGGCAAAGTTGCATTCTGTCATCAGCCTTTCATTGCTGCTTGTTACCTGGAAGGCCCTAGCCAAGAAATGAGTTGGCCTCAAAAGAAATAAAATCTCCTTTCCAAGCAGTGGAGGGTTTGGAGTAATGCAAGTTCTCTCTCTGCATGAGTTGTCAAAACTTTGTCATCAGCAATGCCTTGTCTGCTATATCTGGAAGAGCTTTGCATCTTGTCATAGAGATTGTGCTACAAAGTTTTGACTGACAAGCTATGTAGGGCAGGATTAGTAAGACCTAGACTGTGATGCTAGACTTTACATACTTTGTCAGCAAACATTCTCAGCAAATCGGGCAAGGACAACATATAAGTGACAACATATTTCCTTTCATTTACCATCACTTCTCACTGTGGTGCCTGTTTCAATGGTGATAGATCTTGTTCAGTAACAACTCAATACTGCCAGCTTTTAGAATCAAGCTCTTAATCCAATTCTATCTGGTTCTGTGATGAAGTTTGTCCTGCTATCATTTTGTCTATACTTGACATCTTTTTATGTCCCTTTCTTTGAGGAAGAAAATAGGGTCCTAAAAAGGAAAGGAGTCATTTTACAAATAGAATTGAAAATGCATCAAAAGGACTCACTCGGAGACCCACAATATATACAGGAGTGTCCTTGGTGCATGCTGTTACATTCTGGAACTGTTAGGTTTCATTGATATATATTACAGTACAGGTTTTATAGCTGGTTATTATGAAAAAGTTATATTTATAAAATAGTTTTTTTTTAAATTCTCCAATGGGTTATTCAATATCAAAGTGGACAAAAATGCAGAAATGAGTACTTGCATTGGTTACCAATGTAAAGGCAACTTGTTTTTAGACATTAAAGAACCCACAAAAGAGCATTCAGAATTTGTATAAATTTGTGATTTGCCAGGGTCTGCTGGAAAAGTGGTTTTCCCAAACATAAATTCTCATTAGTGTAGTATGTCGCTGACCCAGAATATGAAGAAATAAAGCATTATTAAATAGTGAATTGTAGGTTACTAATTAAGTTGTGTTGGCACTAGTTCTGGGAGTCATGCATAATTTAAGCAGTAGCTAAATGAACTTCATTTGGGTTTTGCTTTGTTTAGGACTTGTACAGTTTGGAAAACTTCATGAATAATTAAAGTTTTGAATTCAGGAATAAAGCTGTAAAAGTTAAATTTGTCTTTAGATCTTCCTAATAGATATTATAGTTGTTTAAATATTGCTATGATAAAGAGTTGCTTCAGAAATGGAAGACATCATAATGTTTGAAAGCATTTCAGAACTGTCGTTGTCAGAGAAAGCAAAATTTCTGTGTGCACAAAATATTTCTTATTTGATCAGAAAACAACGGGTTCGAATATTTTTACTGCTTCTGTCCTTGCTTGTTATTTTTGTTCTTTAAACTGTGTTTATGTTTGTGATTTTCATTCTTTAAACAAAGTTTGTTATGAGTGAACTTTCAGTAGCTTTGGCATAATCCTGGCTTATTAGTTAATTGCTTTCTGTATAATGAATGTGGAATTTTAAACATGATATGAAATAGCATTGGACAAGAGGTCAGGATACAATAGACTTGCCTCCACATGAAACAATGAAAATGCTGTTCACTTTGGGGCAGCATGATACATTAAATTATGAACTATGTAATTTTTGCAGCCACCTGACAGATTAGTTCTGAAGCGGGCACTCTGTCTTGTGACAAATAGAGCATGGTGTTAAATGGCAGTGTCCAGTGGAGGCATGAAAACCTTCCCATTCATAGACTTGTCCTGGTCTACATGGAATTCAGGGATTCTGAATGCTTCTCTGAGGTTTGTTTTTAGGAAACAAGGAATTTGTTGTTTTGTATCCGGGTGCACAATGCTCCTTGATAATTGAGTCCATTGACTTTATAGATAAGTGGCATCTTCTGATCATACAACATTCTTGCCATCCATCAGTATGTTAAGCTGACAGTCAGTATTTTGACACATATGTCAGCTTGTCCACATTTCCTAAAATACATAAATAAATGGCTCACAGCAGGCTCATCTATTTAGTTGCCTTCCATTTTTTTGTACTATTTTTCCCTCCAATTTTCTGACCTGTTATACTGAAAACACCAATTTGTGCTTGGGTATGATTCCACAAGCACCAGCTCCTTCTGGTACCTCACCCAAGTAACCAGTCTTCACGTGCGAGTTTGGTTGGCAAGTGCTAATGATGATTAGACTATGAAGGTACGACTCAGAGCCTGATTCTCACTCAACATCCATATATGCTCTTTCTTGCATTCACTAAATAGCATCGTGAGTGGTCAATTTCCCCTTCCCTTCTTACCCAAGAATGCTGAGGCCAAGTAGAAATGCTACAACTGTTCCCCTGGCTGAGATCACCTAACTTAGTACAGATGAAGGCCAGAAGCTGGGATCATTGTGGTCTATGGGTCTCAATTCTATGCTAGGCAGGGCAGTTGCCAATTGTGCCACTGGGAAAGCTGAATTACTTTACTTTTAAACTTTTTACTCCTTTAAAACAGCTACTACAGTTTTAAACAATTTTTTTTACTTTATCTATGATTTGTCTGTCACGTTTTTGATTATGCTTTTATAAAATCCAGAAAATATTTAGCATTAACAAACGATCTTTTGCAATCAGTTCTATCAAAAGAGTTCTATTGCTGAGCTCAAAAAGTTGAGGATCACAACATTGAAAAAAAAGGCTGCTTTTCTTTTGCAGCCATCTGAACAACAGCTATTCAAATTACCTGTCTGTGGTGATTATTTCCTATGTTTAATAAGAAGTATTGTGATTGGTGAATGGGGTGGTTGTTCTCTGTGTTAGTAAGAAGTATTGTAATTGGTTGTTTGTTTCTACCTTGAGATATATGCTGTAAACTCATTGGTAGTGGATGTCAGGTGATTTGTGGTGGCCATCTTAAATTCAGTTCTCTCCAGTCATGGTTGGAGACTGGTGTTGAAAGGTGTGCTACTGGATTTTTTAAGTTAATAAAGCCTAGATTAGAAAGGCAAATCTATTCTTTATTTCAATTTATTAACTTTTTATCAGAATGAAGCGATATCTTCAACCGGAACAATTCAATGCTGACCCTAATTCTGCAGGAGTGGATGATAAATGGAAACATTGGTATTGTACATTTACAAACTTTTTGGGTGTGTTGGAACAAGAGTCTCTGAATAAGCTGAATATGCTGATCAACTACATTGCTCCGGATGTGTATAAGTATATTTTGGACTGTAAAACTTACGAATTGGCTATTTCTACATTGGAGAAGATTTTTGTTAAACCAAAGAATGAGGTATTTGCACGTTACCTTCTATCTGCCCGTAGGCAGCAGGTGGGAGAATCTTTGGATACTTATTTACAAGCACTTCGGCACCTTAGTGCTAACTGTAATTATAAAGCCGTGACGGCCGAAGAATATAAGGAAGAATCGGTACGGGATGCTTTTATTAATGGACTACTGTCTAGATCAATTCGTCAGCGGTTGTTAGAAAATAAGACTTTGGATCTCAAGAGTGCTTTTGAGCAAGCTTCTACATTGGATACGGCTCAGAGAAGTTCGGATTCTTATGCTCTTTCTAATCGGCCTGCGACTGTGGTTTCAGCAGTTCCGGACGAAAAGGAATTAGGTGGACTTAATGGGAGTGGTTTACTAGATTCTGAAACATTTTCTACTTCGGCGGCTGTTGCCTCTAGGATTCAGAAGTGTTATTTTTGTGGGAACGTCCGGCATCCTCATTTGAAGTGTCCTGCCCGGGAGGCTGTGTGTAGTAAATGCGGCAAGAGAGGTCATTATGCACGTGTTTGTAAATCATTAGGTTCAATTACCTCCTCTTCTGCGACTATTCAACCTGTAGAGAGGGCATTTATTGCATCAATTTCTGCTGCATTTGTTCATGGCCTAAACAAAGCTATAGTTATGGCCCAAGTTAATGGCATAGAAGTGAAGGCTCTCATAGATACGGGCAGTACCGAGAGTTATATAAGTCTTCAGTTTGCGAAGGAAAAGTGTTTGAAAATCTTGCCTGTTACTTATCAGGTGTGTATGGCTCAGACGACCCTTACTTCACAAGTAGCTGGTTGTTGCCTTGTGAAATTGATTCTTCTAGGTAATACGTATACTGATGTACGCCTATCTGTTTTGCCTAATCTTTGTGCGGAAATTTTGATTGGTCATGATGTGCTTAAATTACACGAGTCTCTCAGTCTTTCGTTTGGAGGGACTAAGCCACCCTTATCCATTTGTGGATTAACTTCTTTATCCATTTCTCCATTATCACTTTTTTCCAATTTGATGCCGGATTGTAAGCCAATTGCTACCAAGTCAAGAAGGTATAGCAGTCAGGATAGAGAATTTATTAATTCTGAAGTCCAACGTCTTTTATTGGAAGGAATCATTGAACCTAGTTGTTCACCTTGGCGGGCTCAGGTAGTTGTCACCACTAACGAGAGGCATAAGAAACGAATGGTGATAGACTACTCTCAAACTATTAATAGGTATACTCAATTAGATGCGTACCCTTTGCCTAAGATTAATGAGCTTATCAACAAAGTATCTCAGTATAAGTTTTTTAGCACTATTGATTTAAAGAGTGCTTATCAGATTCCTATTGTAAAGAGGGATCAACCATATACAGCCTTTGAGGCTGGTGGAAAGCTGTATCAGTTTTGCCGAATACCATTTGGTGTTACTAATGGTGTTGCTTGTTTTCAATGGACAATGGATGCTTTTATAAGTGTTAACTCTCTCTCTGACACCTTTTCATATTTAGATGATATCACGGTGTGTGGTAAATCAAGGGTGGAGCATGATTCTAATTTAGAAAGATTCCTTCAAGCTGCGGAAAAAGTTGGTTTAACTTTTAATAAAGAGAAGTGTATCTTTTCGACTACTGAGGTAAATCTACTGGGGTATATTATCTCGGGAAATAAGATTAAACCAGATCCAGAACGTCTGCGACCATTGATCGATTTACCTTATCCTACTAATTCTAAGGCTTTGCAACGAGTTGTTGGACTGTTTTCTTACTATTCTAATTGGATTGCAAACTTTTCACAGAAGATCTGGCCCCTTATACGGGTTACGACATATCCTCTATCATGGGAGGCCAGGACATGTTTTGATAAATTTAAAAAGGATATCCTAGGAGCAGTTGTGCATTCTATTGATGAGCAGGTTCCCTTTGTAATTGAGACGGATGCTTCTGATTTTGCAATTGGGGCTACTCTGAATCAAAATGGAAGACCTGTGGCCTTTTTCTCACGTACTTTGAACAATAGTGAAAAAAGACATTCTTCAATAGAGAAAGAGGCATATGCAATAGTAGAAGCACTGTGTAAATGGAGACATTATTTATCGGGGTGACATTTCACGTTGGTAACCGATCAAAAATCTGTGTCCTTTATGTTTGATGTTAAACATTTTGGAAAGATCAAAAATGATAAAATAATGAGGTGGAGGATTGAGTTGGCATGTTACCATTTTGATATAGTTTATCGTCCGGGGAAGGATAATGTTGCTGCTGATGCACTGTCGAGGGCTTATTGTTCTGTGATTCACGGAGATACGCTTATTAATCTTCACAATGCCTTATGTCATCCTGGGGTTACGAGGATGATACACTTCATACGCAGTAAGAATTTGCCCTTTTCAGTTGAAGACGTCAAGCGGATGACTTCATCATGTTCTATCTGTGCTTGGTGTAAACCGAATTTTTTTAAGCCTCAACGAGCTCATCTTATAAAGGCTACTTCTCCTTTTGAACGTCTGAGCATTGATTTTAAGGGGCCTCTTCCTTCAACGACTCAAAATCGATACATATTTACTGTTGTGGATGAGTTTTCAAGGTTTCCTTTTGCTTTTCCTTGCACAGATGTATCAGCTGCTACAGTTATCAAATGTCTGACTCAACTTTTTGTCATCTTTGGGATGCCTGCGTATATCCATTTGGATCAGGGAAGTTCTTTTATGTCTTCCCAGTTGAAGGAATACCTTCAGAGTCGGGGAATTTCTACTAGTAGAACTACCCCGTATAACCCCCAGGGTAATGGACAGTGCGAACGATACAATGGGGTGATCTGGAAGGCAGTTATGTTGGCTTTGACATCCCGGAACCTTAAGAATACACAGTGGGAAATGGTACTGCCTGATGCCCTGCATTCCATTAGATCATTGCTTTCAACGGCTACTAATGTGACCCCCCATGAAAGGCTCTTTAATTATCTGCGGAGATCTACCACTGGATATTCGGTACCTTCATGGCTTACTATGCAGGGACCTGTGCTGCTTCGACGCCATGTTAGATTGTCAAAATATGATCCTTTAGTGGAGGACGTGGAGCTGTTGGAGGCAAATTCCCAATATGCTCATATTCGATTCCAAGATAGGAAAGAAAGTACTGTTTCAATTAAAGACTTGGCTCCTTGTGGTGGCCAGCCCTCTTCCGAGGATACTAATAATAGTCATGATTCAGATAATGTGGATGTTGTTATAGATACTACGAATATTTCCAATCCTATTGCAGATAATTATACTTCTATTAGTCAGCCTTTGATGGATGTTCATGACCGTCCTAGTTTACTTCCTGATGGGATTTCCAATCCGGAAACCGTTGATAATCGGGATATGGATAGCCTTCCTGCAGAAGATACTTCGGTGTCTCCGGGTGTGGGAGGGCAAGGAATTTCACCAAGGTTAAGAAGGTCGACACGAACAAGATATCCGGTCAACAGATTGAAAATGGACTTTTAAATTGATAGTAATGTTTTAAAATTGTTGAAATATTATATTTGTATTTTAGTTGTAAATAAATTAATTATAAATTGTAAAGGTTATTTTAGGTTGGAGCATGTTTTAAAAGGAGGGGTGAATGTGGTGATTATTTCCTATGTTTAATAAGAAGTATTGTGATTGGTGAATGGGGTGGTTGTTCTCTGTGTTAGTAAGAAGTATTGTAATTGGTTGTTTGTTTCTACCTTGAGATATATGCTGTAAACTCATTGGTAGTGGATGTCAGGTGATTTGTGGTGGCCATCTTAAATTTAGTTCTCTCCAGTCATGGTTGGAGACTGGTGTTGAAAGATGTGCTACTGGATTTTTAAAGTTAATAAAGCCTAGATTAGAAAGGCAAATCTATTCTTTATTTCACTGTCCTAACAACATTTCTGACATTTTTGTGTCCTAATAAAGCAAGTGTCCTATGCTCTAGTAATAAAGGCCAATGTATAATGATATTTTGTGCATTTTTTTAGCTGCTCCCATACTTTAGTAAGTATCAGTACTCCATATCAGTTTGTGTACACAATTTGAAGACATTCTTTTAATTGAATATTTGCCATTTTGCCTGCCAGATCCAGACTGCACAAGCTAGGAGTCTGCAAGATGGAAGTTGTAAGCAGGGGCTGAGTTGTCTAGTGCTGTTATATGTAAAGCTGTTTTTAACCTTAAAGTTATTCCTTTATCATCCTTGGATTATGATGAACCCTGAAACATGTTTAAGTAAGAAAATTACATGATGTCAGAAGTGGCTGGGTGAAATGTGAGCGACAAATGAACGGTCATTGGTCAGACCTCGGGGAAGGGAAAAGAGATGAGGGTTAGGATGTTGCTGTGATGGCAGGTTATTTTCTGTGTAATTCCAGACAAAGTCTAGATGTTCTCTCGCTGATGTGATGGGAGTAAGTGAAGGAGTGGGGCATGAAAAAAGGAGGCAGACGCCTTATCTGGGAGCAGGCCTCCAGAATACCTATTGTCTCTGCCCAAAATGTTGAGCCAACCCTCTTCATAAAGGGTGAGAGTCTGGAGGTGATGGGGTGGGGGGAGGGGGGCTGTTCCTGTGCAGTTTTTCTCCCCTGTTATCAATCTTGGCAGTCTTCTTCTGCAAGAAGAGTAGAAAGATGTAAATGATTATCATGGCAAAAGACCTTTCAACATCACCTGCTGATCATAGTATGTATGATGACAGCAACAGGTATGATATTGTTGCATTAGATGGGAAGAGTTTTTAAGGGGAGCAGCTTTTCAGAGTTCCAGAAAAAGCAGAGAGGAAATACAAAAAATATACAGTAAAGTTTTCCTTCTGTTTAATGGACAATACTGGAAAGCTTCCAAGGAATTGACAGATTGGGATAGGTGAGGTTTTGGGTCATGAATGGGATTTCCTACTTTAGCACACTTGGTGAAATCACTGAATTTAATTCTGCTCTGCAACCAGGTGCTGCAGTATATGCTGTTGGCATTGGTTTGGTTGGCGACCTCTTGCAAACTCTCTTCTCCAACTCTCCATAAGACACTGTGCCAATCCAAGGGATATAGGATGTTCCTCTTGTCCTGAACCCAGTCCAATAATATCTCCAAGGCCCTGTCTGCGAACTACGGTATACTCTCCTTTGGCTAGGAACCGTGCATTGCCTCTTTAAGCTACTGCTGGTCGGTAGGACCAGTAGCAGCACTCTGCACTTCCCTCTCTCTAATGGGAGAGCTGTCTATTCTAGGTGCTTTTTGTGATTGTAGCTTCTTGCAATATGCTAATTAGTTTTACCTGAGATAGGTGAGTGCTAATCCTGCTCTGCCTATGTCCCGGTGGGTTTTACATTCTATAATGAAAATTGACCCCATTCTTTCTTATTTGCTTGACTTGCAGCTGCTTTATCCACATAAAGGTTCTCGCATGATTTTTCTTTAATAGCTTGCACTTTGCCTGTTCTGCAATTTGAAGTATTTTACATAATAGCTTTTTTTTGCCACATTGCATGCTTTCCCAAAGGCTGGGCAACTTTTGGGTCAATGCTGTGCTTACTCTCTCCAGTCGCTTTGATGGGGCTTGTATCAGATTTTTCATTTCTTTTTTTCCTACTCTCTTTCTTCAGTACTGCCTGAAAGGTTCAGTTTCCCTCACTACACAGCTCTTGATCTTTTATCAGTACAATTGCCCTATAAATTGGTTTAGCAATATTGAACATCAGACCCTGCTCCCTCAGCAGCCTTCCTCAGAGAATGACGTGGTACTCCACAAATTTATTCTGTTGCTATTATTTCTATGAGTTTCTCACATTAATGTGACACTGTGATTCTTAATTCAGTTACATGTTGATCAATTCTTTCTCACATTTTCTGCATGTGTGAGAAATCTGTGCCTTTCATATGCCACATTTCATTTAGAATTGCAGTATCTCTGAGTTATTCATTATTACACCCAGTTACCATTCTTTCCTTCCTCAGTGTGGAAATTATTATAAACATCTAGAGTTCCTTCTTCAATCACACATAAGGAAATGGATGCTTTCGCCTTCTCAACATTTGCCTCTACTGTTGCTAGATAAGCCTTCAAACATTAAACCTTTTCCTCTGAGATTTTCAGTCATCTGAAAACTAAATGAAATTGTTGGCAAAATTTGCTTATGCACACACAGGCACAGGGTTGTGCACATTTGCAGAGTTTTTGCACATGCTCAGGGTTTGAGCACTTGTGCATGTGACTGTAATTGAAACACTTGTATGGACGATGCAAATGTGTGCCTGTGCACAGAGGCTGAATGCTTGTGTGTTGCAAAAACACAGGAAGCCCTGTGCTGACTCGTGAGTGGCTGGGACCCGGTGGCAGACTGGTAAGGGAGGTAAAATTCTTCCGTGTTCAGTGTTACTTTTGAACTCTTTTGGTCCTACAATTCATAAAAAAAGAAGTGGCCTCTGTCCCTAGTGAGGAACCACATCGGTTGCAATCAAAAAAATATTATAAAGTTAGTAACAACTACTTTTATTTACTGTGATCTTTCCAGAATAAATTGTTTTTGGCTTCAAAGACCGAAGCTCAGTACACTCCAAAATGCCAGGAAATGCACCAAAATAATGTCAGAAATCAAAGTTTCTTGGGAGAGCATGCCCCCATACCCCTACAAAGGAAATTAACCTTTCAGCTTCAATCCTCAAATGTCCCGTCACATATTTCTTGCTCTACCATGGCAGAAATGCTGCCCTGCAATGCAAGTGATGGATATATTGAATTGACCTGCAGCTTAAGCTCCTGTCCCACTGCATTCTGAACATAACTATATGTTTTCACTTCATAGACAAGGCCTTTAGGTTTCAGTTTTCACAGAAAACGGGACCAAATTGTGGAATATGAATCCAAAACTTCGGGGAATATCCTGCAATCCCACGTAATAAAACTTATTCAGTTATCATAAAGCAGTGTCTCTGATCATAGGCTGACATTCAGTGCTGTTTTTTGAATTTTTAGTTGTTATTTGAGTTGTCTGCTTTTTTGAAGCTGTTCATCAACTTTTCAGTGGGTTCTTGGTTTCCACACATGGCAGGACTGTTAATGCCGGGGAGCAAGAGAAACATCAATTGAACGACTCATTAATCAGACTTTGTCAGATTGCTCTTTTGCTGGCAACTTTTGCTCCCCAGGAGTCTCCTCGGCATCCTCCAGCTTGTGTAGATCTTCTCCCTTATAATTCTGAAGGCCCTTCTCCCCATGGCAATTCCACATGTAGTCCTCATTGCACAGCAAGATTACACAGCAAACCAAGATGATGTGTGGCATTTCATCTGGCCTGTACTGGAGGAAGTCCTCACACCTGTGGAGACACTGGAATTTTTACAGAAGAATGGACGCCATTGCACCTCTGTTCAGCAGGTGTATGTGAATGTAGCACAGGTGTAATAAGCCAAGCCTCCAGTAGCTAGCCTAGGTCTCCAAGGAGCCAACTTTATACTTGTGCAGGGACAGACAGTTAGGGAATGGATGACTGACATAAGATAAAGCAATTGTAACACCTGCTGGGAGCATAGGCAATGACCTATGTTATCTAGTGCCAGTAGTCACTGACTAGCTGCACATTGATGGAATGGAATTTGCCGCGATTTGTGAAGGCATCATGAGCTGGAACACCCTGCACTTTGGGAAATCCAGCAACCTTTACAAAATGCAGAGCTCACCCCCATTTCCAGATGGTTCATGGGAAAACTGCTGGTGCTTAGTTTTGCAAACAAGGTATCGGTCACCTGCTTGATACTTGTATGGACTGCAGATTGACTGATGTTACTGATATCCCCTGTGGGAAGGTGCTGGAGACAAAATAGTTAAGGGCTGTAGTGACCTTTACTGCAACAGACAGTGCTGTGCTTGTTCAGGACGTTGGCTGTAGGTCATCTTACAGTTGTCTACCTTCTGGCTCTTTGGAGAAGCATAGCCTCTAATACACTGCAGGAATGTTTGGCACAGCTTGTACACTCAATTGAGAGGGTAAGAGTGAGTCTGAGCAGTCCGCCTACCGTGTCCTGTCCCTAGAGCAGCATCCTTTTTAGCCCTCTCCTCATCCTCCTCTTTTTCCACCAAGGAAGCCAAATATATTGGAGCTCCATAGTGCAAAGGGTTAGGCTACTTGCAACAATGGGCCCACTAAAATTCCTCAAGGAAATCTCCTTCATATACAGAGTTCCTCTAATTATTACCAGATCATTTACTTCAACCAAATAAAACAATTTGAAAAAGTATCTTGGGTCGGTTGCTGGGATTTACATTCTTCCCATTTGAAGAAACTGCCTGCCCTCAACTACTGCTCATAGTTTGTGGGTGAGAATGTGAGCACAGTCAATGCAAAATCACGTTGACATCCTTTGGTCGTTTTGGCCGCATTCAGAACAAAGCTTCTACTCCTGGCCCCAAAACCCGTCAGAGAATAGAATGCCGCACAAACTGCTTTTCCTCCACAAGGATAATTTACATTGTAGCCCATTACTGCTGACTTGAGTTTAGTTATTCAAGTATAGAGTTCATTTCAAAAAAATCAGTTTTCTTAAACACTGGGGCCTAGAAATTCAGTATAGCCACTTTTGGGGCGGTAAAGTCAGGCGGGCGCTAAAGTTAGCGCCTGCCGGAAAGTGGAGGCCACTTCGCCGACATTCAATAGCTTTGGCCAAGGAGTTTGGGCGAGCGCTGAAACTGGCGTTGCACCCCTATCTTTAGGCGCTAAGCCGGCGGTGCAGAGTGATAATGCCGAGGCCGGGCGCAGCGCAGGTGCGGTCATGTTTTGATTGACAGCAGACACCCTGACGCCGGCCAGCTCTTAAAGGGGGAAGGGTCGACTTGGTCTGCTGCCACGCCCTGGATAGTGGAGCCCTCCAGCTAGGCCTGAACACTGCTGCTGGACCCAAATAGCGCCTGAAGCCATGCAGAAGGCCCGTGAACGAGCGCAGCGCTTCTCAGAGCATGCTTTGAGGGTGCTGCTTAGGGGTTTGGAGAAGAAAAGAGATATCTTGTGCCCAGACAGTGGCAAGAAGGCTCCCAAGAGGCTGTACAGGAGAGCCTGGAGGGAAATCGCCCAGAGGGTCACAGCCAACAGCGATGTCCCCAGGACTGGTGACCAATGCCGCAAGAAGTTCAACGACCACACTCGGTTGGTCAGGGTGAGTACCCTTTCCAGTGTCCTCCTCATCCTTGCATGTGCACCTCACATTACGGGCAAAGGGACATCAAAGGCCTAATGGCCAGCCCTCCTCCAGCAGCTATGGCACTGGCATGATCATCAGTAGCACTTTCTGCACTTGACACACTGGCCAAGCTATTCGACCATGGGAGGCAGTGCACACAACAACAGGGCACCACATTGGCCAAGCTATTCGACCATGGGAGGCAGTGCACACAACAACAGGGCACCACACTGTACTTAGAGGCCGTCCTTTCTCTTGCAGGCCAAGCTGGCGCAGAATCTGCAGAGCCGGACTGTCACCGGGGGAGGCCGTGTCCAGTTCCAGGAGCTCAGTGACCTGGAGGAGCGCGTGGCTCGACTCATGCGTGCCCGGGTGATTGGCCCCGTTGCTATTGGAGATGCCGACCCTGTGCTGGGCCCCAATGGTAAGGACATGACCGTTTGGACCTCTCTCGTTCCCCTTGCGCTTCAGATCTACATCCTTTGCCACTGTCCCACCAATGCGCATAATGCCACCACTCATGCCTCCCTCGCTGACGCCCTGTCCTCACTCTAAAGCTACTCTTGCGCCTTCCTGCTTTCAGCTGGTGAGGAGGAGGTCCCTGAAGCTGCGAGTGTCAGTCCCTCGGAAGAGGAGGACGACGAGGACCAAGAGGAAGGCGCCACATCGGGGGAACCCTCATCCGCGCCAGGGGATGGCAATGGAGGGGACATGTCTTGCTTGGAGGAGAGCCAGGGGGAAGTGTTGCAGGGGGGTGTAGCTCCTGTGCCCCGTGGCGTCCAGCCACGCGGGAAGGGTCGGGCAGCACGGCTGCCTTCTCCCCAGAGGGGGGAAGTGTTGCAGGGGAGGGCAGTTGCTGGGCCCAGTGGCGTCCAGCCATGCGGGAAGGGTCGGCCAGCTCGGCGGCCTTCTCCCCAGAGGGAGAGTCCGGCCTCCAGTCCGGAGACGGTCCTCGCCCAGGAGGTGCGCCTCCTTGATCAAATGTCCGCGGATTCGGAGCGGCGCCACACCGAGTTCATGGGGGTTGTGGGACAGTTGCCTCAGGCCATTGAGTCCCTGGCTCATAGTGTGGCCGATTTCGGGGACTCACAGGCCAGGGGTGTCGAGCAACTCGCGGCAGCACAGGACGCGAGTCGAGAGTTCATGAGTGGTGCTGTGCAGACACTGGCTGGTCTGATGCGGGCACAGACCAGGGCAGTACGGGCACTCACTTCTGCCACACTCGCTGTGTCACGGACGCATCGCCAGGGCACCCGCCGCGCTGCTGCAGCACAGCGGTCTGGCCTTCACCAGATTGCTGCGCTTGCTGCAGTGCCAGCCCGGACGAGTGCCAGTGTCTCTGGCGACCAGCGAGCGCCTGGCATCAGCCAGCTTGCCCCCATTGCTGCAGCCACCACTGCCACTCCCCCAGCAAAGCTGCGATGAGCTGCTGGAGAGACTGATGCTGCCCAACCACAGCTGCAGCAGTCAGCAGCCGGCCCCTCCAGGGCCGGACCTCGTCTAGGCCGACCCCCAAGGGCATCTGCCGTCACGCTTTGTGCCCCTCAGGAGCCTTCCCCCAGCCTTGCAACACCCACAGGGCCCAGGTTGAGGCGGAGCAGCAGGTCGGGCAGGGGCAGGAGAAGCCTGCACAAGGACTCGCCCTCTCGGCACACCAAGTAGAGTGTGTTGCCAAATGTTTTTTTATATGGGGGTGTTTGTGTTCTGTATGGGGGGGGTTTATTTTGGTAAGGCCGAAGATGATGGCAAATGTTTTTTTAGATGGGGGTGTTTGTGTTCTGTATGGGGGGGTTTGTCTTGGTAAGGCCGAGGATGAAGGCCAATTGGATGGACAAGTTTTGTTATTCCTCCCCAGGTTAGCACTGTTGCCTCACAGCGCCAGGGACCCGGGTTCGAATCTGGCCTCGGGTGACTGTCTGTGTGGAGTTTGCACATTCTCCCTGTGTTTGCGTGGGTTTCCTCCGGGTGCTCCAGTTTCCTCCCACAGTCCAAAGATGTGCGGGTTAGGTTGATTGGCTATGATAAATTGACCCTTAGTGTTAGGGGGATTAAATACGTGGGGTTACGGGGATAGGGTGGGATATGTGTTGGTGCAGGCTCGATGGGCCGAAATGGCCTCGATCTGCACTGTGGGGTTTCTGTGAACTGTGAAGGTTGTGGGAGTGAGATATGTTTTTGACTGTTTTTTGGGGGTCTTGTCTGTTTTTGTGTTTCATGTGGGAAGGGCCCTGAGTTTGTTAAATAAAGCTTTTTATTTATTCGGCTTGTCCATGTGTCATCTTTCAAGTGGTTGTTGCGTTAACCGGCTGAGGGCTTGCGGAGCGGCTGCATTCAGGTGCGTTCATTGCCACAAGCCATTCCCTGACAGGGGGCCTAGAAGTGTCGTTCAATAAGCCGCCGGCGGACGGCCCTTGGACCTTGTGTCTCCCTCCTGGGCTGGTACTCCTCCTCCTCCTCCTCCTCCTCCTCATGCTCCTCCTGCTCCTCCTCCTGAGGTGGTGGTCCAACGTGAGGTGGCAGTGCCTGAGTCCTGCGGATAGCCAGGTTGTGCAGCATGCAGCAAACGACGACGAACTGGGAGACTCTATCTGGCGAATACTGTAGAGATCCGCCGGAACGATCCAGGCAGCGGAACCGTTGCTTGAGGACGCCAATCGTTTGCTCTATGATGTTCCTTGTGGCTTGATGGCTTTCGTTGTATGCCTCCTCAGCAGGGGTCCTGGGCGCGCGGAGCGGGGTCATGAGCCATGTACACAAAGTGTAGCCCTTGTCCCCGATAAGCCATCCCCTTGGGGGAGGCTGTGCCTGGAACATGTCAGCCACAATAGTCTGGCGCAGGATAAATGCATCGTGGCTGCTTCCTGGAAAGTGGGCATTGACAGCTAGGATGCGCTGCCTGTGGTCACACACCAGCTGTACATTGAGGGAATGGTAGCCCTTCCGGTTGCGGTAATCCTCGGCATTGTCGATAGGTGCCCGCATAGCCACATGCGTGCAGTCAATGGCGCCCTGCACCATGGGGAAGTCGGCGATCCTGGCAAATCCGACTGCACGCTGCTCCTGCCTCTCTAGGGTCATGGGGAAGGAGATGAATTGGTGTCTCCTTGCGAAAAGGGCATCGGTGACCTGCCGGATGCAGTGATGCATGGCGAACTGGGAGATGTTTGCTATGTCCCCAGCAGCGGCTTGGAAGGAGCCGCTTGCATGAAAGCTCAGAGCCACCGTGACCTTCACTTCCACCGACAGAGACGTCCTGCACATCAGCTGTGGACGCAGATCTCTGTGAAGCAGCTGGCAGATCTCTGCAACCACCTCCCTTCTGAAGCGCAGCCTCTTCACACAATGCGCGGCAGTCATGGTGAGATAGGACACCTGCTGCCGGTATTCCCTGAGTGGGTAAGGCCTATGTTGCCGACGCCTGATGGCCCCTCTGCGTCTAGGCATGGCTGCCCCTCTCACACAGCGTCTGCGAGCCCTTCGCACATAATGCTGGAACTGAGGGTTGGAACCCCATGCAGCCCCCATAATATACTTGCAAACAGTCAAATCACAATGAGTCAAATTTCCAAGCTCTGGCCAGAAGCCAAAAATACCTCTCCTATGTTGTCCCAAATCAGTAAGGTCTGTTCCTTGGTCTCTGTCCAGAAATCCAAAGCACTAAAGTCATTGCAGCAAAATGGCTGGCCTTTATACCTCAGTCTAAGTGCCCTTTAATTAGCGCTCCCCGAGGCCTGCAGGGCCTCTGCTGCGTTCCACTTCACAGTTCTTAACAGCGCCATGCCCACATTGGGCGGGCGCCACTGAAGTTCCGGTTTGGGGCGCACAAACGGCGTTGCACGACGAAATGACGTCATAAGGTGCGCGCGCAGCTGAGCGCACGCAAACACTTTGCGCCGGCGCAAAATGTCAACTGAAGTTGGGCGTAGGCGCAGATCGCTCTGCGCCCGGGCGCAAAGTGCCTAGCGCTCGAAATCTACTCCTCTTATGGCGCTAACGGCTGGCGAACGCAACTGAATTTCTAGGCCAGGTAATTTGCAGTCAGCAAAGGTGTTCGCAGCTGCCCCTGAAGAAAGCTGCCCCTGTGGCAAGAACTTTGCCCTTTTCGATGTTTAATTGATTGCAACTCTATAGTGGGAATTCCTAGTGCGATGCTGCTGTGACGTCAAAAAGCTGTCTAAACAGCCAATCACATTGCAGAATTCTCATAAACAGGGAACCAGGAAATGAGAAGCTGCTTTTACCCGGACTTTTAAAAAAATGTTACAGAGAGCAAAACAAAAATTGGGGCTCTCACATGAGGATAAGGTAGAAGCTGAAATGAATCATGAACAAAGTTTAACATTTTTTAAAAATAATTTTTAAATATTAATGGAGAAATTTGACATTCCACAAAATTAAAATTAGTTTTTCAGGGCCATAACGTTTATTTAGCAGTCAATACGCTGTTACAACCCCAGTTACACCTAATCCAACAAGGTCTAACATTTAATGGGGTATTTAACAGCGGTATTTACGTGGAAAAGCCCAAGTATTTGTCAGTTTCACTGATTTCACTGATTGTTGGCTATTGGTGGGTGGGGGGGTGGGGGGTGGGGAGGGCACAGCACAGCCAGTGTCGGCGCAGTGAATTATTGACCACAATTTCAGGATTTCCGTGTTTAGATGAGCACACGCTAAATCCTGAAGTTGCGGTCAGTTTCAAAGGGGTAATAACGGCGAACGCTGTTAGTTTACCGTTATTGCCCACTGCAAATTCCAGCCCAATGTTGTGGGGCTTCTTTCAGGTCTGGCTAAGAAAGATGAAATAGCTAAGGGTGAGCCAAACACATGCATTTAAAATTCCTATAATGTGATAAATGCTGTTTTATGTTCTGATAGTTCAAGGTGATGATGTCACACTCCCCTGCAGTTGCTATGGTTGCACTTGTGTACTCTGCTTTTATAAAGTAGGTCCTTTAATGTTAAGGATTTTATTTTTGTTTGAAGACTTTATTGTAGTATATTCAGCTTCCTAAGTAAAAGGCTGCCTATCATTGTTCAGTTATTATCCGTTCCTAATATGTGAAGCCAAGTTTACTGCAAGCACCAACCCACATTTGTATGAAAATTACAGACTGCAAGTGTGAAGTTCTGGCTACCTCAATGTAATTGAACTTTATTGCTTGCAGGAGCTCTTATGAAACACTTGCCCTGTTTCCTATTTGACATACAGTATTTTTACTTTCTACCCCCAATCATTTATTAACCTATGAAAGTAGTTTGTATGGTAATGGACATATCACAAATCATTACTTATTAAAGGTCAAATAGTACTTTTAATAGCCATACATCATTATAATATTTGAAAGAGTATTAAAAAATTCAATAACTGCACTAGTTCACTATCTTACCCAAATAACTTTGTTCACATTTTTGAGGAAATTAAAATTTCCCATTTGCTTGTTTTGAATTTGAAATGACTTGGAGAGATATGTTAGTGGGAAATGCTTCAAAAGTCTCTCTATCCAGCACTGTGATGCCTATATTATTAGAGTGTTCCCATGGGGTCTATGTTTATTGAACAAATAACATTAACTAATAATTCTACTGGAATCACATCCAGTAGGAAATGGAAAGGTTTCCCAGTTCTGACGAAGGGTCATCGACTTGAAATGTTAACTGTTTTTCTCTCCACAGATGTTGCCTGACCTGCTGAGTGTTTCCAGCATTTTCTGTTTTTATTTCAGATTTCCAGCATCCGCAGTATTTTGCTCCAGTTGGAAATGTTACTTCTAGGTCTTCGGTTACAGAAGTTGGTTTAGAGTCATAGGGAAAGAGACTAATTGGATTGCTCTTTCAAAGAGCTGACACAGGCATGATGGGCCGAATGCTGTCCTTTCACTTCTGAGCCTGGCTTTGAATCTTGTCCAGAATGATAGTCTCTCCTCTCCATCGCTATAAGGATCTTGTGAGGCGAGAATGTGTAGTCTCAACACAGTTCCTGGTGAATGCAGCCCACAATGCAATATTGTCCCTGTGCTGGGCTCTGCCATTGTTGAGGATGGAGATGTGCACAGACACTCCCCCTCCATTAGTTGCTTAATTTCCACCACCATTCACAACTGGATGTGACAGATCTGCAGAGCTTTGACCTGACCAGTTGGTTGTCGGATCGTTTAGCTCTGTCTATGGCATGCTGCTTTGACATAAAAGTCTATTATTTATTCACAGTACATGACCATAGAATTGGCACTGATGAAGTTTTACTTTCTCTATCATAGAAGGTTCTTCACATTATCTTATCTCCTCTTCAGCCACACACTTCTGTTTCACAATGCTTATACAAGGTCATATAGCACACTTTTTTAAGCTTTCAGACATTAGGGAATTTGTAAGATACTTTCATTGTGCTCATTGCAAATTTTAGTTGAATTCTGCATTAAAATAACTCATACTATGAGAGAAAAGCATTGTAAAACAGAAGTGTATAGTGAAGGTAATAAAACAAAAGTAAAACCTTAGAACTATTCAGAAAAGATAAAGAAGGTACTATACCAGTAATACCAGTGATAATGATGGATTTATACTTAAAATGTCAACCCATCTTTTTGCTTTGCAAATGATGACAGACCTGCAGTATATTTCCTGTTTTTATTTCTACTTGTAGCATTTGTGGGTTTTTTTTATCGCTAGACCGTCAGTAATTGGAGCACTGAATAAGAGTTCCAATACCTTCACATCACTTCTATGAACATTGTTTTACAAATTTTACAGAATTTTCACAGTAGATTAAACTTCAGCCAACCTGAAGTACCTTTTTTCTCCAGAAGCATTTTGATTCATTTTGAATGCCACGTCTTTCATCCAGAAAGCCCATCCTTACTTGAAAAAGGCAGCATTTGAAAGTTAGGGCTGCAGTCACTGCATGTGACTGCAGTGCAATGGATTCAGCCATCTGCTTTCCTTAGATTTCAGATGAGAATAAAAGTATCTATCTTACTTTAACAAACTACAGTATTGCAATGCATTTTTAGCCTTTTGTTTTGCTTGCAATGTCATTGATCTATAGACCAAATGCCAGAGTTCCATCAAAGCAACAAACTTTGATTGCACTAGCTGTCTCAGCCCATTGGAGCTAATCTGTTATATCACAGCCTTCTAGAAATGTCACAACAGAAAAAAAAAGTACAAACCAGCATATGTCAGCCTTCCTGTCAGATGAACAGTGGCTCTGAATCAGGGTCACACTGGCACTCTTCATCCATCATGCTTGACTGGTACACAAGGCCTGTTTGAGGGCAAAAATAGGATGAAAGCCCCTTTAAGCCATTGCTAACAACGGCATCAGCTGGTGGCATTATTGAACGGATTAATATGGTCCAGTTGATTTGCACTGCTCTTTAGGATGCCTTTGGAACCTGTTTGCTGCACTGATAGGACAGTGGTCCAAAATTAGAATTACAAAAAGCCAGCTTTGCCAGATACAGTAATCACATTCTCTTTTTTTCATAAATAAACATTAATTACAGCCTAAGCATTTTGAGGAAGAAATAATATATTCTACTGGTGAGTCCTGCCTCATTCATCATTTCCATAATATTGAGGGGGGAGGACTGGTTTGATCCAAATAATAAACTGCTGCAGAAAACAATCAATTTACCACTACTTACAATCTGCAACATGGAGGATAGTGGATAGCTGGGAGTCACAAGGTTGTAATTTAATCAAGGTATTCAGATGATGCATACATTGTGGGGCTGAAGCTCATGCAGTTTATAAATGTCATCTGAAGCCCATGTTTAGATTATAGTCTTGAACATTACTGCCTGCTGCTTGGTAGTTTTTAGTAATTGTATTTAATCTGGATTTTTTAAAACTAATTTAGAGTTATCTTTTCATCTCTGATACTTGACAGTGATGATCCCAAAAGGGTAGGAATGCCTTCCAACACCTACAATAGGATATTAGTGGTATTTAATCAATTGTTGATAAGCTGACTTTATGATATTCAGTACGCATCATATTCAGGCTAATTAATTGGGTGAAAATATGTTTATTGTATAACTTCATTAAGGGTGCAGTAGTATTCTTAAGCAATGGCCTGGATTTTGAGGTGGTAATGATGGTGAACTGTCAGCATTCGCCATCATTACCCCTCTGTAACTTCCGAATTTAGCAACTGCGCAGATAAACGTGGAAATCCTGAAGTTGCAGTTAGTCATTCACTGCTCCACCACAGGATGTGCTGTGGAACTCCCCATAGCCAGTAATCAGTAAAATCAGTTGAACTTACGAAAACTTAAGCTTTTCCAATCTAATTGCGGTGTTAAACACCCCATTAAAAGTTAAGCCTTGTTGGAATAGGTGTAACTAGGGTTTTAATGGCATATTGACTGCTGAATAACCGTTCTGGCCCTGAAAAACTAATTTTATATTTGTGGAATGTCAAATTTCTCTAATATAATAGAAAATTATTAGATTTTTAAAATTTGTTTATGATATTTCAGCTTCAACCTTAATCCCATGTGTATATCCCAATCTTTATTTGGCTCTTTGTAAAATTTTTAAAAAGTGAATTGAATCAGTGCTTTTTATTTCCTGGTTTGCTGTCTGTGAGAATTCTTCGATGTGATTGGCTGCTTAGACAGCTTGATGATGCCACTGCTGCATCACATTGGGGATGCCCTATTGACAGTGCTACAATCAATTTAACGTTGAGAAACCTAAAGTTTTCACCACAGAGATCGCAAGATGTTTGTGGGCAGCTTACTTCGTGGTCAGCCATGATCGCCGTCACTTCACCGCTGACCGCAAATTCCAGGCCAAGGTTTTGATAAATGATTGTAGGTTCCAATAATCATTGCTGTGGAGAATTAAGTTACAAACTGATTATTATTATTACTGTTTGAAACTGGTTAACTTCTCCATTTAAATACAGGCAAAGAAATTGTGGACAAAAGCATTAAGCATTGGTATGCTAATCTTTGTACACCAGAATTTCAAGGTCAATGTGTGTTAATGTAAGCAGCCATTCTGTCTGGTTAATTTGTCTCTGGTTTCTACCTCTGCACCATCTCCAAACTCATCTCATCCACGAGACCTATGTCCTGCTCCCTCAACCCCATTCTGACTAAACTTCCTTGTTGGCCCCATGTTCCCACTCCTCGGGTACTATCCCCCTCCTCAAAACATCCACCCTTGACCTCACTGTCTTCGTTAACTACCATCCCTTCTCCAATTTCCTTTTCACTTTGGTAGGAAAAACAGAAAGGTAGAGTATTATTTAAATGGTGATAGATTGGGAAATGCTGATGTACAAAGGGACCTGGGTGTCCTTGTACACCAGTTACTGAAAGCAAGCATGCAGGTGCAGCAAGCAGTTAGGAAGGCAAATGGCAAGTTGGCCTTCATTGCAAGAGGATTTGAGTACAGGAGCAAGGATGTCTTACTACAGTTGTTCAGTGCCTTGGTGAGACCACACCTGGAATACTGTGTGCAGTTTTGGTCTCCTTACCTAAGAAAGGATATACTTGCCATAGAGGGAGTGCAGTGAATGTTCACCAGACTGATTTCTGGGATGGCAGGACTGTCGTATGAGGAGAGGTTAGGTCGACTAGGCCTGTATTCATTAGAGTTTAGAAGAATGAGAGGGGATCTCATTGAAATGCATAAAATTCTGACAGGTCTAGACAGACTGGATGCAGGGAGGATGTTTCCCCTGGCTGGGGGGTCTAGAACGAGGGGTCACAGTCTCAGGATACAGGGTAGGACATTTAGGATTGAGATGAGGAGAAATTTCTTCACTCAGAGGTTGGTGAACCTGTGGAATTTTCTACCACAGAAGGCTGTGGAGGCCAAGTCACTGAATATATTTAAGAAGGAGATAGATAGATTTCTAGACACAAAAGGCATCAAGGGGTATGAGGAGAGAGCAGGAATATGGAATTGAGATAGAGGATCAGCCATGATCATATTGAATGGTGGAGCAGGCACGATGGGCCGAATGGCCTACTCCTTTTCTATTTTTCTATGTTTCCAAGGTTTCTCCAATTCAAGCTGGTATTCCTCCCACTCTCCCCTCAATTCAAACTGATGCTGTTGAGTTGACAGTGAATTATTGAATACTGCTGTATGTAAAGCTATTTTCAGCCATAGTAAATCTAGTTGTTTTCCCTCTTTGATTCGATAGCTGATTATTGGGAGCCCTAACAACAATATATTGTAAGAACAGCACAAATACTAAAACTAATACAGAACTAACCTCCATGTGTCTCAATATGCCAATCGGAGTAAAAGTAACTACTGTATACTCATAGAAACATAGAAACATAGAAGATAGGAGCAGGAGTAGGCCATTCGGCCCCTCGAGCCTGCTCCGCCATTCAATGAGATCATGGCTGATCATCCAAATTCAGTACCCTGTCCCTGCCTTCTCTCCATATCCCTTGATCCCTTTAGCCTTAAGAAATATATCCAACTCCTTCTTGAATATATTTAATGAATTGGCCTCTACTGCCTTCTTTGGCAGAGAATTCCACAGGTTCACCACTCTCTAGGTGAAGAAATTCCTCCTCATCTCTGTCCTAAATGGCTTACCCCTTTATCCTTAGTCTGTAACCCCTGGTTCTGGACTCCCCGACCATCGGGAACATCCTTCCAGCATCTAGTCTGTCTAGTCCTGTTAGAATTTTATAAGTTTCGATGAGATCCCCTCTCATTCTTCTAAACTCCAGCGAGTACAAGCCCAATCGATCCAATCTATCCTCATACGTCATTCCTGCCATCCCAGGTATCAGCCTGGTGAATCTTCGCTGCACTCCTTCCATGGCAAGAACATCCTTCCTCAGATAAGGTGACCAAAACTGCACACAATATTCAAGATGTGGTCTCACCAAGGCCCTGTACAACTGCAGCAAGACATCCTTGTTCCTGTACTCAAACCCTCTCGCTACGAAGGTCAACATACCATTTGTCTTCTTAACCGCCTGCTGCACCTGCATGCTTACTTTCAGCGACTGGTGCACAAGGACGCTCAGGTCTCGTTGCACTTCCCCTTCTCCCAATCTATTGCCATTCAGATAATAATCTGCCTTCCTGTTTTTGACACCAAAGTGGATAACCTCGCATTTATCCACATTATATTGCATCTGCCATGCTTCTGCCCAATCACCCAACCTGTCCAAATCATACTGGAGTTTCTCAGCATCCTCCTCACAGCACACACGCCCACCCAGCTTTGTGTCGTCTGCAAACTTGGAGATATTACATCTAGTTCCCTCGTCCAGATCATTAATATATATTGTGAATAGCTGGGGTCCAAGGACCGATCCCTGCGGTACCCCACTAGTCACTGCCTGCCACTCGGAAAAAGAGCCGTTTATTCCAACTCTTTGCTTTCTGTCTGCCAACCAGTTCTCTATCCAAGTCAATACCTTGCCCCCAATCCCATGTGCCTTAATTTTACACGCTAATCTCTTATGTGGGACCTTATCGAAAGCCTTTTGAAAATCCAAATACACCACATCCACTGGTTCTCCCTTATCTATTTTACCAGTTACATCCTCAAAAAATTCCATTAGATTAGTCAAGCACGATTTACCTTTCGTAAATCCATGTTGACTTTGTCCGATCCGGTCACTTTTTTCCAAGTGCTCTGCTATTACATCCTTTATAATGGACTCTAGCATTTTCCCCACTACCGATGTCAGGCTTACCGGTCTGTAATTCCCCGTTTTCTCTCTACCACCCTTTTTGAACAGTGGGGTAACATTAGCTACCCGCCAATCCATGGGTACTGTTCCAGAGTCTATCGAATTTTGGAAGATGACCAGCAATGCATTTACTATTTCTGGGGCCACTTCCTTAAGTACCCTAGGATGTAGATTATCAGGCCCTGGGGATTTATCGGTCCTCAATCCCATCAATTTCCCTAACACCATTTCCCTACAAATACTGATTTCTATCAGTCCCTCCCTTTCATTAGACCCTATGTCCCTCGCTGCATTCTAAACTAAAACCTGGTGTGAACTTCAATGTGGTGACTTTCTAGACAGTATAAAGTTATAGAATGGGGCTGCATTAGAACAAGATGTGTAATAGATTGGAACAGCAGAGACAAAATACAGCAATTTATTTATTTACCCACCAGGAATCAAGCCACTTCCATAGCTGACTGTATTTGAGTTAAATAATGCACCATCATACAATCTTAGCCTTTCGCTAATCCAGCAACGTTACATTTATGTCAAACACTAGCCCAAATATCCCTTGTCCAGTGCTCTGGTTTTAAAGTTTTCCCTCATGTGGTACAAGCAGATCAGTAGCAGTGTAAGGGTTAACTATTAAATTATAGAATTCTGCTACCATAGAGTCCCAACTCTCAGTCCATTTTGATTTCCTGTTCAGGTTCTCCCAGTATTACTTTTGAGCTAAAGCCAGCTTCCTGTGGCCTTGGCAGAATGGTTTTTAAGAGAAAATACACGACATGCAATTGATTCACAATAGGAGTTTTCTTATGTTTTTCAGCAATGACCTTCTTAACACCTGCTCTGCCTTGGTTGACAAGGAAGGAAGCCAAATTTGGTGGCATACATCTTGTCTCACAATCCTTCTTAAATAAACCCTTGGAGAAGTGCCTTATAAGGAAGCCCAGCCAGGATCAGGGGCCACATCAATACCATAATAATGAAATGCACTGGAAAGTGGCAAATAAAAGTACAATGGTTTATCTAAATTGGGATCTGTGGTACTTTCTAACATTAGACTGGGAGGCAGTACTTGTTTGTAATTGCACAAAGTAGCACACAATTTAAATTATGCTCTTAGATAAAATTGTTTGGGTCTGAACTCCACTCTACAGTTTCTGAATTTACTTTTCTGGGTTAAGTTAATATATTTATATTCAAAATGTGTTTTAAAAAATTAAGGAACGTTCAGACTTATTTCTTCATTGTAGATTTATGCCTGTTCCTTGTAAATAATTGCATGTGTTAAAGATTTCTCCATGGATAGGCACTGAGGAAAGGGTTAATACCGGTAACAAATTTGAATTTTTAACCTAGGCGGGTATTTTCTATTACCTCTTAAAACCGTAAAAACTCTTCCTGGAAGTATTTTGGTATTATTTACATCAGAAACATGAACGCAACAGCTGAAAGAAAAGAGTGGGACGTCTGGCCCAGCAGCAAAATCATAATCATAATCATAATCAACTTTATTGTCATTGTTAGTGCACAAGTGCAGTACAACAAAATGTAGGCTTGCGGCTCCCGAGAGTGTACATTTAGATTAAGACATTTAAACATTCAACACACATTTGGCTTGTAATACATTAACATAAACATAATCATGATAAAGTGCATTGGCAGATGTGCAGGCTTTAGAGTTTATTTGTGGAGTTCAGTAGGATGACAGCCCTGGGAAAGAAGCTGTTCCTAAATCTGGTCGTACGGGTGCGAATGCATCTGTAGTGTCTCCCAGATGGCAGGAGGGCGAACAGACTGTGGCTGGGGTGGGTAGGGTCTTTGATGATGGCCCGTGACCTCCGTAAACAGCGTTTCTGGTATATGTGCTCTATGGTCGGTAGCCGGGTGCCGGTAATGCGTTGGGCAGTTTTGGCTACCCGCTGCAGGGCTTTCCGGTCATAGTAGCTACAGCTGCCATACCATACTGTGATACAGTTCGTCAGGATGCTCCTTATTGTGCAGTGGTAAAAGTTAGAGAGGATCAGGGGTGACAGGTTACATCCCTTCAGCCTCCTTAGGAAATATAGGCGCTGCTGGGCCTTCTTCATCAGAGAGGAGGTATTGAGGGACCAGGAGAGGTCTTCCGTGATGTGGACTCCGAGGAACTTAAACCTGGTGTTGGGAAAATAAATTAAAGTACATTCTTTCAGTCTCACCATTCCAGCTCCATTTTCTTAATGGATAGCGGAGATATGATGAAACTTACTCAACCAAAGCAAGAAGCCCTGGGCCTTAAAATCACAATATTTGGTTAGGAGCCCAGCACTAAGCACTTAAACTGCAAAGCCATCCTGTTGATAATAATTTAGTCAAACAATTTAGTTTCTCCAAATTTATCCTTATATACCTCAATTTGCTATTGGTCACTATTGCCAAGGAGCAACCTAGACTCATGGCATAGGACAGGTTGTTGAAGGAACCTTGAACTGTGACTATTCAATGACCAGTTAATGAGGCAGACCACAGACAGAAATCTGGGACTATGACAGGATTAGTAATGTGCATTCACTAATGAAGAATGTCCCTAATTAAAATGCTAAAATTTCTGAATTAGCGCTCCCACATGGGAATTCAGACCTACAGCTTTGTATGGCCTGTGCAATTTACCATACATTCTTAAAATCTACCTGATATACCTATCAATTCGTCCAATAAAAGCGACGAGTTAGGAACGTAACTAAAGGTTTTTATTGACTAAATAACAGAGCCCACCCTCGTGGGTGATCGGGTCCAACAAGGAGGAATACCAGCCAGTCGACTACCTTTATACCTGGGCAGGTAGGTGGAGCCATGGGCGGAGTCGGAGGTGGTCAGCCCAGGTATAACAGCGCGACAAGAGGCGACCTCGTATCGTGATACAACAGTGATAACGGTGATAACAATACAACAGTGATAACTATAGTGTAACGATAAAAGTGGTTTACCACATTCACCCCTTGTTTAGATTTGAGTCCGGCGGGGTGAAGTGTACTACCAGTTCTGGTATGTCAGTCTGTCCGGAGGCCTCGTAAGCCTCTCCGATCGTCGCAGCGGCGGTGCTGCATTATCCGGTGTTAGTGCTGGTGTCTGCGTGGTCGGCGAAGGCTCGTGGGGTTCCGGCATGCCGTCTACCTGGGCTGGAATTGGGGGGGTGGTGGGGGGGGGTAAAGGTGGTGTCTCCGGAGTGCCCGAGGGTGCGAGGTCTCGTAAGGAGACAGTGTCCTCCCGCCTGTCTGGGTAAGCCACGTAGGCGTACTGGGGGTTGGCGTGCAGGAGGTTCACCCTTTCGACCAGGGGGTCTGTTTTATGGGCCCTCACGTGCTTTCGCAGCAAGACGGGCCCCGGAGAGGTCAGCCAGGTTGGTAGAGTGGTTCCCGTAGTCGACTTCCTGGGGAAAACAAACATTCGTTCATGGGGGGTGGCGTTAACGGCAGTGCAAAGTAGTGACCGGATGGAGTGCAGCGCTGTCGGGAGGACTTCCTGCCAGCGGGAGGTTGGGAGGCCCTTAGACTTTAAGGCTAAGAGGACGGCCTTCCATACCGTCGCGTTCTCTCTTTCCACCTGGCCGTTCCCTTGGGGGTTGTAGCTGGTGGTCCTACTTGCTGCAATACCTCTCGCTAGTAGGAACTGACGGAGTTCCTCGCTCATGAAAGAGGAGCCCCGGTCACTATGTATATAGTTTGGGAACCCGAACAAGGCGAAGAGGTCGTTCAGGCATTTAATGACCGTGGTACTGGTCATGTCTGGGCAGGGGAAGGCAAAGGGGAAACGGGAGTACTCATCAACAATGTTGAGGAAGTACACATTACGGTCAGAGGACGGGAGGGGCCCCTTAAAGTCGATGCTCAGGCGCTCGAAGGGGCGGGTGGCCTTGATCAGGCTTGCTCTGTCCGGCCTAAAGAAGTGCGGTTTGCACTCGGCGCAGGTCTGGCAGTTCCTGGTTATGGTCCTGACCTCCTCGATGGAGTAAGGCAGGTTGCGGGCCTTAATGAAGTGGTAAAGTCTGGTGACCCCGGGGTGGCAGAGGTCGTTGTGGAGGGTCTGAAGTCTATCACTTTGCGCGCTGGTGCATGTAATTCGTGACAGAGCATCGGGGGGTTCGTTCAGCTTACCTGGCCGGTACAAGATATCATAATCGTAGGTGGAGAGCTCGATTCTCCACCTCAAGATCTTGTCATTCTTGATTTTGCCCCTCAGCTTGTTATTAAACATAAAAGCGACCGAACGTTGGTCGGTAAGGAGGGTAAATCGTTTGCCTGCCAGGTAGTGCCTCCAGCGTCGTACCGCCTCCACAATCGCCTGGGCCTCCTTCTCGATCGACGAGTGTCGGATCTCAGGGCCCTGTAGGGTCCTTGAGAAGAAGGCCACCGGTCTCCCCTCCTGGTTAAGGGTGGCGGCTAGGGCGAAGTCGGATGCATCGCTCTCGACTTGGAAGGGGATGGACTCATCCACTGCGTGCATAGTGGCCTTGGCAATGTCTCCCTTAATGAGGGAGAAGGCTGCGCACGCTTCCTCCGTAAGGGGGAAGGATGTGGACTTCATGAGGGGTCTGGCTTTGTCCGCATAATTGGGCACCCATTGGGCATAGTAGGCGAAGAGCCCCAGGGTTCTCTTAAGTGCCTTAGGGCAGTGGGGGAGGGGTAGCTCCATGAGGGGGCGCATTCTTTCGGGGTCGGGGCCGATGAGTCCGTTCTCTACTACACAGCCAAGGATGGCAAGGCGCGAGGTGTTAAACACACATTTCTCCTTATTGTAGGTGAGGTTCAGCCGTTGGGCTGTACGGAGGAATTTCTCCAGATTCACGTCGTGGTCCTGCCGGTCGCGGCCGCAGATGGTGACGTTATCTAGGTAGGGGAATGTGGCCTGCAGTCCGTTCTGGTCAACCATCCGGTCCATCTCCCTTTGGAAGACCGAGACCCCGTTGGTGACACCGAAGGGGACCCTAAGGAAGTGGTATAGGCGCCCATTCGCCTCGAAGGCGGTGTACTGGCGGTCCTCGGGGTGGATAGGGAGTTGGTGGTAGGCCGACTTAAGGTCGATGGTCGAGAATACGCGGTATTGTGCAATCTGATTGACCATGTCAGATATGCGGGGAAGGGGGTATGCGTCCAGCTGGGTGTATCTGTTTATGGTCTGGCTGTAGTCGATGACCAGGCGATTTTTATCGCCGGTCTTAACGACCACGACCTGGGCACGCCAGGGGCTGTTGCTCCCCTCGATGATGCCCTCCTTCAGGAGACGCTGCACCTCAGAGCTAATGAAAGCTCTGTCCCCAGCGCTGTACCGCCTGCTCTTGGTAGCGACGGGTTTGCAGTCGGGGGTGAGGTTAGCGAACAGGGAAGGTGGCGGCACCTTGAGGGTGGATAGGCTGCAGGTGTTACGCGGTGGGCGGTTTAACCTTCGCTGGTTGTCGACTGTGAGTGGGGGGAGGGGTCCACCGTATGCTAGGGTTACACTTTGGAGGTGGGATTGGAAGTCCAGCCCTAGTAGGACGGCAGCGCAGAGCTGGGGGAGGATGAGGAGTTTAAAGTTTTTATACTCTGTACCCTTAACCGACAAGGTCACAGCACAGTAGCCGCTAATGTCCGTGGCGTGGGACCTCGATGCCATCGAGATTCGGTTGCGCGTTGGCAGGACAGGGAGGGAGTAGTGGCTCACCGTGTCTGGGTGGATGAAGCTCTCCGTGCTTCCGCTGTCGAACAGGCAGGTCGTGGCGTGGCCGTTTACTTTGATGTCCATCATCGACTTGGACAGGTGGTGTGGGCGGGCTTGATCCAGAGTGACGGAGGCTAGCGTGTAGGTAAGCGAGTCGTTGTCGTCTGCGGGTGAGGCGGTCGTCGGGTCCGGGGGCCCGGTGGCAGTCGGGCGTGGTGGGTAAAATGGCGTCTCCCACGAGGTAGGACAAAATGGCGGAGAAGATGGCTGCCCCCATAACTCACATGAGGCACTATTGGGGTCGGTTGCCTTGATCAAAGATGGCCACCCCCATGACTCACGTGTGGGGATACTGGCCTCAGTTGCCGTGAAAGAAGATGGCCGCCCCCACAGTTCGCATGAGGCACTGCTGGCCTCTGAAGATCCGCTCCTGCAGGCCTTAGAGAAATGGCCTTTCTTCCTGCAGGTTGTGCAGGTAGAGTTCCTGGCTGGGCAGCGCGACCTCGGGTGCTATACCTATCAATTCGTCCAATAAAAGCGACGAGTTAGGAACGTAACTAAAGGTTTTTATTGACTAAATAACAGAGCCCACCCTCGTGGGTGATCGGGTCCAACAAGGAGGAATACCAGCCAGTCGACTACCTTTATACCTGGGCAGGTAGGTGGAGCCATGGGCGGAGTCGGAGGTGGTCAGCCCAGGTATAACAGCGCGACAAGAGGCGACCTCGTATCGTGATACAACAGTGATAACGGTGATAACAATACAACAGTGATAACTATAGTGTAACGATAAAAGTGGTTTACCACACTACCTACAAGCTAAAAAAGTTATTGCATCTGTAGAAAATGTGCAGTTTTAATCCATTGTCTTTAGCTTGTTGAAACTGAAACTTGAGAATAACTACTCTTTGTCTTATTAAGCTACAATTTTTAATATCGGTGGAATGACAAATGTAAATACCAAGAGACTGATTTTTCAAAAATGTTTTTCCTTGTGCAATCACCCAAAATTGTTATATTTAATACATTCATGATAGTTTGGAGATTAGTTAGGGGAGTGCAGTACATTAACATTTAATTGGATTTGCTGTACATTGATGTAACAGGGCTTTCTTTAGGCCACTACCATTACCTACAGTGAAAAAGAACATACAGCAAAACTTGTAAAAAAAACTGCAAACATAAACATTTTTAAATAAGATCTTTAGTGGGCCCCTGGAATTATAATATATGTTATGTGAATTAATTATAAGCAGTAAAGAAGGCTGCAATTTGTTGAGTTTTTATCTGACAGTAGTAGCTACCACCAGGTTTCAGCTCTCTCCAGGGCTGGTGATACTGAGCTACTGCCTGCAGTAGAGACATGTTGTGCGAGTCTGCAGCACAATTGAATCACCATGTGACTGTCTATCAGCAATGGTGATAAATGTCACTGGAGGCCGGCTTCAACTGCTTTTTTATTAACTTTTATTAACTATTCCATTGGAAATGTTCGGAATCTCATGCTTAATTGTGTTCAATTAGGGTGGAGGGGGCCGCGGGAAAGAAATGTTAATAGTTGATACCTTTTCCCCACTTATCACATGCTGACAGCCGCTGATCTAATCACCGTGCAAGAACTGGTGTCTGCCAGTAGTAGTTACATCCTCTTCTTCTTAGGCAGTCCCTCGGAACTGAGGATGACTTGCTTCCACATTAAAAATGAGTTTGCAGGTGACTGATGAGCCCAATGTGGGACCTACAACCTCTGTCACAGGTGGGGCAGATTGTGGTTGAAGGGGTGGGTGGGTGGGGTGCTTGGGTTGACGTGCGCTCCTTGCGCTGCCTGCACTTGGCTTCCGCTTGCTCCCGGCGAAGAGACTCGAGGTGTTCGGCGCCTTCTCGGATGCTTCTCCCCCCCAGGTGTCGGTGGAGATGTTGCATTTTTTCAAGGAGGCTTTGAGGGTGTCCTTGAAGCATTTCCTCTGCCCACCTGGGGCTCTCTTGCCGTGCCAGAGCTCCGAGTAGAGCGCTTGTTTTGGGAGTCTCGTATCAGGCATGTGGACAATGTGACTCGTCCATCGGAGTTGATTGAGTGTGGTCAAAGCTTTGATGCTGGGGATGTTGGCCTGAGCAAGAACACTGACATTGGTGCACCTATCCTGCCAATGGATTTGCAGGATCTTGCGGAGGCAGCGTTGGTGGTACCTCTCCAGTGTTTTGAGGTGCCTGCTGTACATGGTCCATGTCTCTGAGGCATACAGCAGGGCGGGTATCACTGCTGCTCTGTAGACAATGAGCCTAGTGCCGTGTTTGAGGTCCTGGTCTTCAAACACTCTCTTCCTCAAGCGACCGAAGGCTGCACTGGCACAATGAAGGCGGTGTTGGACTTCGTCATCGACGTCTGCCCTTGTTGACAGTCGGCTCCTGAGGTAGGGAAAGTGGTCCACATTGTCCAGGGCCTTGTCGTGGATTTTGATAATCGGGGGACAGTACTGTGTGGTGGGGGCAGGTTGGTAGAGGACCTTTGCCTTACGGATGTTTAGTGTAAGGTCCATGCTCTCGTACGCTTCGGTGAAGGTGTTGACAATGGTTTGAAGTTCAATCTCCGAGTGAGCGCAGACGCAAGCATCGTCTGCATACTGTAATTTGACAACAGAGGATGGGAGGACCTTGGATCTGGACTGGAGGCGATGGAGGTTGAACAATTTCCCGTTTGTTCTGTAAATTAGCTCCACTCTAGTGGGGACCTTACTGAGGGTGAGATGGAGCATTGCAGCAAGGAAGATCGAGAAGAGCGTTGGTGCGATGACACAGCCTTGTTTGACCCCGGTTCGTACGTGAATTGGGTCTGTGGTGGAACCGTTGGTCAGGATCACTGCTTGCATGTCGTCGTGAAGCAGGCGGAGGATGGTGACAAACTTTTGAGGGCAGACGAATTTGAGGAGGACACTCCATAATCCCTCATGGTTGACAGAGTCGAAGGCCTTTGTGAGATCAAAGAAGGCCATGTACAGCGGTTGGTGCTGTTCCCTGCATTTCTGTTGTAATTGTCGTGTGGTGAAGATCATGTCCATTGTGCCCCTTCGTGGGCGGAATCCACATTGCGACTCTGGGAGGAGCTCTTCGGCCACTGGGAGAAGGCAATTGAGGAGGATTCTTGCGATGACTTTCCCTGCGGCAGACAGCAGGGAAACTCCTCTGTAATTACCGCAATCAGACTTGTCACCTTTCTTGAAGATGGTCACAATTACGGCGTCTCCGAGATCCCCTGGCATGCTCTCCTCCTTCCAGATAAGAGAAATTAGTTCATGAATTCGCAGCAGTAGTGCTTCTCCGCCATACTTTAGTGCCTCGGCAGGGATTCCATCTGCTCCTGAGGCCTTGTTGTTCTTTAGTTGTTGGATGGCCTTTTCAACCTCATGCCAGGCTGGGGTTGTGCTGAGATGGTGGCAGGTAGCATGCTGTGGGATGGAGTTGACACTCGCATCGAAGACAGAGTCGCGGTTAAGGAGATCTTCGAAGTGCTCCTTCCAGCGGGCACTGACTGCCTCTCTGTCCTTGATGAGTACCTCTCCGTTCTTGGCCCGCAGTGGGGTAGGGCCTTGGGTGATTGGGCCATAGATGGTCTTGACTGCGCTAAAGAATCCACGCACGTCGTGGTTGTCGGCTAGCTGCTGGATCTCCTGCGCTTTCTCCACCCACCATCTGTTCTTTAGGTCACGAGTTTTTTGTTGGACCTTGGCCTTCAGGCTTCTGTAGAGCTGCTTTCTTGCTCTCGAGTTCTGTTGCTGTTTCCAGATCAGGAATGCCTTGTGCTTGTGGCTTATTAGCTCCTGGATCTCCTGGTCATTCTCGTCAAACCAGTCTTGGTGTTTCCTGGTCGAGTGACCGAGCGTCTCTTCACAGGTGCTGATTATGGAGGCCTTGAGTGCAGACCAGGCGCTGTGGGCACTCTGTGTCTCTGCATCACTGGGAGTTATCAGGTTGTTCATCAAAGACCCTACCCACCCCAGCCACAGTCTGTTCACCCTCCTGCCATCTGGGAGACGCTACAGATGCATTCGCACCCGAACGACCAGATTTAGGAACAGCTTCTTTCCCAGGGCTGTCATCCTACTGAACTCCACAAATAAACTCTAAAGCCTGCACATCTGCCAATGCACTTTATTATGTTTATGTTAATGTATTACAAGCCAAATGAATGTAGAATGTTTAAATGTCTTAATCTAAATGTACACTCTCGGGAGCCGCAAGCCTACATTTCGTTGTACTGCACTTGTGCACTAACAATGACAATAAAGTTGATTGATTGATTGATTGATTGATTGAGTGAGGCGCAGGCTGAATAGGGCTTTCTTAGCAGGGTCTTTGAGTGCTCCAGCATTAATTTTCCTGTGGCATTGTTTCTGTTGCTGCCGCTGTTTTGTGGCTACATTGATGGAGATGACAGGGTGAAGTAGGCAGTGGTCTGTCCAGCAGTCATCAGCTCCTGTCATGGCGTGGATGATGCGGATGTCCTTGCGGTCCCGCGCTCGAACGATGATGTAGTCCAGCAGATGCCAGTGCTTGGAGCAAGGGTGCTGCCATGAAGCCTTGTACTTGTCTCTCTGACGGAACAAGGTGTTAGTTATGACAAGGCCATGTTCTAAGCATTTCGACAGGAGGAGGGTACCGTTGGAGTTGGCTTTGCCTACCCCCTCTCTACAGTAGTCGTTACATAATCACATGGTGGTTACCATGGGGAAGTGGGGCTGTGGGGAGAGCAACAAAAATTGAGTTTAAGCTATTGCTGCCTGTTGAACAAAATTTAGATAAATGTGATTTTCCTTCCATGTGATACCTTTTTGCAAGGCTGAATTAACTATAAGAAATATCACACCAGAAGGAACCCTGTGGGATGTTATTGCCCCAGGATGGCACTGGTGGAAGCTGTGAAGGTGGGGATAATACAAACATGCGAAAATACGAAATTGATGGGCAAGAAAAGGCCAGCTGGTCCATCAAGCCTGCCCCACACCATGATGGCCGGAGCATCATGACTAAACACTTCTTCCCTCCCTCCCCTCTCCCGCTCACCCCCTCCGCAGCCATGGAAGAGGCAAAAAAAAAGAGAAAAAACACAGAGCCAATAATGGAAAAAATACTCTGGGAAATTCCTCTCCAACCCCATCAGGTGATCCAAACCAGTCCAGGAGATCACACGGACCAAGTGTTATGATGTGATCCCTGCTTCAGTCAAGAATTAGGCCAGTTCCCTGTTGAAGTCAGCTCCCACCACGCCAACGTATTCCAGAGGTTCACTACTGTAATGTTTGCATATTGATTTATCATTGGCCTGCAGGCATCTGTAAGGAATACCTATTATATTCACATGTGATCACATGCTGAGTTGTCATTGGCCTGCAGGCATCTGTAAGGACTGCTATTGTTTAGAAGACCCAGGGGTCCTGACTCCATCTTGTCCACACAGTGCTATATGAGAAAGTTCACAGACCTGATGCTTCATCAAAAGAGTTTAAACTGTAATACTCCGTTGTCCTGCAATTTATTATTTTTGTACAAAGTGTGCAAAACAAGACATGGTGTCAGAACAGGGATTTGAAATGGACATCGTTGGAGCTCCCTTACCTCGAATGAATTGGGAGTCTTTGAACTTAAATAGAGAATGGTGCAAGTTCAAGCAACACGTGGCGTTAATGTTCTCGGGTCCGTTGAAAAGCAAAGGGGAGGAAGAAAGATGCAGCTACCTATTCCTGTGGATCGAAGAAAAAGGGAGAGACATTTTTAACACATGGGCCTAGAAATTCAGTTGGTTGCGCCAGCAGTTAGCGCCTTAAGAGAAGTGAATTTCGGGCGCTATGCATGTAGCGCCCAGGCGCAGCGCAGTTTGCACCTCGCCCCAAATTAAGTTGACCCTTAGCGCCGGCGCAAAGTTTAGCGCCCGCCCGGCTGCGCGCGCAGAAAATGACTTCACATCGTCGTGCAATGCCCTTTGCGCGCCCCGATTCCAAACTTCAGTCAGACCGCCCCATTGTGCGGCTGGCGGCCAGAGCATTTGTAAAATGGAACGCAACACAGCCGACGCGGGCCCCGGGGAGCGCAAATTATAGGGCACGTACCCTGCAGTATAAAGGGCAGCCATTTTGCAGCAAACACTCTTGTGCAATGGATTTCTGGACACACAACAAGGAGGAGAGCTAACTGGTTTCGTGCAGCAATAGCTCAGGTATTTTTGGACTCAGGCCAAAGCGCTGCAAGTGCCCTGTTGGAAATTTGACTGTTTGCCAGCATTTGATGGGGGTTGCATGGGGTGCCAACGCGGAGTTTCAGCGCCATGTGCGTAGGGCTCGCAGACGCGGGGTCAGAGGGGCAGCCCTGGCTAGAGGCAGAGGGGGCAACAGGCGTCGGCAACATAGGCCTTACCCAGTCAGGGTATACCGCCAGCAGCGCTCCTACCTCACCATGAGTGGCGCGCGATGTGTAAGAAGGCTGAGATTCTGAAAGGAGGTGGTTGCAGAGATCTGCCACCTGCTTCGCAGAGATCTGCGTCCAAAGCTCAGGTGCAGGACGTCTCTGTTGGTGGAAGTGAAGGTGACGGTGGCATTGAGCTTCTATGCCACCGGCTCCTTCCAATCCGCTGTTGGGGACATAGCTAACATATCCCAGTTCGGCGTGCATCGCTGCATCCGCCAGGTGACCGATGCCCTTTTCAGAGGGAGACGCCAATTCATCTCCTTCCCCATGGCCCTGGAGAGTCAGCATCAGCGTGCAGTGGGATTTGCAAGACTCGCGGCCTTCCCCTTGGTGCAGGGCGCCATTGACTGTACGCATGTGGCTTTGCGGGCACCTCTGGAGCATGGCGAGCAGTATCGCAACCGGAAGGGCTACCATTCTCTCAATGTGCAGCTGATGTGTGACCACAAGCAGCGCATCCTGGCTGTCAATGCCTGCTTTCCAGGCAGCTGCCACGATGCCTTTATCCTGCGGCAGAGTACTGTGCATGACATGTTCGAGGCACAGCCTCCCCCAAGAGGATGGCTACTCGGGGACAAAGGCTATCCTTTGTGTACCTGGCTCATGACCCCGCTCCGCGCGCCCAGGACCGCTGCTGAAGAGGCATACAACGAGAGCCATCAAAGGAGCAGAAACATCATTAAGCAAACTATTGGGGTCCTCAAGCAGCGGTTCCGCTGCCTTGATCGTTCCGGCGGATCTCTGCAGTATTCGCCGCACCGGGTCTCCCAATTTGTCGTAGTTTGCTGCATGCTACACAACCTGGCTCTCCGCAGGATTCAGGCACTGCCACCTGACGTTGGATCACCACCTCAGGAGGAGGAGCAGGAGGAGCAGGAGGAGGAGGAGGAGGAGGAGTACGTTCCCAGGAGGGAGCGACAAGGTCCAAGGGCCGTCCGTCGCCAGCTTATTGAACGTAACTTCTAAGCCCCCTGTCAGGGAATGCCTTGTGGCCATGAAGCAAGATGAATGCAGCCGCTCCGCAAGCCCTCAGCCGGCGAAGGCAACAACGACTAACAAGAACAACCATGGACACTGTCTGAATAAAGATAAATTTATATTTGACAAAAACGAAACCCCTTCCCACATGAATCCCAAAAACAATCAACGGCCCCCACAAAAAGTGCAACAAACGACTCACTCCCACAACCTGGGGAGGAGTAACTCCACATTTGAACAAACCAGGCCTCAACCTCGGCCTTAACGCAAAAAACATACCCATAAACAAAACAACCATGGGCAAAATAAAGATGTCCACCGCCATATAAAATGAAAGCTGGCCACACCCTCTACTTAGTGGCCTGCGAGGGCGAGACCTTGTCCAGCCTTTTGGCGCCCCTGCCCGGCCTGCTGCTCCTCCGCAAGCTCTGCCCAGTGGCTGCTGCGAGGCTGGGGGAAGGCGCCTGAGGGTCAGATGTCCTTCCGCCAGATGGCCTTGGGGGGCGGCCTACACGGGCTTTGGGCCTCAAGGGGCCGGCTGTTGATTGGCGCACATGTGCATGCCCACCATCAGCTCCAGCCGCTTGCCGTTGACGCTCCACTGGGGGAGTGGCGGCGACGGATGGCGCAATGTGGGCAAGCTGGCGTATTGGAGGCGCTGGCTGGTGATGTTGCACGCTGGCACTCGCCCGGGCACGCACTGCACGATCCGCACCAATCAGCCGAAGGGCGGATCGCTGTGCTGCTGCAGCGCGGCGGGTGTCCTGGCGATGCCTGGCTGAGGCAGCGCGTGTGGCAGCAGTGAGTGCCCCTGTTGCCCTAGTCTGCGCCCGCATCACATCCGCCACTGACTTGACGGCATCAGCCAGCGACTCCATCGCCGGAGGCATCCGTTCCACTACCTCCATCATCATCCGGCCACTCTCGGCATTTGATGCCCCAAACTCCCGCACGCTGGTCGCCAGCGACTCGATGGCCTCAGGCATCCGTCCCACCACCTGCATGAGCTCTGTGTGGCGGCGGTCCAAATCCTCGGCCATTTTGTCCAGCTGGCGCGCCTCCTCCGAGGTGAAGGTGGCCGGACTGGAGGCGGGACTCTCCCACTGGGGAGCAGGGGTCCGAGCTAGGCGACCCTTGGCACGTTGCTGGCGCCGAATGTCTGCAGCAACTGCACTCCCCTCCAATCCTTCCCCCCTCTGGGGGGAAGGCCGCGGCCCACCCGCAGCCCTCCTGGGTGGCTGGACGCCACTGGTCCCAGCAGCTGCACTCCCCTCCGAAAGTTGCTCCAGGCTCTCGTCCAGGGAAGACGTGTCCAACACTTCGCCCTCTGCTGCGGGACCTGAGTCCTCCCCTGCTGGTCCGGGTTGCTCTTCCTCCTCCTCCTCCTCCTCCTCCTCCTCCTGTTCAGAGGGGCTGTCACTGGCAGCTTCAGGGAGCTCTTCGTCACCAGCTGAAAGCAGGAAGGCACAAGAGTAGCTTCAGAGTGAGGAGAGGGCGTCAGCGAGGGAGTCATGACTGATGGCATTCAGTGCATTGGTGGCACAGTGGCAAAGGAGGTCGCTCGGATGCACAAGTGTGACGAGAGAGGGCCAAAAGGCGAGGTCCTTACCATTGCCGGGCAGCGGAGGGTCGGCTTCTCCGCACGCTCTGGGCACAATCACGCGGCCTCCCATGAGGCCACTCACGCGCTCCTCCAGGGGAGTGAGCTTCTGGAACTTGGCGCGGCCTCCCCCGGTGATGTCGCGGCGCTTGCGATTATTCGCAAGTTTAGCCTGCAAGAGAAAGGACGGGCTCTAAGTACGGTGTGTAGCCGTGACATAGTGTGCACTGCCTCCCATGGTGGAATAGCTTGGCCAGAGTGTAGCCCTGATCTAGTGTGCACTGTCTCTCATGGTGGAATAGCTTGGCCAGTGTGTAAAGTGCAGAATGTGCAATTGATGCTCATGACTGTCCCAAAGCTGCTGGCTGAGGGCTGCCCATTAGGCCTTTCAGGTCCCTTTGCCCATCATGTCAGGTGTACATGCAAGAATGAGGAGGAGAGTGGAAAGGGTACTCACCCTGACAATCCTGGTCAGGTCATTGTATTTCTTCCGACATTGCACCTTGTCCCTGGGGGCATCGCCGTAGGACGACACCCTGGTGGCGATCTCCCTCCAGGCTTTGGTGTAGACGCGGTGGGTGGGATTCCTGCCAGTGTCTGGGAACAAGATCCTGTGCCTTTTCTCCAATGCTGTCAGCATGATATCCAGATCACGCTCTGAGAAGCGCAGGGCACGCTCACGGGCCTTCTCATGCGTTGCCATGGCTCCTTGGGCTCAGCAGCAGTGTTGAGGCCTAGTTTGAAAGCTGCAGTGTGCAGGGCGTGGCAGCAGACCAAATCGTCCCTTCCCCCTTTAAGAGCTGGCCGGCGCCACGGGGTCTGCTGTCAATCAAAAAATGACCGCACCCGCGCTGCGCCCCGCCTCGGCGCTATCCCTCTGCACCGCCGGCTTAGCGCCTAAAGATAGTCATGTAACGCCTCTTTTAGCACTCCAGCAACCTCTTAGGGCGAAGCAACTGAATTTTGCCGAAGGGGGCGCAACTTTGGGGCGGGCGCTAAAGTCGGGCGGGCGCTAACGTTAGCGCCCCAAAACTGGCAAAACTGAATTTCTAGGCCATGGTCTCTCACCGCGGATGAAGCAAAGGTACTGAAAAGTTATTTTGACCGTTTTGAAGCATATGTGATGCCCAAGACAAATACGATATTCGCTAGGTACGAGTTTCAGGAGAAAGTACAAGGAGCTAGTGAGTCGTTTGAACAGTTCGTGACTGAGTTAAAACTACTGCTAAAAGACTGTGAATATGCCAATAAAGATGAGATGGTCAGAGACCGCATCATGTTTGGAATACATTCAGCTAAAGTGAGAGAGAAACTTTTGAATGTTGGGTCCGGGCTAACGCTGGACAAAGCTATGGACATAGCTAAATCGCACGAGATAGTCCAAGCACAGTTGAAAACCATAACCGGCACCACGAGCAGTTAGCGTGAACAGACAGTGCACGCAGTTAATAGACACACACCAAAGAACACCGCCCAGAGAGCGTGTTTCAGAATAGAAAGAACAGAGAGAGTTCTAAAAATGGGCGACACAGACATAAAACGCTTCAAAAACTGTGGATATTGTGGAAACAACTGGCATGGAGAAAAGGAGTACTGCCCTGCCAAAGGAAGGCAATGTACTAAATGTGGTAAACGGAACCACTTTGCTAAAGTTTGCAGGACTGTTTTCGGAAAAACAGTACACACAGTGAGTGACAGCCAAATGCCAGATAGAGAGCCAAATGCAGAGGAACTGTTTATTGATTCTGTGTCACAGAAAAAACAGATTTCAGAGACTGAGCAAGCTTTTGCCGATATTGAGATAGGAAAACAGGGCAAAGAGCTTAAGTTTAAACTAGACACTGGATCTCAGGCTAATCTCCTATTTCTTATGTTCTTATGTTCTTATGTTCTAATGTAATTCCTCTGAGTGAGTATCACAGCTTGAAGGATGAGTGTGAGCTACAGCCCACCTCACGCAGACTGACCAGCTATGGCGGTGAGCAGCTCATTGTAAAAGGCACATGCGTGATGAAATGCAAGTACAAAGAAAGCGACATGATGTTGAACTTTTACATTGTTGACACTCAAGCACCTCCAGTGCTAGGTCTAAAGGCATGTTTAGACATGGACCTCATCAAGCTAGTGCTATCATTGACAGCACCAGTTGAGAAGCAGACAGTCATGGAGGAGATTGCTGACGTTTTCAAAGGAATCGGACTATTCTCAGGTGAATGCACTATTCACCTTGACCCAGCAGCAACCCCTGTGGTTTGCCCACCGAGAAGGATACCCCTTGCTCTATGTAGTCACCTGAAGGAGGAGCTGCAGAGCATGGAGAATACAGAAATCATCGTCCGGGAAACAGAACCGACAGAGTGGGTCAACGCGTTAGTAGTGGTTGAGAAACCATGTACAGGCAAGCTCAGAGTCTGTCTCGACCCCAGAAATTTGAACAAGGCTATCAAATGCCCTCACTACCCTCTACCAATGCTAGATGACATCACACCCAAGCTAGTGGGAGCACGTTACTTCAGTGTAATGGACGCACGATCAGGATACTGGAATATCAAGCTCACGGAAGAGTCATCTAAGCTAACAACGTTCAACACACCATTTGGACGCTACCAATTTCTGCATTTACCATTTGGACTTATCTCAGCTCAGGATGAATTCCAGTGGAAGAGCAATGAAACCTATGAAGGCCTCGACGGAGTAGTCGCAATCGTAGACGACATCCTCATCTGTGGCAGGAATAGAGAGGAACATGACAGGAACCTCCGTGCGATGCTACAAAGATCACGGGAGAAAGGTATCCAGCTCAACCCCGAGAAAAGCATAATCGGATCCACCGAGATCAGTTATTTCGGGCATCGCCTCTCAACTGGTGGCACTAAGCCGGATCCAGAGAAAATCTCTGCCATCAAGAAGATGGAGCCGCCGAAGAACCGCGCAGAGCTAGAGACAGTACTAGGCATGGTTAACTACTTAGCCAAGTTTGCCCCGAGCCTCTCTGAAATCAACGCACCCATGCGTCAGTTGCTCAAACAATCCAATGAGTTCCTGTGGGACAAACAACATGACACAGCATTCCAGAAAATGAAAGACCTAATCACCAGAGAACCAGAAACAGTTCTTGCCTACTTCGACCCCAACAAAGAGCTCAGACTACAAGTGGACGCGTCAAAGTATGGACTAGGCACAGTATTACTGCAAGAAAGAAAGCCCATCGGCTATGCTTCCAGATCTCTCTCAGACAGTGAAATCAACTATGCTCAAATCGAGAAAGAGCTATATGCAATCCTGTTTGGATGTAAGCGTTTCCACCAGTACGTCTATGGCCGACAAGTCATTGTGGAATCCGACCACAAGCCCCTCGAGTCAATCATGAGGAAACCACTAGCTGCAGCCCCACCAAGGCTACAGAGAATGATCCTTCAGCTACAGAAGTATGACTTCACAATCATTCACTGTCCAGGCAAAGACATTCCTGTCGCAGACACGCTCTCCAGAAAGTCTCTTAGCTACCAGGACAGCAGCCTCAGTGAAGGCATGGATGTGCAGGTGCACATGGTGTACAACAGCATACCTGTGAGTGACTCAAAACTGAAGGAGATCCAAGCAGAAACAGAGAAAGATGCACAACTCACACTGCTGAGCGAAGTCATACATGAAGGATGGCCTGAGGAAAGGAGGAAATGCCCTCAGAGCATATCTGAATTCTGGAACCACAGAGACGAACTGTCACAAATCAATGGAATCATCTTCAAAGGGGAGAAAATCATCATTCCTACCAGTCTCAGAGAAGAGATGTTGACAAAAATTCATGCTGGACATATGGGCATGGAAAAATGCAAACAAAGAGCACGTGACATTATGTTTTGGCCCGGAATGTGCAAACACATTGAGGACATTGTCGGAAAATGTTCCATTTGTCTAGAACGCCACCCATCAAATGTCAAAGAGCCCATGATACCTCACCGTATCCCAGACAGGCCCTGGCAGGTCGTCAGCTGCAAGCAAGTGCATGCAAAATGTGTAGAGAGACAGCAACACCAAAAGAGATACTATGACAGGTCAGCTAGACTACTGCCGCTGCTGCACAATGGAGAATCCGTCAGAATCCAGGAGCATGACTACTGGAAGCCAGCAGTCGTCATCCAGCCAGCTGAAACTGAGCGATCGTAACACGTCCGCACCCCAGAAGGACAGGTGTACCGCCGCAATCACAGGTACCTCCTGAACACCAAGGAACAACACCGTCATTCCGATGAGAGGTCAAGCCTAGAGTTATCCTTGACTTGTGAACTGCCAAAGGGCGTAGGCGGATCGCTGCCCTAAAAAAACTGTACCTCGTTATTGAAACGTTGAGATGTTTTCAGTGCTAGTTAAATGTTGAGTTTACTTATATGTTGATGCTACTGAGAACATTATGTAGAAAAAAGGTTCAAAAGTAATGCACAACATTTTTCTTTTAAAAGAAAGGGGATGTAACATTTGCATATTGATTTATCATTGGCCCGTAGGCATCTGTAAGGAATACCTATTATATTCACATGTGATCACATGCTGAGTTGTCATTGGCCTGCAGGCATCTGTAAGGACTGCTTTTGTTTAGAAGACCCAGGGGTCCTGACTCCATCTTGTCCACATGGTGCTATATGAGAAAGTTCACAGACCTGATGCTTCATTAAAAGAGTTTAAACTGTAATACTCCATTGTCCTGCAATTTATTATTTTTGTACAAAGTGTGCAAAACAAGACAACTACTCTCTAGGAAAAGAAGACCCACCTAATATCCAGTCTATTCCTACTTACATAGTTTAAGCATTGTTTAATTTTATCACGGGGTGAAAGAGATCTGATAGCGAATCGGCAGCCCGTTTTACACCTTGCCTGATTTTCCTTCCATTGAGAGCCATAAAAGTTAAAATTATCCCTGTTGTCTTTGTTTCAGCTGGAAAAAAATGTGAACAAGAGGAATAGCCTTTCCTGTAACTGCCTCTGTTTTATTTTAAATCTGCATCTGTCTTAGTCCCATAAAGATTCATTAGTACAGACTTATGTCTGTCAAATACTGTACTAAAAAACAGTTTGAAAAACTGCTCTTCACTAGAACCCTGTCCAAACACTGGAAATAAAGTTTAACAAAAATGTGTATCAAGGGGATGTTACCTTAGAGAGACAATCAAACATTGAATAATGCAATGTGGTGTTGGGTTTTCAAGTTAAAAAAAAGTAACATGTGAGACAGGAAATGCCATGAGAAAGATGCTTGAATGGTACATTTTTCCTGAAATGACTAATGAAAGCTGACCTTTGAATAACTGGTGATTTGTGTCAGGATAAGCAGGGAAATTCTGATTATGAGCTAATAACAAAACTCATGCAATAAAGCTGTCAGTGGCTCCCTCTGCTATGAAATCATCTCTCAAAATAATAGCCAAAAATTTACCAGACTCCATCTGGATATGTGGGCAATGATGTATTTTTTTTACTGTTAATGGCTCCCCAATCGTTTGTTCTTCTATCCTTCTTAGGACTCGTAGACACAGGATTTCAGGCTGTAATAAAAATGATTGCAGGTACCCAGGGAGCTGAATTTATCCAGTGTGGCAGCAATAAGTTAAGCTTCAAGTGGGCATACCTCTGTTACGTTGGAAAAAGTGGAGACTTTCATCCCATTTGATTTTGTCGGGGGGTCAAGCCTGGCTCCCAGAAATTAAGAGACCTTTTTTTTAAAATCCCAGGCCAAGTTCCTTGTGCTACTGTCAGTGTAAATTACAGTAAAAAGTAACTTCATATTTTAGTGTTTTAAACTCTTAAGAGTTGGATTTTCTTACTCACTGCCCATTTTGGGTGGTCTTGAGATGATAAAAAAACAGTAAAATGGGGAGGTATAACCCATTGCCGCAATACAGGCCCCCCAAAAAGTTGCACCACGATTCTCTTGCTAACCTGCCAGACCCACCTGCCCAGATCAAGCCAACTGCATGTAAATGGAGGCTGATGCATACAGCCAGCATTTCCACAACATTTCCTTCAACTTCTGCCCAAACCTAACCTCAGAATACCAGCACTACATAAGTGACATTAGGAGCAACGTGACTATGTCCTTGAGGAGGATACTGTAAGGAAAGGGTTAATCAGACTGCCCTGAATTCTACTAATCTTAAACTACTATTGATTTCTCTTTACATTATAGTAATGTTAACCTTTAGCCTTTGCCTGTTAGCAGGGAAGTGTAAGTCAATTTGAAGTACCAATGGGGTATTGGGCCAGTGCTGACCCTGCAACAATGGTCAGTTTCAGGATGAAGTAATTAGAGGTTTAATTAAAGAAATGCCATTGCACACTGAATCATTTGATAACAGTATGGGGAAAACAGTTACTTCTGCAAAGGAAAACTTCTGGGCATACATCATCCTTTTTAATTGGTATGAATGATACAGCAACGAAGACAGACATAATTAAAGGTTTCAAATATATGGAACAAGAGTGAAACTATTACTAAGGTAACAAAGTAAGGGAGTTATACTTGTTAACTCAATGGAAAAAGAGCTCTTTAAGTAAGTAAAAGTAAAGCTATTATAAAGAATAAATCAATTAAATTCTCCTTGTATAGAGTTGTATTTTAATTTTTATATAATTATGCAATCCCTACCTCTTTGACCAAGCTTTTGGTCATCTGTCCTATTGGCCCATAAATTCCGTTCACTACGGGTGTGTATGCGCCCGTAGGGACAACGGAAGTGCCAGTTTCACGCATGCACTGCGCACGCGCTGGAAGCCGGAACTTCCGTTCTCTGAAGAAAGGGGTTCGCAGGTCAAACACCTGCGCCGGAGAGGCAGTGCGTACGCCTGCAACTTCCGGTTTTTTTTAGGATGATGCAGTCCGCGTAAGTCGGTAGCAGCTGCGCCTGGAAAAGCAGGCGCAAGGCCTGCTTTTAACAAGGTAAGAGGTGATATCAGTAAAATAATTTTTTTTATCATTTTAAAATACTTTAAAGAAGGGTAAGTTTATTTTTAGCCCCATTAAAAACTTTAATTATTTTTTTCAAAAATTTAAGTTTTTGTTTAAAATTGTTAATTTATGTAATTTATAGTCATTTTAAAAATGTGATTTAAAAAAAAAATTATTTGATGTTTTACTTATGTTTTGAGGGTGATCTCTATTCATAGATTTGACAGGTCTTCCTGTCAAATCTATGAATGGAGATTCCCTGCTCCGATTGGCTCCCCATGGCCCACGTGATCCCAGGGACGCTGCGAACTCGCTGCGCCACTGGGATACGCGTGCCCTGCACACCGGCAGTTTGAGGAGGTACATCAACGGAATTCTATGCTGGCCCAGAAAATTACGGTCGGCGCGGTTCGTTTGTGCAGGTCGGGGGCTTACGCCCACGGGAAGCCTCTGACCGGAATTTCTGGGCCATTGAAACATATAAGATTCTGAGGGGGATTGACAGGGTAGATGCTGAAAGGTTGTTTCCCCTGGCTGGCGAGTCTAGAACTAGGGGACAAAATCTCAGGATAAGGGGTCGGCCATTTAAGACTGAGATGAGGAGGAACTTCTTCACTCAGAGGGTTGTGAATCTTTGGAATTCTCTACCCCAAAGGGCTGTGGATGCTGAATCATTGAGTATATTCAAGACTGAGATAGATACATTTTGGGACTCTAGGGGAATCAAGGGATATGGGGATCGGGCAGGAAATTGGAGTTGAGGTCGAAGATCAGCCATGATCTTATTGAAGGGCCGTATGGCCTACTCCTGCTCCGAATTCTTATGCCAATGAGATACTGAGCTAAGAACTGTTGTAGGAATTGGTAAATTCCTGACGAAAATACTGAGAGCGAGTCAATCAGCTAACCAAAATGATGTTTAATGCAAACTGATGGAAGTAACAAACAAAAACGCAGGAGAACAAATCAACAGGTGCTTGCTTAATGCTGGCTCCACGAGGACTGAGAAGGGGAGGCCCCTCAGTCCAACGTCATGACGTCATCACGTTTCCTGCCGTTGGGAACGTCACGTGACCCACGTGATGACGTCATCGCGTTCGGTCTTAACCCTTTAGAGACCGCGCTATTTACATACAGCAAAAGAATACAGATTTAAAGGCAATTATATACATTCGTATAAGAGTTCCTTGGTGGCTCTGCCACATGCGCCCCCCCAGAATTGTCTTTAATAACAAAAGTCAATCGAAGAGGAGGTCGGACAAGCCTATTCAAATGACTCCTATATTCCCGGAGAGGAATTTGCTGGGCAGTTGATGAACGGGTGGGTGGAGCGATCCAGTCAGGCGTGATAGCAGCGGGCGGTCGACCACGACGCGGTGGCTGTGCAGTTTCGACTGGTTGTTCGAGGTCCAGGTGCGTGGGCTTGAGGCGGTCGATTGAAATGTGGTCGGGCTTGCCACCGATGTCGACCAAAAAGCTTTTGGCACCCGCCTGCAATACTCGGAAAGGGGCCGTATAAGGAGGCCTGAGTGGACTGCGATGGGCATCGTGACGGACAAAAATGAACTTGGCCCGCATTAGCTCCACTGGGATGTGGGAGGCTGGAAAACCGTGATGTGACGTTGGAATTGGCTGGAACACTTGGGCTGCTTCCCGGTGAGCTTCCAGTTGGTCAGCTGCGGACCATGGCTTCGTTGGTGACGGCAGGAACTCGCCTGGCACCCAAAGTGGCTGGCCGTACACCAGTTCCGCGGCAGATGACTGCAGGTCTTCCTTTGGTGCCGTACGCAAACCAAGCATAACCCAAGGCAGCCTGTCTACCCATGCAGTGCCCTGGAGGCTGGCTCTCAGCGATGCCTTCAACGACCGATGAAAGCGCACACATAACCCGTTGGCCTGCGGGTGGTAGGCCGTGGTGTGATGGAGCTTGGTGCCCAAACCTAAGGCTACAGCGTTCCAAAGTTCGGACGAGAATTGTGGACCGCGGTCAGATGAAATATCTGATGGGACGCCGAACCTGCCACCCATGAGGAAATAAAAGCTCTGGCGACATCCGCGGAGGTAGTGGACATCAGAGGAACCGCCTCTGGCCATCTTGTAGTGCGGTCGACCATGGTCAGGAGGTGAGTGAAACCTTGTGATGGCGGCAGTGGCCCAACGAGGTCGACGTTGACGTGGTCGAAACGGCGTTCCGGTACTTCGAAGGTGGCCAAGGGGGCTTTAACATGACGTTGCACTTTGGCTCTTTGGCAAATGACGCAGGTGTTCGCCCAGTCGCGGACATCCTTGTGCATCCCTCTCCAGACAAATTTGGATGCCAGTAACTTTTGAGACGCCTTCACGCCGGGATGTGAAAGTCCGTGTATGGCGTCAAAGACTTTCCGACGCCAGGAAACCGGAACAATTGGGCGGGGATCCCCCAAGGAGATGTCGCAGAGCAAGGAGGTACCCGCCGCATGGAAATGCACATCTGTTGGCTGGAGGCAGGAGGAGTCGGTATGAAATGCCTGAATTTCCGGGTCGGCTGCTTGGTCGGCAGCCATGTGTGAATAATCTATTCCCAGCTGGACGGCCTGGACGGACGCACGCGAGAGGCAATTGGCCACCACGTTGTGCTTGCCGGCCACGTGACGGATGTCGGTGGTAAACTCTGAAATAAAGGTGAGTTGTCGCTGCTACCGAGCCGACCACGGTTCGGTAGTCTTGGCCATAGCAAAAGTCAGCGGTTTGTGGTCCACAAACGCGGTGAAGTGGCGCCCTTCCAAAAGAAAATGAAAATGGCGGATAGCCAGAAACAGCGCCAACAACTCCCTGTCGAACGTGCTGTACTTGCGCTCATTACTGCGCAGTTGGTGACTAAAAAACGCCAGTGGCTACCACGCGCCGTTGACCCACTGCTCCTGCATGGCTCCGATGGCGTAATCAGAAGCGTCGGTCATAAGAGTGATGGTGGCTCCAGGCAGTGGGTGTGCCAACATCGTTGCGTTTGTGAGAGCGGCCTTTGTGTCTCTGAAGGTGCAATCCATCTCAGGCGTCCAAACCACGGGTTCCTTTCCCGGTTTTCCTCTGAGGGCCTCAAAGAGTGGTTGCATCAGTTGTGCGGCCCTGGGAACAAAACAATGGTAAAAATTTACCATACCCAGGAACTCCTGGAGGGCCTTGATGGACTGTGGCCGCGGAAATGCTGCGATCGTCTCCACCTTTGACTGGAGTGGCAGTGCCCCCTCTGAAGTGATGCGGTGGCCCAAAAAGTCCATCTGCTGCAGCCCGAACTGGCATTTGGCCGGGTTGATTATCAGGCCATGCTGATGGAGGCGGCGAAAGAGGGTGCGCAGATGACTGAGGTGTTCTTCTTTAGTGGCGCTGGCGATCAGGATATCATCGAGATACACAAATAAAAACTTAAGGTCCCGCAGCACCGAATCCATAAGGTGCTGGAACGCCTGTGCCGCATTTTTGAGCCCAAATGGCATTCGGAGGACCTCAAATAGGCCGAAGGGGGTAATAACCGCTGTCTTTGGGATGTCCTGGGGGTGTACAGGCACTTGATGGTACCCACGGACGAGGTCAGCCTTGGAAAAGATCGAATTCCCTGCCAAATGCGCGGAGAAATCCTGGATGTGTGGTATGGGTTACCTATCCGGAGTTGTGACATCATTAAGCCGTCGGTAGTCACCGCAGGGCCGCCATCCGCCGCCGGGTTTAGGGATGATATGGAGCAGCGAGGACCAGGGACTATTCGACCGGCGAATAATCCCCAACTGCTCCATTGCGGCGAACTCCGCCTTAGCGGCCACGAGTTTGCTGGGTTCTAGTCGCCGAGCCCATGCGTAGACTGGGGAGACGGTCATTGTAATGTGGTGCTCCACCCTATGCTTGGCGGCTGTGGCAGAAAAGGTGGGCCTGGTTAACTCTGGAAATTCACCGAGAAGGCAGGTGAATTCGTTGGGCATTGGCGAAGCGCAGGAGACCGTGTGCGACGCGACTGAACCTCGAAAGCATGGGATGGAGTTGGACGTGGCGGCGTTGATCAGCTGACAATTTTTAAAATCGACCGACAAGCTGTTGGCGCATAAAAAATCGGCGCCGAGGATCGCTTGCAAAATTTTGGCGGTGATAAACTCCCATTGGAAGAGCTGACCGCCGAAACACACCTGGGCCCGCCGTTTCCCGAATGTACGAATAGCACCGCCATTGGCAGCTTGGAGGGGACAACCGCGCCTCCCAGCCCGGATGTCGAGGACCGAGGTGGGAAGGATACTACACTGCGCTCCCGTGTCGCATAAGAACCGCCGGCCTGAGATGGAATCGGTGATATATAATAGCTTCCCGGAATCGCCAATCGCCATTGCGGCCGTGGGGCCTACTTCAGGTTCGGTCTTCCCGTCACGCTGTTGGTGTTGGTGTTTCTTCGTTGCTTTAGGCTTGAACCCGCAGGGAGGGCAGCAGCATCTGGCCTTTGGGCCGAAACGGGCGTGGTAATAACACCAACCGGATGGTGGAGGCGTCAGGGCGGGGCCCTTCTGGGCGGGATGCCTCGTGGCGGCGCAGTATTGTTGCATGACGGCGTAAATTGTGTCAGCCTCGGCGGCCAGCGCCACAGAATCTGCAGTGTCCGACCTCGCGAGGGCCGCTTGCACCTGTTCGGGCAATTGGCTCAGGAACAATTCCCGAAAGAGGAAACATTGCGGTTCTGAACCAAGGAGTGTGAGCATCTGGCTCATTAACTCCGATGGCTTGGAGTCGCCTAACCCGGGCAGCGTGAGTAACCGCCGTGCACATTCTGACTTTGTGAGGCCGAATACCTGGATAAGCCGCGCCTTAAGGGTGTCGTACTTGCTGTCCGCCGGGGTGTTTTCCAGCAGGCTGATGATCCTCGAAGCCGTGGAGCTGTCGAATGCGGAGACCACGTAGAGGTAACGGGTCTGATCCTGCACTATGTTCCGAAGTTCGAACTGAGCCTCTGCTTGCACGAACCAGGAGGCCGCCTGTTGTTCCCAAAACTGAGGGAGCTTCAAAGCCACTGCGTTTGCTTCCAACATGTCACTGCGTCTCGCTTCCTCCGTGAAGATCGTCTGTGAAGATTCGGGGTCACCACTGTAGGAATTGGCAAATTCCTGATGAAAATACTGAGAGTGAGTCAATCAGCTAATCAAAACGATGTTTAATGCAAACTGGTGGAAGTAACAAACAAAAACGCAGGAGAACAAATCGACAGGTGCTTGCTTAATGCTGGCTCCACGAGGACTGAGAAGGGGAGGCCCCTCAGTCCGACGTCATCACGTTTCCCGCCATTGGGAACATCACGTGACCCACGTGATGACGTCATCGTGTTCGGTCTTAACCCTTTAGAGACCGCGCTATTTACATACAGCGAAAGAATACAGATTTAAAGGCAATTATATACATTCGTATAAGAGTTCCTTGGTGGCTCTGCCACACTGTAATATATTTGAATCCACAACCATCATTAGTTATGATTGTAAGTATCACCTTTTTAATATATGTTTAAGTACTGTTGCATGTACTGTATGCTTAATATAAACATATGACATCTGATTTTCAATGTTACAGAACCTTATTGATTTTAGGAGCAAATTATAAATAAGAACCCCTCTAACAATAGCACAACAAAGAGGCCATTTTGGATTTCCTGACTGAAGCTTGCTGAAAATTTGTCTAAACAGCAAATTTTGGTTGGTCCTTGCTCTGGAACTTCTCTAAAGACTTCTCCTGACAGGTTTTGTGATTACTAGAAAAAGTAATTTTCTGGGATGGGGAAACTCTATTCCTGTGTTATGAAGAGAAGGAGGATGAGAATGTTGAAATGGCTACATTGGAGGCTGTTAGAGTGAGGCATCATATGCTTCCTACATATCCACACCCCTCCATAGGGTTTACAGAGCTAGAAGATCTTATTTAAATTTCTGTTTGTCTCTCCTCCAGTTGCAATTCTTTGTTGCTGGTTAAGCACTATCTTCTCCTTGCAGGGAGAGAATGCAGAGTTAAAGGAGTTTGACTGTCATGCATACTTTTAACTCATATATCAACATGTATAACAGACTTGCAGGTGCAGGTTCCTTAAGACACCTCTACTTCAAGACTAGCAAAACCCACTGTGGCAGACAGTACAAGCTCTTCCAGTGGTTTGGAGTTAATATGGTTGTCGTGCAACTCTGGTAGGATAGCCAGGGTTCCCACTTTTAATTACTGATGTGCCTCAATAATTCCGAGACTCGATGTTAGCGAAACAAAACAAGGCTTTTATTAACTTAGAAAGTAACACGTAAGAGAGAGAGGTATCTTCCTTCTGGAGACTGAGGCCAGACTGAGCTAGCTTACAAAAGGGGCCAGGTATGGGCGGAGCCCTACACACAGCACATTCCAGCACATTCCAATAAACAATACAATGAGGACTGGGGGAAGGGAAATGACACTGAAACCGACCACAGTCACAGGCAGTGATGAATGGAATATTTCATCACATTCACCCCTTCTATAGATTTAGTCTGTTCGGGGGTTTGATAGTCCTCTGCGACCGACGTGGCTGTTGTGGTGCCGCGGGTGTCGGCTGGGTGTCCCCGGTAGCCTCCTGGGTCTCTGCCGGGGGTGCCGCCAGGGTTGTTGAAGGGGTAGTTGGTGGGGGTGCCGTTGGTCGATGTTCTTCCGGGGGTGATGAAAGAGTAGTGGGTGGGTAAGAGTTGCTGTGATCGTTGTTGCTGCTATTGCCGTGGTTGTTGTCGATGCCGGCTGGGGCGGCGTCTTTTATGGACATGGTGTCCTCCCTTCCGTCGGCGTGCCGGACATATGTGTATTGGGGGTTGGCGTGGAGTAGGTGTACTGGCTCCACGAGAGGGTCCGTCTTGTGGCCCCTCACATGCCTTCGCACGAGTACCGGACCTGGGGTGGAGAGCCATGACGGCATGGATACGCCTGAGGTGGATTTCCGGGGAAAGACAAACATTCGTTCATGAGGCGTGGCATTAGTGGCCGTACACAATAGCGACTGTATCGAATGGAGCACATCCGAGAGGACTTCCTGCCAGCGGGAGATAGGGAGGCCCTTGGTCCTTAGAGCTAGAGTGACTGCTTTCCATACTGTCCCGTTCTCTCGCTCCACTTGGCCGTTACCCCGGGGGTTGTAGCTGGTGGTACGGCTCGTGGCGATCCCCTTGGACAGCATGTACTGGCGTAGCTCTTCACTCATGAAGGACGCCCCCCTATCCGTATGGATGTAGCTCGGCATACCGAACAGGCAGAACAGGCTGTTGAGGCATTTAATGACCGTGGCGCTGGTCATGTCTGGGCAGGGGAAGGCGAATGGGAACCGGGAGTATTCGTCCACAATGTTCAGGAAGTAAACATTGCGGTCGACGGACGGGAGGGGGCCCTTGAAATCTAAGCTGAGCCGCTCAAAGGGCCGTGTAGCTTTGATTAAGTGGGCTCTATCTGGGCGGTAGAACCGAGGCTTGCACTCAGCGCAAGTGCGGCAGTTCCTGGTCAGAGACCGAACTTCCTCAATCGAGTAGGGTAAGTTACGGGACTTTATGAAGTGGAACAGCCGCGTTGTGGAGGGTCTGTAGCCGATCCCCGGTGGCGCTGGCACACATCCCTCGTGAGAGGGCGTCAGGGGATTCGTTAAGGGCCCCTGGCCGGTAAATGATGTCGTACTCGAAGGTGGAGAGCTCGATCCGCCACCTAAGAATCTTATCATTTTTAATCTTCCCCCTCTGTTTATTATTGAACATAAACGCTACCGACCGCTGGTCGGTAAGTAGGGTGAAGCGTTTGCCGGCTAGGTAGTGGCGCCAGTGGTGCACTGCCTCCACGATGGCTTGGGCCTCCTTTTCCACGGAGGAGTGTCTGATCTCGGGCCCTTGGAGGGTCCTCGAGAAGAAAGCTACGGGCCGCCCCGCCTGGTTGAGGGTGGCCGCCAAGGCGAAGTCAGACGCATCACTTTCCACTTGAAATGGAGTGTTCTCGTCCACTGCCTGTAGCGTGGCCCGCTCAATATCCTGCTTAATACTTTTGAAGGCGGCGTGGGCCTCAGCAGAGAGCGGAAAAGAGGATGCTTTCAAGAGGGGGCGGGCTTTGTCGGAGTAGTTGGGGACCCATTGGGAATAATAAGAAAATAACCCCAGGCACCTTTTCAGGGCTTTGGGAGTGTTGGGCAGGGGCAGCTCCCGTAGGGGGCGCAATCGGTCGGGGTCTGGTCCGATTTCCCCATTCTCCACCACGCTGCCTAGTATGCAGAGGCGCGTGGTGTTGAAAACGCACTTGTCCTCGTTGTAGGTGAGGTTGAGTTTTTGTCCGGTTTCCAGGAACCTCTCGAGGTTCGAGTCGTGATCCTGCTGATTGTGGCCGCAGATGGTGACGTTGTCGAGGTAGGGGAAGGTTGCCTGCAAGTGGTGGTCATCGACCATGCGGTCCATCTCCCTCTGAAAGACCGAGACCCCATTCGTCACCCCAAAGGGGACTCTGAGGAATTGGTAGAGGCGTCCGTTTGCCTCGAAGGCGGTGTACGGGCGGTCCTCTGGTCTGATAGGGAGCTGGTGGTACGCTGACTTGAGGTCGATGGTGGAGAACACCCGGTATTGGGCGATTTGGTTCACCATTTCTGATATGCGGGGTAGCGGGTAGGCGTCTAGTTGGGTGTACCTGTTGATCGTTTGACTGTAGTCGATCACCATCCGTTTCTTCTCGCTACCCCTTACCACTACCACTTGGGCGCGCCACGGGCTGTTGCTGCGTTCAATAATGCGCTCTTTCAGGAGCCTGTCTACCTCGGTCGCGATAAACCGCCTGTCCTCCCAGCTGTACCTCCTGCTTTTGGTCGCTATTGGCCGGCAGTTAGGGGTAAGGTTCGCGAATAGCGAAGGCGGCTTTACCTTCAGGGTAGCCAGACCGCACACTGTGAGGGGCGGCTGGGACCCACCGTACTTGAGCGTGATGCTTTGGTGGTTGCACTGGAAATCCAGGCCCAAGATCACGCTCGCACATAGGTTCTTCATGATTAATACTTTAAAATTATCGTATACAGTTCCGTTAATGCCCAATTGTACCGTGCAGTAACCCAGAATGGTCGATGTCTGGGTTTTGTCAGCCATGGAGATGGTATCCTGAGCAGGGACCACCATTAGGGAGAGTTGTTGTGCCAGTTCAGGGTGGATAAAACTCTCCGTGCTTCCACTGTCAATTAAACATTTAACCCGGCACCCGTTTACCTCGATGTCCACCATTGATTTGGATAGCGGGTGCGGCCTGGTCTGGTCCACTGTGACCGATGCCACTGTAGGGCCCTGATCGATACAAGATGGTGTCCACGCTGTCTGCTCATAAGATGGCGGACCCCACGAGGTCGGGCAAGATGGCGTCCAAGATGGCCGCTTCCACGGCGCACACGCGGCGGTGGCGGGTTTTCCGGCGGTTGGTTTTCCGGCGGGGTTCCCTCTGCACACCTTCCCGAAGTGCCCCTTCTTACCGCACTTAAAGCAGGTGGTGCCTTTCGCCGGGCACAGGTTTCTGGTGTGTTTTGGCTGCCCGCAGAAGTAGCAGTTGGGTCCCTGACGTGTCGCGGCTGTCGTAGGGCTTCTGGGGGGAGAGCGGGGCCCCGCCGGTGTCGGGCTGCCGGGCGGGGAAGATGCCTTCCAAGATGGCGGCGCCCTCGGTGCACACGTGGCGGCGTGGACGGCGCGGGCTGAAGAGTAGGCGTCCGAGTTTCTCTGGGCCACATCCAGGGATCGCGCGGTGTCCGCAGCCTGTTTCAGGTCCAACCCCGTTTTTTCCAGCAGTCTTTGCCGGATGTAAGTGGAGCTGAGGCCTGTGATAAAGGCATCGCGAACAAGCTCGTCAGTGTACACTGCGGCTTTTACATCTCGGCACTTGCAGTCTTTGCCAAGCATTTTCAGGGTGCTTAGGAACTCCTCCACCGATTCCCCAGGTCGCTGTGCGCGAGTAGCGAGCAGATGCCTAGCATACACCTCATTCGTAGGCTGCTGGTAATGCGCCTTTAAGATGTCGCAGGCGGCCAGGTACGTATCGGCGTCTTGGATGAGAGGGTAAACCCGGTGGCTTACCCAATTCTGCAGAATTCCGAGTCTCATCCTCGCAGCGTCCGTAGCGTCTTTGACGGCTGCGGAATTGTCCAGGAAGAATTCCATACACTCAAACCAGTGTCCGAAGCGTGCTGATGCGTCCGGAGCATGCTGATCCAAATCCAAACGTTCGGGTTTCAGGAGTTGATACCATAGTGTTGAAAAATAAGTTAATAAAATTGATGTGCCTCAATAATTCCGAGACTCGATGTTAGCGAAACAAAACAAGGCTTTTATTAACTTAGAAAGTAACACGTAAGAGAGAGAGGTATCTTCCTTCTGGAGACTGAGGCCAGACTGAGCTAGCTTACAAAAGGGGCCAGGTATGGGCGGAGCCCTACACACAGCACATTCCAGCACATTCCAATAAACAATACAATGAGGACTGGGGGAAGGGAAATGACACTGAAACCGACCACAGTCACAGGCAGTGATGAATGGAATATTTCATCACAATTACTATCTATTCTAAAGGGGGTGCAGGAACAGAGAGACCTGGGGGTATATGTGCACAAATTGTTGAAGGTGGCAGGACAGGTTGAGAAAGCAGTTAAAAAAACATATGGGATCCTGGGCTTGATAAATAGTCATAGAGTCATTACGACACAGAAGGAGGCCATTCAGCATAGAGTACAAAAGCAAGGAAGTTATGATGAACCTTTATAAAACACTGGTTCAGCCTCAACTGTATTGTGTTCAATTCTGGCAAGGATGTGAAGGCCTTAGAGAGGGTGCAGAAAAAATTTACAAGAATGGTTCCAGGGATGAGGGACTTCAGTTCCATGGATAGACTGGAGAAGCTGGGGTTGTTCTCCTTGGAGCAGAGAAGGTTGAGAGGAGATCTGATAGAGGTGTTTAAAATCATGAGGGGTCTAGACAGAGTAGATAGAGAGAAACTGTTCCCATTGGCGGAAGGGTTGAGAACCAGCGGACAGAGATTTAAGGTGATTGGCAAAAGAACCAAAGGCGACATGAGGAAAATAAATTTTACGCCGTGAGTGGTTATGACCTGGAATGCACTGCCTGAAAGGGTGGTGGAGGCAGACTCAATTGTGGCTTTCAAAAGGGAATTGGATAAGGACCTGAAGAAAAAAAATTGCAGGACTAAGGGGAAATGGCGGGGGAGTTGGACTAGCTGAAGTGCTCTTGCAGAGTGCTGGCACAGACTCGACGGGCCGAATGGTCTCCTTCTGTGCTGTAACCTGTTGAATCCGTAAATCTTAAAGTATGGTGTTCTTCAATAACTAGACGGAGGCTGTAAATTAACAATCAACAGGTGTTTACTGGAGGAGGGTAGTCTAAAGACTAACAGTACAGATGCCTGCTCAAGACTTATATACAGGTGTGGTCACTGCCGGTACTACAGTATACAGAAGCTGTAAAAGTAGTTCTCTCTTAAAGGTACATACACTACAATTCCTCCCCTTTTAGATTAACAGTACACACAACATTCAAATAAGAGTTAACACTTTAACATGCACATTTAACTGAAATAGTCCATTTATAGATTCAGTCTTTGGGGCAGCTTCCTGATCCTTTCTGGATAGCGCCTTTCCTGAGTGTCTTGTTCTTGGTGCGGAGGCGATTCTGGCCCCCTGTCGTCGGTTAGTTCATCAGTTTCCGCTGCTACTGTTTCTGGGGTAGATGCTACCGGTATGTCGGGTTCATCCCCAGGTACGCGAGTCATGGGGTTGATTCGTTCCTGTGATGCTAGGATCTGGTCGACAATGTTCTCCCCGACATCTACTGTGTACATTAGTGGCCCCTGCCGTGTGCATATCGTTCCGGGTTGCCATTTCTCTGTTTGGTAGTCGCGGGCCAAGACTGGTTGTCCTACATTGAAGCTCCTTGTCGGCTTCTCATTGATGTGCTGGAATTGCTTATTCTCAACATTTCTTCGCACATTTGGTCTGAACAAATCCAGACGAGATCTCAACCTTCGGTTAAAGAACATCATGGCCGGGGTCTGGTTGGTAACTGCATGTGTCGCATTTCTGTAGGCTAACAGGAAATTGTCCACCTTATGCTGTAGTGGAATGTCATCATCGCACATGGCCCTTACTGCCTTTTTAAAGGTTTGTACGAACCTCTCAGCCAATCCATTTGTGGCTGGATGATACGGGGCGGATGTGTAATACCTTACCCCATTCCTTCTCATAAATTTCCGAAACTCTTCGGACACAAACTGTGGTCCGTTATCAGAGCAAATCTGCTCTGGCAAGCCGTTCCTGGCAAATATGGTCCGTAGGACTGCAATAGTTTTCTCCGTAGTGGTGGAGGACATTTTGATCACCTCAGGCCATTTCGAGTGCGCATCCACTGCTATTAAGAACATTGAGTCCATGAATGGACCAGCAAAATCAATATGCACCCGTTGCCATGGAGAGGAGGGCCACTCCTATGGGTGTAGAGGGGCATGTGGTGGTGCATTTTGGACCTTCTGGCATCCTGAGCAGCTCTTTGTTAGGTCCTCGATTTGTAGATCGATCCCCGGCCACCACACATAAGCCCTAGCAAGGCTTTTCATTTTCACCCCTCCCAGATGGCCTTCGTGAAGCTCATTGAGCACTCTCTCCCTTAACTTGGGTGGAATTACCACTCGTGATCCACACATCACTGTCCCCTGGCATACTGACAGCTGTTCTCTTCTGGATGAGAATGCTGGCAACAGTGAGTCGGCATGTGTTGGCCATCCCTTCACCGTCAAATCATATACCCGAGACAGTGTCGGATCATTTCGGGTCTCCTTATCTATATATGCGTTAGTTACTGGCAAGCGTTCAATTATCGACGAATAAAATATTTCGATAGGGTCCACTGCTGGTTCTTCCTCCACAGTAGGCAGTGGCAGGCGTGATAGCCCATCAGCGTTTCCATGCTGTTTCGTGCCCTTATACTCTATTTCATATTGGTTCGCCCCTAGAAAAAGGGACCATCTTTGTAGCCGTTGTGCCGTCATCACCGGAACGCCCTTCTTTGGATTAAAGATGGAGACAAGTAGTTGGTGGTCAGTCAGCAAGGTGAACTTCTGCCCATGCAGATAGTGGTTGAATTTTTTTACTCCCCATACTAAGCTGAGGGCCTCCCTGTCAATCTGGGCATAGTTGCGCTCGGCTGAGGTTAGTGACTGAGACGCAAAGGCTACTGGCCTCTCCAAACCATCTGGGAATTTGTGCGATAGCACCGCTCCAATACCATAGGGTGATGCATCACACGCCAACCGAATTGGTAGTGCTGGGTTGAAATGGGCCAACACCTCTTTTGATGTGATCAATTCTTTGCACTTCAGGAAAGCTCGTTTACATTCGTCATTCCACTTCCAAGGTACCCCCGTTTGCAGTAGGGTGTTCAGTGGGTGTAATACTGTAGACAAATTTGGTAAGAACTTATGGTAGTAGTTCACCAGCCTGAGGAACGACCTCAGTTGTGACACATTTTCCGGTGCTGGAGCCTTGACTACTGCCTCAATCTTTTCAGGAGACTTATGTAACCCCTCTTCATCGATGACGTGGCCACAATACGAGATCTGCTTCTGGAAAAACTCGCATTTGTGGCGATTTGCTCGGAGCCCATATTCCTTTAATTTAGTGAGCACCTTCTCCAGGTTGGTGAGGTGATTACTCTCATTTTCGCCCTGACCAGGATGTCGTCCAAATAACACTGGGTCCCTGGAATCCCTTGCAGGACTTGATCCATTGCCCTTTGCCAAATAGCCGGAGCCGATGCTACCCCAAACACCAGCCGGTTGTATTGGTAGAGACCTTTATGAGTGTTGATCGTGAGGTATTGTTTCGAGGCTTCTTCTACCTCCATTTGCAGGTACGCCTGGGCCAGATCAATCTTAGTGAAGCGTTTACCTCCAGATAGCGAGGCGAAAATATCCTCAATCCGTGGAAGCGGATATTGTACCGTGTGAAGGACTGGGTTCACTGTCACCTTAAAATCCCCACAGATGCGGACCTTCTTTGGTTCCCCAGGCGTATTACTCAACGACCTCTTCATTACAGGAACGATGGGTGTAACCCACTCGCTCCAGTCCACTTTGGACAGTACTCCTGAATGTTCCAAACCTTCCAGCTCTGCTTCGACGACTGGTCGGATCACATAAGGCACCGGTCTGGCCTTAAAAAACTTTGGGCTTGCATTTTCCTCTATTTTAATCGTCGCTGTTATGCCTTTTAGTGTTCCGAGTCCCTCCTGGAACACTTCTTGTGCGTCAGTTAGCATTTTTGACAGTCGTCCAGGTGTGACGTCGTCATCCTTTTTGGCCTCAACCTTCAGTGCCTGTATGGAATGCCAATCTAATTGTATCTTCCGGATCCATTCACATCCTAGTAGTGGTGGTCCTCCATCTGGCAATACATATAGGTCCATTTTTGGTATTTCCTGGCCTTTGTATATCACGTTCACCCTTATTTTTCCTTTGGGGTAGACTTTTTGCCCCGTGTACGTCTTCAAGACAATCTCTGTAGCTTTCAAGAGTATATGTGAGAATAGCCACTTGTAGTCCCTTCGGTTTATGACTGTTGGGGCTGATCCTGTGTCCAATTCCATTTTCACTTGGACTCCATCTATCTTGAGCGTGACCCAGATAGTCTGGTGATCCTCCATTTTGATTACCTTATGTAGTTTCAGACAACCCAGCTCCTTGCTTCCGGAGTCTGTATCACTTTTCTGTTCATCTGAACTACTGTCCATCACCTTATGTACCTTTTTGTACTTCTCCTGTGGAGATTTCTTGCTGCTGGTTTTCTTCAGCCGTTTCTGGGTTCCTTCACTTTGAAGCCCACACACAAACTTGTCCCTTAACGTATCTGCTAGTCCCATTCCAAACTGGCAGTGTTTCGATAGCTTGCGCAGTTCCGTTAAATACTCAGCATTACTTTCGTCTTTATGCTGGTTCCTTTTGTGGAACTTAAATCTTTCTGCTATCAGCAGCGTTGTTGGGTTTAACTGGTCCTGTAGGATTTCCACTATGCTTTCGAAATCCTTATCCACTGGCTTCTCTGGGGTAATTAGGTTTCGCAGTAAGCCATAAGTTTTTGCACCCATGGAATTCAACAAAACCAGTGCTTTCCTAGCATCTGGCACTTCATTCGCCTTGCAGTACACCTCAATGCGTTCCACATATGTCACCCAATCTTCGACTTCATTGTCGAACGCAGTGACACTGCCACTCTTCGGCATCCCTGGGTGTGGTTAAACTGTCTAAAATGGCGTCTCCCGTGCTCTCCTTTCTTCCCGCGCTCGCCCTTCTCCGCTGCGGCTTCAAAAATGGCGTCTCCCGCGCTATCCCTTTTTCTCCGCGGCTCAAATGGCGTCTCCCGCGCTTCCTTTCTTTCCCCGTGGACGCTGCTCAGCCCTTGAGCCCTGGCTGCGCTCTGCGCGTTCTCCTGTGCGCCTCTCTCGCTGCCGCCGCTCGGTCCTGAAACCCGGCTGCGCTTTACCCTCTCTCTCTTTTTGTTTTCCGTCGACGCCGCTCGGTCTTCAACCCCCGGCTGCACCCTGTGCGCTTTACCCTCTCTCTTACCCCGTCGACGCTGCTCGGCCTTTTCTGTGCCATCGGTCAGCTCCAGCCGCTGCTGTCCGGGAAGGGTCTGCGCTGTACCTGTTGCCAGTCTGTTGCTGGATCGTCGTGGCTGGAGAACCAAGCCCAGCTCTCAACAGCCTCCCCTGCGATGTTCACTCTCTGCCGGATGACTGGGCGGTTGCTCGTGGTCGACGCCCATGCTTCTGGCCTCGACTTTCTTCCACCGTCCTCCCGGAGCGAATCCTTGGAAGAAAATGCAGAGTTGCAGGTAGATTCGAATCGACCTCGTCGCCACTGTTGAATCCGTGAATCTTAAAGTATGGTGTTCTTCAATAACTAGACGGAGGCTGTAAATTAACAATCAACAGGTGTTTACTGGAGGAGGGTAGTCTAAAGACTAACAGTACAGATGCCTGCTCAAGGCTTATATACAGGTGTGGTCACTGCCGGTACTACAGTATACAGGAGCTGTAAAAGTAGTTCTCTCTTAAAGGTACATACACTACATAACTGTTCTATGATTCTACTGACTTCTGTTGGAAAATCTGCATTTATGGTTGTCAGATGAGAAGAGCTTGAAGCTCCACCATAATGAGCCACTATGTTTATCACCCTGCCAAAATCACAAGGTTCACAAATGAAAGATGGCTACTTGGGGACGATACTGGAAGGCATGAGTCTCTGCTTTCAGCAGAGGCAGGAAGAAAATTACATCAGTAATGTCTGTGAGGCTTCTCCCGCTGTGTTGCCCTAACCTTGTCTTCAGTTGTTTACATGTGCAAAAAGGTTTCCACTGAAGTTGCTGCAGTATAAGCCCTGAGGAAATTCACCCTCATTCTGTTTAGTTGCACCACAGCCATTCACCACTGTGGCAGAATTAGCTGCTACTACAGAGTGAACTATCAGAGAAGCTGGCATCTCTGAAGCACAAGTTTTTTGGTGCTGGCTGTTCCATGCAAGTAATCTTCCCAGAATGTCTGGAAAATTATATTGATGCCCTTTAAAGAGCTGATCGTGAGCATGATATTTTACATTGCAGTGCATAGAGTTCGTTTCATGCATGGAATGTTGGTCTTAAGCAGGATTTAATTGTACCAGATTTGATTTGTAATCGTAAACATTATCCATAGTCAGACAGTATATTCTGGATATGTAATTTAAGACCACCAGTCCGTGTAAGATCCAGTTAATACAGATTCCTACCATGGAGACTTGCTGTGCTTGTGAAAGGATGTATTTTGCTGAATAACTGAGACACATTTGAAAATAGCTGGTAGCGAAGAGATTCTCTCAATACATGATGTGCATTTGGTTTGATTTTGGATTCTTACTTCCTTTCGTTTTAAATGAATGCCTTCGCATTTCTTCAGGCTCTTCATAGCCAATGGAAATCAAGACCTTAATATCCACTATATAGTCTGCAAAAAAACAACTACAGCAAGCTCGTTAATGTACTGTGCAGTTTTGTTTGCCTGCAAATCTGGATAAATGGTATTAGTAACATTTCTGTCTGTTTGAAGGCTGTAATTGAATCCTCAAGAGCCCAACAAAATATTGAATTCCTTATTATGAAAGACCTTAAGTTGTGTTTGAGTTTAGATGGAACAGTTTTTCGTTAGACTGAGAAGTACAGATTTGTTCTGGACTTTGTTTTCTTTGTTTAGGCCAAATAGAGAAAATGTCAAGTAAGCCTGCTAAATAAAGGTATTGTACTGTTTATATTAAATCCTGCAGTGATTATATGGGTTCATATTTAATGTACACAAAACAAGATCTTGATATTTACTCTGAAATATTTGATTATTTAAAATTTATACATTACTGAGAACGAGCACTACATTTCCTTGTATACATAAGGATCTGGCTGGGCTCCGAAAGCAGGATGATACAGATTGTTATTTTCATCAAGTATTACATAACATCATGAAAGATATAAAGCCACCCAGTTCCATGTTCTCTCATAATTCCCTGTGTAAATTCCTACAATATGGTTTCTGTGCTGCCTGTAATGATATCAGCAAATAGTGATGATATTTGCCTGTTTGATTATTTATGCCTTACCAGCATATTGGCATGTATTGATTATTTATGCCTGACCAGCAGAGGGCATGTGAGAGAGGCAGTTGAGTTTAGTTTTAGTTTCGTTTTAGATGGATCTCTAAGATGGTGTCTCCTGTAATGCCGTTAACATAGTTAAACAAACTTTAGATTAAAAGACATTCTCTTTCATAAATGTCTCGTCATTGAACCCACATACAAATCAATACATGTTGTCAGAAGTGATTGAAAGAGATGAAGAGGAAAAATCTGAAGTTAAATCAGCTCTCCACATATTAGCAAGCCAAAAGAGAACATCGTTACTTACCTTTGAAGAATAGCTAACGAAGTGAAAAAATGGTAGGATTACACCCACCGGCGAAGCTTCAGTTGACAGGTAATGTGGCTGAAAATTGGAGGAGATTCAAACAACATTTGGAGTTGTATTTAGCAGCAATCGGAGCTGACGAGGAAAGTGATAAAATGAAAGCGTCAGTGTTCTTGCATGTCGTGGGTGATGAAGCGCTGGAGGTGTATAATAACTTCACATTCGCTGCTGATGGAGACAATATGAAGCTGGATAAAATAATGGAACAGTTTGAGGCCTACTGCATACCTAAATGTAACGTGACATTTGAGAGGCACAGATTTTTCACATGTGTACAGAAAACGGGAGAGACTATTGATCAGTATGTGATTGAACTGAGAAACCGAAGCAAAACATGTGAATTTGGGGGACTGACAGACTCGCTGATAAAAGACAGGCTGGTGTGTGGTATTCCAGATAATGGTCTAAGGGAAAGACTGCTAAGAGAGCAAAATCTAGACCTGGGAAAAGCCATAGCACTGTGTAGGGCTACAGAGACTGTGAAGTTGCAGGCAAAGGAGCTGTTCAGTGACAGTAGCTGCAACGTGGATGCAGTGAGTAAGAACGGAAACAAACTGTTTAACAAAAAGAGCGCCAATGTGAAAAAAGAGGCGTGGCCAGCGAACAAAAATGAAAGGGGCAATCGAAAGTCAAGAAGTCGATGCGGTACACAGCATCCACCAAAAAAGTGTCCAGCATATGGTAAAACGTGCAATAGTTGCAACAAAAACAACCATTATGCCCGTTGCTGTAAGAACCAAGCGCAACAAAGCAAGGTCCATACAGTAGATGAAAGCGAGATAGAGGAGTTCTATGTGGATGTTGTGTCTGAAAACAAAAAAGAAAAAAGAGACTGGATGTTGACACTAAAAGTGAATGACATACATATTCCATTTAAATTGGATACTGGAGCACAAGTTAATGTGATATCAGAGACTGATTTTAAGAAAATTAGACCCAGGCCAAAGATACATGGAATAAAAGTGAAAGTGACAGGATACTCAGGTACTGATATACCAGTGAAAGGAAGATGCATTGTCAAAGTGACACACAAGGACAGAGAGCACACGCTAGCATTAATCGTGGTGCCAAAGGATGTGCAAGCCATACTAGGTTTAAAAGCCTGTGAGAGACTGAACCTGGTAAAGAGAGTCCTCGTTGTGGAAAGCGAAGGAGAGACAGTCTATGATGAACTCATGAAAGAGTACAATGACCTATTTAAGGGTCTAGGCTGCCTTCCAGGAGAACACATGATCAGAGTAGATAAAAGTATGCCAACGGTCATACATCCATGCAGAAAAGCTCCGTTTGCTCTTCAAAAGCAACTGAAGACAGAGTTGGACAGGATGGAAAGCCTGAACATGATTCAGAAGATAGATGAGCCAACTGAGTGGGTGAGTTCCCTCGTCGTTGTGGACAAAAAGAATGGAAAGCTCAGAATTTGCCTGGATCCAAGAGATCTAAACAGAGCAATAAAGAGAGAGCACTTCAAGCTTCCTACACGTGAGGAAATCATGTTACAGTTTGCAAATGCAAAGTATTTCAGCAAGTTAGATGCATCATCAGGATTTTGGCAGATGAAACTGGACGAAGCAAGTTCAAGACTGTGCACGTTCAACAGTCCCTTTGGCAGATACAGATTCCTAAGGTTACCATTTGGCATTGCCTCAGCTCCTGAAGTATATCACAAAACTATCCATATGATCTATGAGCACCTGGAGGGAGTTGATACATCAATGGATGACATCATAGTATGGGGAACCACGAGAACTGAGCATGACGAGAGACTGAAAAAAGTCCTGGAAGCAACAAGGAAAACAAACCTGAAGCTGAATAGAGAGAAATGCCAGCTCGGGGTGACAGAACTGACATTCGTGGGAGATATCCTTAGCAGTGAGGGCATCAGACCAGATCCCAGAAAGGTGTCCGCTATTGAGAATATGCCAAAGCCACAATGCAAAAAGGATGTGCAGAGGTTTAATGGAATGATCAACTACATGGGTAAATTCATATCCAACCTCTCAGGAAAAGATGGCGCCACTGAGAAGACTAACTGAAAAGAACATAGAATGGGAATGGAATCATGAGCATGAGAAGTCATGGAGCGATCTAAAGAAACTGCTCACAGAGGAACCAGTTCTGAGGTTTTATGACCCAGCGAGACCCATCAAGATATCATCAGATGCATCACAGAGTGGGCTCGGTGCTGTTCTTCTACAAAAATATGACTACTGGCAACCTATTGCATATGCATCGCGCTCAATGACAGACGCGGAGACGCGATATGCTCAAATAGAAAAGGAGCTGCTCAGCATCACATACGTCTGTGAAAGATTTCACCAGTTTGTGGCAGGACAAGCAATCAGTGTAGAGACTGACCATAAGCCCTTGATTGCATTGTTCCAAAAGCCACTAAATAGCTGTCCGCTTAGAATACAAAGAATGATGATCAGGCTGCAACGCTATACACTGAATGTTGCGTACACACCGGGTAAGCTGATGTATACAGCAGACACGTTGTCCAGAGCTGTTGACCCAAGTGAGCCCGCAAACACCAAAATGGATGAAAAAGTGAACGCCTACGTGGACATGATCACAAGTGCACTGCCCATAGCAGATGCAAAAATGGAGCTCATAAAGACTGAGACAAACAAAGATGAAACAATGAGACGACTGAGGAAAGGCATCTTGGATGGATGGCCCAACATGAAGCAAGACTGCTCACCTGACATGGCAAAGTACTGGAACTGCAGGACGGAACTATCAGTGGTCGAAGACATCATCTACAAAGGAAGTAAAATAGTTATCCCAAAGAGTCTGAGAAAAGAGATGCTAAAAAGGATCCATGGAGGACATCTGGGAATCGAAAAGTGTAAGAAAAGAGCACGAGAGGTGATGTACTGGCCACGAATCAACCAAGATGTGACAAATGGGGTGTCAAACTGCACAATATGCCTGAAATATCGAGCAAGCAATCCAGTAGAACCACTAAAGCCACACCCAGCGCCAGACAGACCTTACCAGAAGGTAGGCACTGACCTATTCGTATGTCAAGGGAAGGACTATCTTGTAGTCACAGACTATTACTCCCTGTATCCAGAGGTTTGTAGACTGTACACCACCACTGCAGATGCTGTGATAACATGTATGAAAGCCATATTCTCCAGACATGGCGTGGCAAGTGAGGTCTTCACAGACAACGGACCCCAGTTTCCGACACTTTGCCAAAGAGTGTGACTTTGTCCACACAACGTCAAGTCCTCACTTTCCACAGTCCAATGGACTAGTGGAAAAATCGGTCCAGACAGTGAAAAGACTGATGTACAAGGCAAAAGACAGTGGAACTGACTTCTACCAGAGCATTCTTGTATACCGCACAACGCCGCTCGAGTGTGGTATGTCACCAGCCCAACTCCTTATGGGATGTCTGCTAAGGTCAAACCTACCCATCCCGGAGAACCTCCTGAAAACAAAAGAGGGGGAGAAAGTGAGGAAGTTCAAAGAACAACAGAAAGAAAAGCAAAAGTACTACTATGACAGAGGAACACAAAACCTACCTGAACTCCACACTGGTGACCAAGTAAGGTTCAAAGACAAAACAAACATATGGACTCAGAAGGGAACTGTCCTGAGTGAAGTTCAACCAAGATCATACACCATTCAGACAGATGAGGGTGCTGTTCTGCGAAGCAATCGTCAAGATCTTCTCATGGGACCAGCCACAGCAAGTCAAAAGACTGATACTGTTGAACAACTTGATCACACAGCAGGTCAAAAGACTGATACTGTTGAACAACCTGATCACACAGCTGAGAAACCATCATCTGAGGCAACAACTCAGATTCAAGGACAATCAATCAGAAAATCCTCAAGACACGTGAAGCCTCCTGAGAGACTCATTGAGCAAGTTTAAGGACTCTTGTTATAGAAGGAAGTAATGTTATCTTATTCTTTCTTCAAGTTCTAGTGTATTTACATATTTCATGTGAACACACAAAGCAAGGTTAAAAAACCTTGATAATGATAATGATAATGTAAGTTCATTAATTGTTACAGTTAAAATGCAGAGTAATACAAAGATAACATGTTGTTAGATAAAAGTAAAATACTTTTGTTTTAAGAAAGGGAGATGTAATGATATCAGCAAATAGTGATGATATTTGCTTGTTTGATTATTTATGCCTTACCAGCATATTGGCATGGATTGATTATTTATGCCTGACCAGCAGAGGGCATGTGAGAGAGGCAGTTGAGTTTAGTTTTAGTTTAGTTTCAGATGGATCTCTAAGATGGTGTCTCCTGTAATGCTGTTAACATAGTTAAACAAACTTTAGATTGAAAGACATTCTCTTTCATAAATGTCTCGTCATTGAACCCACATACAAATCAATACACTGCCCACACCAGTTTACTTTGCAGCGGGTCCTGTGCATTAGGTCAGTTTGGGGCCCTTACATTCTACTAGGCAATGATACTAAATACCATCAACTTATCTGGTGTCAAATCCGCACATGTACGATATTGAAAAGGCATGGTTGCTACGGGTAATGTAAAACTAGTCAACAAAATCATCAGGGAACAGCTATTACCCTTGACTGGCAATTGCACGGGTTGCAAGGTCCTAACACCGCCCCTGGCCCACACACTGAGACTGCCTTAGTCAAAGCCATTGATTATATCCTCTATTACTGTGGCCATTATTGCTCCTAGGCCTCCTGGAGCTCTCTGTTGTTTTTGACATGGTGGACCACTCTGTCCACTGCTGCAAACTGTCATCTGTGATCCACATCAGATCATGCCTGGTTTCACTCCTACTTGTCTCAATGGAACCATCAAAACCTTCGGCAATGATTTTTTCTCTATCCCCTGCATGGTCACCTGTGGTGTAACATAAGGTTCCACTCTTGGCCCCTTCTCCTAGTGGGTTTCATTCTTCCCCTGAGAGCTGTTATCTGCAGACATGGGATAAGTTTTCACATATATGCTGATGACACCCAGTCTACCTCTTCACCACAACTCACAGTTCCATGACCACCTGTTTTCTCAGACTGCCTATTTGCCATCAAGTTATGCATAAACCAGAACTTTCTCCATTGAACATCAGAAGACTAAAGCCATCTTATTCAACTCCCACCAGAAACTCCATACCCTTGTATTGACCCACTCCCCTGCTCATTCAGGTTCAACTAGATGGTGCACAACCTTGGTGTCCTGTTCAATGCAAAGCTGAGCTTCAAATCTCATATCCTATTCATTTGCCACTACTTCACCCCCTACCACTGCTGAAACCCTTATTCATCTTTTTGTTGCCTCATACTTGACTTCTCGAATGCCCTCCATACTAGTTTTTGAAGCTTTTCCCTACACAAACTCTGCAGCCTGTATCAAGTCCTACACCAAATCTTGTTCGTTCATCACCCTGCATTTTGCTGACCTCTGCTGGGTCCCAAAACATCAAAATAAAAATTGTTGCTCTCCACTAGAGTCCTTGCATGGCCTTCTCCCTTTCACTTAACCTATTCTCGTGGTTCTTCTAGGTGCCACCTGAGGGCCAGGAGTGTGGGTTGTGGTTGACTGTACAAAAGGGTTATGGAACAGAGGTGGCCCTCATCCTCAGGTAACTTGAGGTAGTTCAAGGTAGGGCACTGATGTGGAGTGCATCTCTAGAGCTTGCTTCTGGGCAGCCTGGTGTTGCCACCCACAATGGACCACAATGGTGTGGTGCCTTGAGGGTGATCGCCAGTGATCTGGCATATGCTGCTGTCCGAAGTGAAGGCAGTATCAGGCAAGTGAACTCCACCCTTGGCCATTCCAATTGGCCCTAGATCCTGATTTAGCAGGATGGCTGGTCTAATCATAGCTATCAGATCCTGAAAGTTCTGATTCACAGCAGTCACCATGGTCTAGAAGCCGCTATGCAGGCTGCACTGTATTCTCTCCCCTATTGCCAGGAGTGGCGTTGGGACTGTGCAACCTGTGCAATTGCATGGTGCCACAAATCTGAGGTTTTTATGAGGTTTATTCCCTGGACAGCACAATGTCTCAGTTAATGCCTGGCCATTGTTTCCTTCAGTGTGTTCCATACGAGTATAAAATAGATATAGATCCTCAGCCTCATAAAATGGGAATAACACCGAGAGTTGGAATTTAACCCTACTGTTACTGAATCTTATACTTGATATTCTTTGATTTAAGAATATAAGAAAGGCTGGAGTAAATAAAGGCCAATCCTGTGGAATTCTGTGGTTCCTATATATGGAAGTAGGCTCAGTGCTGTGGAAGAGCAGTAGAACTTGAGGATACAGGTTCACAGGACATAAAAGGTTGATAAAACCATTTTAAAAAAGCAAATGGAATTCCAGGTTTTATCACAAGTAGTATAGAATATAAAAGCCAAGAGGTAAGTATGAGCCTATATAAAACCTTAAGACCTCAGTTAGAGTATTGGACTCCACACTATAGGTAGAATATTTAGGCTTTATGAGGGTACAATACAGATTTACTAGGATGCTGCATGCTATGAGGAAATACAAATACAATGAAAGAATTAAAATTTTGTTTTCTTTAGAATAATGCAGATTATGGGTGATATGATGGATGTGTTTAAAATTCTGAAAGATCAGACATGATAGATAGAAACAGACTGTTTCCAGTAGTTGAGGGGTCAAGAAAGAGGGGCTGTAGATACAAGATTAAATGCAAGAGAATAGAGGGCAGGCAAAACTTCTTTACACAGAGAGTTGGGAGGCTGTGGAATTCACTTCCAGGATTAGTGGTTGAGGCAGGAACTATGTCAACATTCCAGATTAGATTAGATAGGGGTGAAGAGATATGGGAACAGAGTGGGTAAATATAATTAGAAATACTTTCTTGCATAGAGGGTAAACACTGACACGGACTGGTTGGATCAAATGACCCTTTTCTGGGTTGTAACTTCTATATATTTCCACATGCCATCCTTCTGTTCATCTCCATACTGTTAAACATACATTTTGCAGTTAATATTATCAGAATATTCCTCACCCCATTATTATTTGACTGGTGTTTCACTAAAACTTTTCTAAAATATGTAACATTTTGTGCTGGAAGAAGATGAGAAAAGGTTGGTTTCAAAATGTGAAAAACTGTTCACATTATTCTGCATCTAATGTGTTTTAACCTAGAAAAAGCAGCAAGCTCCCCAAATCTGGGCATTTGATGAGTAAGCATCCCTTTTTGTTTATGTTTGCCAGTTCCTTTTATAAATTAGTTTAATTTACAGTACACAGTGGGGCACTTCCTGTCTCCTGACCCTTCAGCAATCATTCATGTTTCCCCTTGATAGTAAGCCTTTATCCTGAAGCAGCCTTCACAGACAGTAATTTATTCAACTCATTTTGCTGTATTCTTTATTCTTCTCTTATGCTGACATTCAGAACACATCTTATGTATTTATATTTTATATTGTTATTTAACTGTTTGGCAGTGAAGGTGACTCCATAGTGTTGGATTATAGCTGGTGTTGAGGGAATGTGAAGTAAACAGCTTGTGCTCTTTCATCTTATTGATTAGATGGTAGATTTTTGGTACTGTTCTAATAATTATTTTATGAAAAAACAGCTTGTTTTCTGATTTATGATTGTACAAGTTTTTTTTACAGATAGTATACAGTACAATGTTTTACAAAATAAATGTTTGCCCTTTTAGAGAGGGACAACCTACATTTCCATGTCACAGGGAAGATGAGACAGGCAGAATTACAGTGCCCATATTTGTTTCTAATGATTGATGAAGTCATAAGTTTGTGGTCACATTGGAACTAACAATTTAGAAATCCATAGCCACTTCAATAACCTAAGAACACATACCTGTTAAAATGCAGGGTCACACACACCACTGCAACTGCTCTGTTTCACATAGGCATATCTGTAATCAATCTCAGGGAAAAAAAAGTTGCCTTATATTAGATAGTGGAGGCACTTGCAGGAAACGAATGTTGCTGATCAAATGCATCAGCCATGAAGAGTGAAATGATACAACTTTAAACACTATTAAATGTGTCATATTATGCATCTGTTTTTGAAGATAGAAAACTTACTGTACTGATGGGTTCATTTTAATGGTCGTCTCCAGTATGGATATTTGGGTTCTTTATTTGTTAATCATTATGTTAAGAATCTGATTAATACTTTTAGTTACTTATTCATAAAAAAACTTGTATGACACTATTACACCTACCCCAAATATATATAACATGTATATATGATAACCCATACCTCTTGCTCCCCCTATACCTCTTGCTCCCTCCACACCCTCCTCCTATACTGGGTTCATAGCAGGCAGCCAACAGCCCATCACTGGGTGCTGGCACCTTATGAGAGATACACCCAGAGGGTCAAGAAATTTAGCAAATGAGCTGACTTTGCTTTTTCTAGTGCAGTCTGCCATTTGTGCACAGGAAGATGTAGTGCCTACAGAGTGCCAGCACCACAATATTGGCCTGCCAAGTGTCAGCTTAGCTCATTTGGTAACACTCTCACCTCTTATTTAGAAGATTGTGGGTTCAAATCCCACTTAAGGACTTCAGCACATAATCTAGACTGACATTTCAGTGCAGTACTGCATTGGCAGAAGTATCAACATTCAAATGAATCATTGAACCAAAGCCCCATGTCCCTGTTCTATTGGTTCAGGTGTAAATTTACAATTCAAAGCAGGGCAGGGAGTTTTATTTTTTTTTTAATATCCTGCCAACAATCCACCCTCAACCACCACTGCCAAATCAGAATGGTCATACACCTCATTGCTGTTTAAAGGACTTTGCTGTGTGCAAAATGGTTGCCACATTTAACATGAAAAGAGTTGCACTTCAGATAGATTTGTTTAAGATCAAGCACTTTGAGAGCTTTCTCAGAAATATAGTTATGGGCAATAAAATATAATTACTTACTTTCAATATATGACCTATATATCACAACTGTTCCCAATCAGTTTAACTTTTAACAAGATTATTGGGGCAGTAATTCCTCCCCAAACGCGTGAGTACGGAAGGGGTACTCACGCGTCTGGCCGGAGGAAATGCCGGTTTTCGGCATGCACAGCGCATGTGCTGAAAACCGGCATTTCCTCTCCTCTAACCCAAGAGGTGAAGAGGCTAGCGCGTGCGCTGTAGGGGGCAGCGCGTGCGTCTTGGATTTCCTCTGTTTTGGGGGATTTGCGCATGTGTAAAGGCCTCCGGTCTTTACGCTTGTAAAAAGCACACGTAAGTATTTATTTTTACAGGTAAGTGGTGTTTTAATGCAATTTAGAATTTTTTTTCCCACAGGTTTATTATTTTAAAGAATCTACAATAAGGTCAGTTTAGTTTTAGACCCTTTTTATTAAAAATTTATTTTTTTTCAACAAAAGAAATTATTATTTAAATTATTTTTTAAAACTTATTTATACTTAATTTAATGATTGGGATGTTTTTAAAAATTTATTTAAAGTTTAAGTAGTGTTTTGGGGTGCAGTACTTCTCATGAGTTTGACAGTTCTTACTCTCAAACTTATGAATGAAGTTTCCCCTCCCCTGATTGGCTGAACAGTGCTCACCTGATCCCAGCCGGCACATCGCACTAACTACGCCGCTGGGTCAGGTTAGCACAGCGCGCCGACATCAGAACCGGGCCACTGACAGGAAATCCACTGCGGGCCAGGTTTCAGATGTCGGCGCGCCGGGTAAGTGCACATCGGGGGCTTGCACGTGCGGCAAGCCCCCGACACCAAGTTCTGGGCCATTATCTAAGAAGTAAGGGAGGGGAAAAAGCAGAAAACTAGAGACCTGTCAATTCAGTTGTGGGGAAATTATTGGAACCTATCATCAGGGACAGAGTGATTGAGCACTTGGACAAGTATGAAACATAGAAACGTAGAAACATAGAAGATAGGAGCAGGAGTAGGCCATTTGGCCCCTCGAGCCTGTTCCGCCATTCAATGCGATCATGGCTGATCATCCAAATTCAGTACCGGGTCCCTGTTTTCTCTCCATACCCCTTGATCCCTTTAGCCTTAAGAAATATATCCAACTCCTTCTTGAATATATTTAATGAATTGGCCTCTACTGCCTTCTGTGGTAGAGAATTCCACAGGTTCACCACTCTCTGGGTGAAGAAATTCCTCCACATTTCTGTCCTAAATGGCTTACCCCTTATCCTTAGACTGTGACCCCTGGTTCTGGACTCCCCTGAACATCCTTCCTGCATCATGAGCTGAGGAAAGAGAGTTAGCATGGATTTGGGAAGGGCGGGTCATGTCTGATAATCTAGTTGAATTTCTTGAGGAGACTGACATGGTGGTTAGTGGAGGATCCATAGATGTTGTCTATACGGACTTCCATAAGGCATTTGATAAGGTTCCGCACAAGAGATTATTAGCAAAAATAAAAGTGCATGGAATTGAGATAATCTTGTGACATGGTTTGATAGTTGGTTGGGATGTAGGAGACAGAGGGCTCGATTTTAACTCAGGTGCGGGCTGTTGTCGTGTTATCCGAATTTCGTGTTTCCCACATGAATCTAAATGGATGTGGGAGATTGATGCAATTTAAACTCAATTGGCCAATTGATTTCCAGCGTATGGGAAGCCTTTGCAAAGGGGTTTTTCATGACTGAAAGTCCCCTCCGATGACGTCATCATTGCTGCTGCATTTAAGGTCCACAGCAAGCCTTGCTTCCTCTGCTGGCTTCCAAGCTTCCTCCATTTGGTGTCAGAGGGACCTGCAGGAAAGATGACAAGTGGGAGGGCAAGAGCAGCTCCTCGTTTTGACGAGGCGGCACTGCAGGCATTGGTGGATGGGGCTAGGGCCCACAGGGAGGTCCTGTTCCCTTCATCAGGGAGGAAGAGGCCTCCCACTCAGACCAAGGCTGTGTGGATGCAGGTGGCTGAGGAGGTCAACTCCTTGGGAGTCACACGGCGAACCTGGATACAGTGCAGGAAAAGATTTCATGACCTTCAGCGCACTGGAAAAGTGAGTATGAATTTCCCATCACCCTCAATCTGATCCCCATTGCTTTTCCTCACCAGCACTCAGCTTTAGCAATCTCTTCCTCCACATCCCACTTGACACTGACATCCATGTACCCTTACCCATTCCCTCTCTCTCTATGCTCACATTCACATAACTATTCGACCATGCAGCCCTCACACTCCCTTTCACTCTGATGCTTTGAACACAACTGACAACACACAGGGAGGGCCCTTGGTCTTGCAACCTCACTCCATCTTTGTCTCCTTCTAAGTATCTATGCAATGCAATCTCTACACTCACTCCTTCATTCTCACTCAACCTCCACTTGTCTTCCCCATTGCAGGAAAAGAGAGCTCACAACAAGAGAGAGTGAGCCAGGACAGGAGGAGGGCCACCCTCAATGGCCGCCCTGGAAATCATCGGCATTGAGGATGATTCGCACGTGGGGGACGGACAGATGGGTGCAACACTGCAAGCTGGTGACAGAAAAGTTTCCCATCTCTCTCTTTGATATTGCATGAGTCACTAATAATGATTGTGAAGCTGTAACAGATGCACTTATGAGCATCTGCAAAAAGCTATGTGCATGTAGCCTTTGCATTGCATCTCTGACTCTTTCCTTTACTCCCCCACAGGACCATCACAAGCATCCATCCCCCCTAGCCAGGAAGAAGAGGCTGAGCAGCCAGACTCCTCAGAGGAAGCTGCAACCTCTGAGGGCACAGCGTCAGCAGAATTCAGTGCACCCAGCACCAACGCAGACACTCACACCTCAGTGGGACTTTTGGGACATAGAGTAGTGTTGTCACCTGGTGTATCACAGCTCACAAGTGAGCATCAGCAGATTGTGGAGACAGGGACAGCAGTGGAGAGTCCAAGTTGGAGGGCGCAGGACTCTGCCAGCTTGGCTCAGCAGTATGTCAACCCTCTGCCTCTGGGTCCATCCATAAGATCAGAGGTGATGGAACTCCAGGCACAGATGCAGGAGTCTCTGGCAGGTTATGTCTCTAGGGTCGCTGCGAGTGTGGAGCGAATGGAGGAGTCCATAGCGAACATGAGCAGAGCCTTTGTGGAGTCATTGGCACATGAACGCATCAACACGGAAAGGATGGCTACCTCCGTGGAAGCGATTGCTACCTCCATGGTAAGGCTGGCTACCATACAGGAGAGGATGGCTATGGTAGAGGAGAGGAGGGCTATGGCCATGGAGGAGCTTAGTCGCCAGGGTATGGAAAACATGGTCATTGTTCAGAATAGAATGACATCTCTTGAGGAGCGATGGGCGTCTATTGAACAGAGAAACCAGACCTTCATGGAAGTCCTTCTGAGTAGGACTGCCATTGCAGATACGGGTCCCCCATGGCCCCCCTGATGTGCAGCAAGGTGTTCTCCAGCCACTTGCAGGCGCGGAGGGGGAGCTGACCCATGAGAGGGAGGTTTGTGGCAGACCTCAAGGAAGTGGGGGTTCCTCTCCAAGCACTCACACTTCCATGCCACTGCAGAGCCCTCGGTCAGAGCCCCACCAGAGTCCACACCCAAGTGAGATAGACGTCTCAACCCCTGCACAGACGCAGGAGCAGCAGACTGTTGACGAGCCCTCACAGGCTTGCCACCCCAGAGGACACCCGACAAAGGTGTCGAGACAGGAGCAGCAGGAAAGTGAGCAAGAGGCCTCCACATCTGCTGAAGCCATAGGGGAACCACTACGTAGGCGCACACGTAAGAGGAAGATAAAGCACAAGTAGTCACAAGGGTAGTCACTTGGGTGAAATTTGATGTATTGTTAGAAAAAGCCATCAGAGTAATAATGTTAATAAAAAAATCTGATGGCTACTGCTGTAGTTGTGGCGTGTGTCATTTCGCAAATGGGACTTCCACATTGAGGGCTTAGGATTACTTGCAATTGTCAGTATGCTGGTCAAATAGCTAGGAATCCGCAGGGTCTTGGCCATTGTCGATGCTCAGGTAAGAAGCTGTGAGGCAAAAGTGTTTGATTGACTAGGCTAAGCAAATCTGGCCAGGATGAGTGCGTTCCTTGCATCCCGGGCAGCAATGTTCTCGCGTAATGCTGCCGCTGGTTGATGGGCCTCTGCAGGATGTTCATTTTTGCCCTCCTCCTCCTCCTCCTCCTCCTCTGAGGAGGATATGTGAGGAGCCACTTGGTCCTCAGGAATCTGCAAGCCACGACGCTGTGCCATGTTGTGAAGTGCACAGCAAACCACGACGATTCTGGAGACCCTGGCTGCTGAGTACTGCAGGGCTCCACCTGATCTATCCAGGCATCTGAAGCGCATCTTCAGCAAACTGATGGTTTGTTCGATAATGGATCTGGTGGAAATGTGGCTGGAGTTGTAGCGATCCACAGCTTCGTTGGCTGGCCTCCTCAACGGCGTCATCTTCCACGTCCTCAGGGGATAGCACTTGTCTCCAAGTAGCCATCCGTTAAGTTGGTCTGGCGGACTGAATAACAGAGGCACACTAGACTGGCGCAGTATGAAGGAGTCATGGCAACTGCCAGGGTACATGGCACAAACATGCAAAATCTCCTTCTTGTGGTCACACACCAGCAGAACGTTAAGGGAGTGGAAGCCCTTGTGGTTGACAAAAATACCTGGATTGCAATGGGGTGCCCTAAGGGCCACATGTGTGCAGTCAATGACACCCTGCACCCTTGGAAAGCCTGCCAGATGAGCTAATCCAACTGCTCGCGCTGTGAAACTTGCTCGATCCTTGGTGAAATGGATGTGATTGTGCGCGAGGGCAAAGAGGGCATCAGTTACCTGCATGATGCAAGTGTGTGCGGCCGCCTGGGAGATGCCACTGATGTCTGCTGCTGATCCCTGGAATGAGCCTGAGGCAAAAAAGTTGAGTGCGGTGGTGACTTTGACGCCACTGGTAATGCTTGTCCACCTGGTGCTCTGGGCAGCAGGTCTTGCTGTAGCATTGCACAGATGTCAGTCACTACCTCTCGCGAAAGTTGTAGCTGCTTTTGGCACTGCTGCTCAGACATGTTGATAGGTGACCCTGCGTCTGTAGACCCTGTTTGGGGGGTATCTCCTGCGCCGATGAGCTTCCAGGTGCTGGCCCCTTCTGGCCTGTGCAGCCTTAGGTGGGTGACCAGCAGCCTGGCGCTCCTGCTGCTGTTGCTGGTGCTGCTGTTGTTCCTGGTTCTGCTGGTGCTGCGGCTGGTGCTCGAGCTCCTCTAATGCCCAGATGGGAAGGAAATAAATGGCTCCCATGCTTCTGGTATATGCCTCAGTTGAGGAAGTGCTGAGTGAAGGTGGTGAGAGGGATTTCCCAGGAGGCCACACTGGAGATGGGTGTGAGGCTCCAACCTTCCACAGGTGTGGTTAAGCCTTGTAAAAGTTGCCCCAGGCCTGAGACCACTAAGTCCTGTCACCTGCAAATGATGGGTGATCAAATCTCCTCTTTAATGGTTGACCTGCAGTTGATAGTGAGCAATCCAATAGTGCTCCCGCCAGGTTTCACATTCGTGATTCCCACCAGGTGTGTTTTACATGGAAAAGGGTTAAATATGCAAGGGCCTGTTAAAATAGGATTATAGAGGCCATTTAGTAGTAATTAAGGGCCTTAAAGACCAGCCCCGCCTGTTGGATGCGGGACGGAGTCGGGACCATTAGACACACCTGAATTAAGATTGCTCGGAGTCGGGAACCAGGTGGGGGGGTCCCGCCTGCCAGTTTTTGCGATTTTAAACCCCGCACGCCTCCAAGCCCGACTCCACGGCTCAATGAAAATCGAGCCCAGAGAGTAGGGATAAAGAAAATGAACCCTGATTGGCGGGATGTGACAGGGATCTCTACTGGGACGCCCAGGCCACAGACACACCCCAAGTTAAGATTGGGGCTTAAGGTTCAGTGGGCTTTCAGTGTAAAGTCTGGGAAACTCTGCCTTCACCTTCAGCTGCTTTCAGTTGAAATCAGTGATTTATACACTGTAAGCCTATGGAAAATATACACATTTCCCTTTACTTGCTGTGTAAGAAACAGCTAGCGTGGAAAAACAGTTTTAACAGTAAATCTCTATTATTGTATATTATACGATTTTAATCTTCGGAGTCATTTTTGGAGTATACGTTTATGCTAATGTAATTTAACCTGAACTAAAATATATATTTCTCCTTAACATCCATTTAGCACAGTCACTACTGCTAACTTTCAGAATAAATTAAACCCCTTAATGGTTTCATGTCAGCCAGCAGTTCCTTTTGATAATATTGGGTATTTGCAAATATCCTAATTCTGTTCTCATATGGTGATCTATATAGAATAGATCTAGATGCAGTTTACCCAAAGCACAGAAGTAAACCTGTAATTCTAGCTTCAGTGAGAGCAGTGAGCTTAAGCAGTGATTTACATTTAAATTGACAGAGTTAAATAAAATTTAATTTAGATTTGTGGTTGTACATCCTGAACAAGCAGCAAAATATGAGAACAGCCCATGTTTGCTTTTGTCTTCCTTTCTTATTTGGTCAGTATTTATGCCCTTTCTAAGCAAAATAAAAAAGCCTATTGGTATTGCCTGCAGTCGGGTCGACCAGTGGGCATCATTCTGCAGTGATTGCTGTTTGCTTAAAAGAAATCTCCCTGACCCACTGTTCTGACCCAGTATTCCGCTTTCTGTAATGTCTAAAGCATTGCTGACAGAAATGATTTTTTTTATTTTGTTTTGGTTTCATTCATCTCATTTGATCAGCTCTGAGCAAAACTGACATCTCATCAAACTGAAAGGTATGTTTCTGCAGCAGATTCATCAGCTTGTGGCATTTAAAAGGCCAGGGTTTCTGTAATACAAACATATTCACCCACCCCTACCCGTAGATATAGTTGTGACCTTTATTCCCTTGAATTGCCAATGTTGTGTCAATTTTATATCATATTTCATCAGTCAGAGCAGAAAACTTGCAGGTCCTACTGATTCCAAGGTGCTTTTATTGTAATGATTTGCAATATAATTTGTATTCCTAACAGAAGAAAGATAGGAACTGTATGCCAGCTTTTATTTGTAGATTTTTAGCATTAATTTGTATTTATTTTTGTGGATATTTGTTCCTTCAGGTTCAGGCTGACAGTTATGAGGAAAGGGAAATTTTTTGTCCCTTTTTGCACCCCATACACCATTAAGCACTCCCATATCAACTTAGCAAAGAACAGATGCAATTCAGAGCTTCCCCAACAACCTGGCTTTAAAAGGGAATCATCCTCATCACCTGTGACATTTCCATTTTCTGCACTTTCTCACCTTACATTAAGCCTTTCTTACCGAGATAGTCCAATTTGACAATTGCTGTCACATTACGTATAGACTTGTGTTGTATACTGTTCTTCACTGGGAGCTGTCTTGAGAATCATTTCACCCAGAACCTTTATCAACCTTGGCGAGACAACGTATTCTTTCTTACTCTCTGGGCTGAGATGAAAGTACATCTAGCATGTCATCCAGTTCTCAATGAACCAAAGACATATTTAAATAATGTGTATATGAAGTTTAAACAAGGATGCTGGTCTTGAGGAAAGTCTTTAGGTTTTAATCTTATGCCTTTGATTAACAGTTAACAGTACAGTTAAGCAAATCTAAGCAAATAAACATATAGCAGTTGGAGTTTACAACCCGAATTTAAATACTACATCCCTGAAAGTGAATTTGCCTTCTGTTTTAATGGCCTGTGCATCCCCTTTCTTATTTGTATTATTGAATCATTGAAATGTAACTCATAAATATCTTGTGAATCACAGGACAGCCTAATCAGCTGGAGTAATATTTGATTGAAATCTATATTAAGGGATCATACTAGCAAATTAATGAGAAAAGTGTCTTTAATAGATGTAGAATGCAGGCATCAACCATTAGCATAATCATGCATAATGGTCCTTCAAATGAAGTGTTTCTATGGTTTGGTCATAGGCCAAATAGGAAAGCAAATGTCTTTAAAAACTAATGTTGCCTTCCAACTTACTAACATCAAATAATATTCCGCTGATCACTTTAGTCATAATCATAACTGTAATACTATTAATGAAAAGTAAAAAAAAACAAGTACATACAAATGAGCCATCCTGTACCCTGTGGATGCCATTACTTTATGACTATATAGCAAATTACTTGAAGACCAATAACACCTTTTGTATTTCTGTGACTCCTGATGTGCTGCACTTTGCTGGTACCTTTCAGGTATTCAGGTATTTACATGTGGGGCACCTCCAATAGAAGAGTGATCAGGTACACTACACAGCTGTGTGAAGCCACTGTTTGCTGATAGGAGTTTCCAAAAGCCTTTAAACCCTATGTAAAATTGCCAATAGTGTATGCTTCAAAATAACAGAACACCAAGTAGGTTTCCTTTTAACTCAGTGAGACATTCTAAAATAAGCTCTATGAATACATCAAATTATATGTACAGTAAATTTAGGGGAAAGAATGCATCACCGAAAATGTGATATTTAAATCTTTAAATTGGTTGAGTGATATATATCAGTGTTACCGATAAATACAATAGACCACCCGAGTGTGACTATAATGTTCTGTGTGGTGTTCAGGTGCAGAAATTTGGATGTGTAGCATGAGCAAAATTTTCTCTCTGTACAACTTTTTGCAAATATAACATTGCCTAAGAAGTCTTAAAGTTGCTGTTCTGTACTTAGGCTGCAGTTATTGCCTCTAGTGTAAAAGGATAAAAATCTGTTATATTTCTGCAAGTGGATTTTCAGTTTAAACTTTATTTATTGTTAACTAATAAGCAAATAGAATAATCTGCCTTGTACAATATCTTGTTGGAACAATTTAATGTTGAGTTGCAACAATAAAAGTGTTTATTGTTTGCATTTTTTTTCCTTTGCAGGATTAAATATTGATCTTTCTTTATAGTTATTACCTTTTGCTGACACAGATCTATTGTTAATGAGAGCCAGGAACTTGTGCTAATGTTCCTATGACAAGTCAATTGTCACACAAAAGAATTTATTTAAACCAATACTACTGGCCAGGGCCAGTGGGAAAAATATATAGCTGCGCTTTCTGCTGGAGAATTTTTCATTTAGTCCATTGATCTCTAACACAGTTACACCACCTGTAATCATTAATTTATGTGAAAAATGTCACAAATACATGCTTGTACTTGTATTTCTCTCTTTGATTGCGGTGAGAAGAAACCACCTGGAACACAAGAGTGCACTGCATTGCTGAATTTATAGGCCGCTGTTAATCGAATGAGACATAGATCCAAACAACAACAACAACAACAACTTGTATTTATATAGTGCCTTTAACGCAGTAAAACATCCCAAGGTGCTGCACAGGAATATTTTAAGGCAACAAATTTGACACTGAGCCATACAAGGATGAATTAGGACAGGTGACCAAAAGCTTGGTCAAGAGGTAGGTTTTAAGGAGCGTCTTAAAGGAGGAAAGAGAGGTAGAGAGGCGGAGAGGTATAGGGAGGGAATTCCAGAGCTTAGGGTCTAGGCAACAGAAGGCACGACCACCAAAGGTTGAGCAATTATAATCAGGGATGCTTAAGAGGGCAGAATTAGAGGAGCATAGCTATCTCGGGGGTGGGGGGTGGTTGTGGGGCTCAAGGAGATTACAGAGATAGGGGCGAGACCATGGAGGGATTTGAAAACAAGGATGAGAATTTTGAAATCGAGGCGCTGCTTAACCGGGAGCCAGTGTAGGTCAGTGAGCACAGGGGTGATGGGCGAACGGGACTTGGTGTGGGATAGGACATGGGCAGCCGAGTTTTAGATGACCTCAAGTTTACGTAGGGTGGAATGTGGGAGGCCAGCCAGGAGTACATTGCAATAATCAAGTCAAGAGGTAACAAAGGCATGGATGAGGGTTTCAGCAGCAGATGAGCTGAGGCAAGGGTGGAAACAGGCGATGTTACGGAGGTGGAAGTAGGTGGTCTTTGTTATGCTGCGGATATGTGATCGGGAGCTCATTTCAGGGTCAAATATGACACCAAGGTTGCGAACAGTGTGGGTCAGCCTCAGACAGATGTTAGGGAGAGGGAATAGAGTTAGTGGCTAGAGAATGGAGTTTGTGGCGGGGACCGAAAACAATGGCTTTGGTCTTCCCAATATTTAATTGGAGAACATTTTTGCTCATCCAGAACTGTATGTTGGACAAGCAGTCTGATAATTTAGACACCATGGAGGGGTCGAGAGAAGAGGTAGTGAGGTAGAGCTGGGTGTCGTCAGCGTACATGTGGAAACTGACGCTGTGTTTTCGGATGCTGTCATCAAGGGGCAACATGTAGATGAGAAATAGGAGGGGGGGCCAAGGATAGATCCTTGGGGGACACCAGAGGTAATGATGCGGGAGCGGGAAGAGAAGCCGTTGCAGGTGATTCTCTGGTTACGATTAGATAGATAAGAATGGAACCAGGCGAGTGCAGTCCCACCCAGCTGGACGATGGTGGAGAGGCGTTGGAGAAGGATGGAGTGGTCAACCATGTCAAAGGCTGCAGACAAGTCAAGAAGGACAAGGAGGGATAGCTTACTTTTGTCACAGTCACAAAGCATGTCATTTGTGACTTTGATGATAGCCGTTTCGGTACTGTGGCAAGGGCGGAATCCTGATTGGAGGGATTCAAACATGGAATTGCGGGAAAGATGGGCACAGATTTGGGAGGCAACAACGCGTTCAAGGACTTTGGGGAGGAAAGGGAGGTTGGAGATGGGGCAGTAGTTTGCAAGGATGGAGGGATCAAAGTTTGTTTTTTTGAGGAGAGCGGTAATGACGGCAGATTTGAGGGAGAGGGGGACAGTACCTGAGGAGAGAGAACTGTTAACAATGTCAGCTAACACGGGAGCCAGAAAAGGAAGTTGGGTGGTCAGCAGTTTGGTGGGAATAGAGTTGAGGGAACAGGAGGTGGGTCTCATAGACAAGATGAGCGCAGAAAGATCATGAGCGCAGATTGGAGAGAAACTGGAGAAAGATGTGAGTTCAGGGCTAGGGCAGGGGGGAATCTTAGAGGAAGTTGTGTCCAGTGGGCTAGGGGAAGGAAGGGAAGTGGCAGAGGCAGCTGAATGGATAGTCTCAATCTTAGAGACAAAGAAGTCCATGAGCTCCCCACACTTGTTATCGGAGGTGAGGGTGGGAGAGACAGGGGAGATGGGTTTAAGAAGGCAGTTAGCAGTAGAGAATAGGAGCTGGGGTTTATCTTTGCACTCCAGAATGATTCTGGAATAGTGAGCAATATTGGCAGACGAGAGCAGGGCCCGATAGTGCTTCATGTGGTCCAGCCAGATCTGGCGTGAATGGCTAAACCAGTTGTCCGCCATATCCGTTCAAGTCTGCGCCCTAGCTATCTGTTCAAGCGAGCGTAAAAGATCTCATGCCCCGCTCATCGCTGACTGAATATTGAAAAGGGTCCTTCAACAGGCGTTCGGCCCCTCATTGACATATTCGAGGGCCGACCGCCTGTTTCAGGCATGTGTCCAGGATGCCTAAACAATGGGCCCCATGATTTTAGCAGTGGGACCAATGCCCGTGCAGATTGGGCGCAGACTGTCCCAATGTTAAATTGGTATACTTTGTGCCAATTTTACGCCCCAAAAACAGCTGCGTGCCTCCAATTTCTACTCTGAACAGCGCAGTCATCTGTGTATTCACAATATCTAAAACAGTGTAGGAGTACATACAGATATGTAATTCATACTACTAATTTTCAGATATTGTTTTAACCACATAAAACTTCATCACTTAGATCCTCTTCAGGAACCAGTCCATTTTTTATTTCACTCAATTCCCACCTTCTACCAATCCCATATCCCCTCCCTCACCTCTTTTTCCAGTATATTGATGACTGTATCGGAGCCGTCCCCTGCTCTCGTCCTGAACTAGAAAATTTCATTCACTTTGCTTTCAATTTCCACCCTTCCCTCACCTTCACATGGTCTATCTCCGACTCTTCCCTTCCCTTCCTCGACTTCTCCTTCTCCATCTCTGGGGATAAGTTATTGACAAACATTCACTACAAGCCCACTGACTCCCACAGCTACCTGGACTAGACTTCCTCCCACCCCGCCTCCTGTAAGGACTCTATTCCATTCTCCCAGTTTCTCCATCTCCGCTGCATCTGCTCTGACGATGCCATCTTCCACACCAGTGCTTCCGACATGTCTTCCTTTTTCCTCAACCGAGGATTCCCCTCTACTGTGGTTGATACGGCCCTTGACCGTGCCTGTTCTATCTCCCGCACTTCTGCCCTCACCCCTGCCCCTCCCTCCTGGAACCACGATAGAGTTCCCCTTGTCCTCACCTTTCACCCCACCAGCCTCCATATTCAATGGATCATCCTCTGCCATTTCCACCACCTCCAGCGTGATCCCACCACCAAATGCATCTTCCCCTCACCTCCCCTTTCAGCATTCTGTAGGGACTGCTCCCTCCGCGACACCCTAGTCCACTCCTCTACCACCCCCAGCACCCGTTCCCCTTTGCCTGGCACCTTCCCATGCAAGCACAGGAGATGCAACACATGCCCTTATACTTCCCCCCTCCCCACTGTCCAGGGCCCCAAACACCCCTTCCAGGTGAAACAGCGATTTACTTGTACTTCTTGCAATCTAGTATACTGTATTCGCTGCTCACGATGTGGTCTCCTCTACATTGGGGAGACCAAACGCAGATTGGGTGACCGCTTTGCGGAACACCTCCGTTCAGTCCATAAGGGGGACCCCGAGCTCCCGGTGGCCTGTGATACGCTTATCAATTACTTCATAAAAGGTGATGAGTCGAAGAAGAGATGATGAGTCGAAAGAAGAGATGAATAAGGCTTTTATTAGCTAAGAAGAGACCATGCTTCTTCGTGAGTGACTGAACAAGTCTGAACGAAACCCACACAGTGGTGGGTGGAGTCAGCTGAGGCATGCCTCCATACACAGCGCCACCCAGAGGTGGCAATATACAATACAGTGGTTTACCACATTCACCCCTTGTTTAATGTGAAGTCCGGCGGGGTGAAGGGTACTACAAGTTAAGTCTATCAGGAGGCCTTGTCTGACGTCCTGATCGTCGTGGTGGCGGCGGTGGTGTTGCAGCATCCGACGTCGGGTCTGGTGTCTGGGTGGTTGGCGAAGATTCCTGGGGCTTTGGCATGCCGTCTGCAGGGGTTGGGTTGGGAGGGGTGGTGGGGGATAACAGTGGTAAGGGGGATAACGGTGGTAAGGGGGATAACGGTGGTAATTCAGGGGTACCCGAGGGTGCGAGATCTCGTATGGAGACCATGTCCTCCCGCCCGTCTGGGTATGTCACCCAGGCATACTGGGGGTTGGCGTGTAGGAGGTGCACCCGCTCGACCAGGGGGTCCGTTTTATGCGTCCTCACGTGCCTCCGCAGTAGGACGGGCCCAGGAGAAGTCAACCATGCCGGTAGCGAGGTTCCCGATGTAGACTTCCGGGGGAAAACGAACATTTTCTCATGAGGGGTCGCATTAGTGGCAGTACAAAGCAGTGACCGAATGGAGTGAAGCGCTGCAGGGAGGACCTCCTGCCAGCGGGAGGTCGGAAGGCCCTTAGATTTTAGTGCTAAGAGGACTGCCTTCCAAACCGTCGCGTTCTCCCTTTCCACCTGGCCGTTCCCCCGGGGGTTGTAACTGGTGGTCCTGCTCGTGGCGATACCTCTTGTTAGCAGGTACTGCCGAAGTTCGTCGCTCATGAACGATGAGCCCCTGTCGCTATGTATATAGCTGGGGAACCCGAACAGAGCGAAGATGTCATTCAGACACTTGATGACCGTGGTACTGGTCATGTCTGGGCAAGGGATGGCAAAGGGGAAACGGGAGTACTCATCAACTATGTTGAGGAAGTACACATTGCGGTCAGCGGAGGGGAGGGGCCCTTTAAAATCGACGCTCAGGCGTTCGAAGGGGCGGGTGGCCTTGATCAGGCTTGCTCTGTCCGGCCTATAGAAGTGCGGTTTGCACTCGGCGCAGATTTGGCAGCTCTTGGTCATGGTCCTGACCTCCTCGATGGAGTAGGGCAGGTTACGGGATTTGATAAAATGGAAAAACCTGGTGACCCCCGGGTGGCAGAGGTCATTGTGGAGGGACTGCAGCCTATCACTCTGCGCGTTGGCGCATGTACCACGTGATAGGGCATCTGGGGGCTCATTGAGTTTCCCTGGCCGATACAAGATATCATAATTGTAGGTGGAGAGTTCGATTCTCCACCTCAAGATCTTGTCGTTCTTGATTTTACCCCTCTGCTTATTATTAAACATAAAAGCTACTGAACGCTGGTCAGTGAGCAGGGTAAATCGTTTCCCGGCCAGGTAATGCCTCCAGTGACGCACCGCTTCTACAATAGCCTGGGCCTCCTTTTCGACGGAGGAGTGTCTCGTCTCGGGGCCCTGGAGGGTCCTTGAGAAAAAGGCCACGGGTCTGCCCGCCTGGTTAAGGGTCGCGGCTAGGGCGAAGTCGGAGGCATCGCTCTCCACTTGGAAGGGGATGGACTCATCCACCGCGTGCATTGCGGCCTTCGCGATATCGTTCTTGATAAGAGTGAAGGCTGCACACGCCTCTGGTGTCAGGGGGAAGGAGGTGGCTTTGATGAGGGGCCTGGCTTTGTCTGCATAGAGGGGCACCCACTGGGCGTAGTAGGAGAAAAACCCCAGGCATCTCTTCAGTGCTTTTTGGCAGTGGGGAAGGGGTAGCTCCATTAGGGGGCGCATTCTGTCGGGGTCGGGCCCGATGACTCCGTTCTCCACCACGCAGCCGAGGATGGCCAGGCGCTTGGTGTGAAACATACATTTTTCCTTATTGTACGTTAGGTTCAGCCGTTGGGCCGTACGGAGGAAATTTGCTAGATTAACGTCGTGGTCCTGCTGGTCGTGGCCGCAGATGGTGACGTTATCCAAATAGGGGAAGGTTGCCCGCAGCGCGTTCTGGTCAACCATTCGGTCCATCTCCCTTTGGAAGACCGAAACCCCGTTGGTGACGCCGAAGGGGACCCTAAGGAAGTGGTAGAGGCGGCCGTTTGCCTCGAAGGCAGTATACTGGCGGTCCTCATGGCGGATGGGCAGCTGGTGGTACGCTGACTTAAGGTCGATGGTGGAGAATACTTTGTATTGCGCAATCTGATTGACCATATCAGATATGCGAGGGAGGGGGTACGCGTCCAGCTGGGTGTACCGGTTTATGGTTTGGCTGTAGTCGATTACCATGCGGCGTTTTGCAGTGGTTTTAACGACTACAACCTGGGCTCGCCAGGGGCTAGTGCTACCTTCGATAATGCCCTCCTTCAAGAGCCGCTCCACCTCAGAGCTGATAAAAGCTCTGTCCCCGGCACTGTACCGCCTGCTTTTGGTAGCGATGGGTTTACAGTCGCGGGTGAGGTTAGCGAACAGGGGAGGGGGGGGGACTTTTAATGTGGAAAGGCTGCAGGTGGTTTGCAGCGGGCGATTTAAAAGTTGTTGGTTGCAGACTGTGAGTGGGGGGAGGGGTCCACCGTATGCTAGTGTGACACTCTTAAGGTGGCACTGAAAATCCAACCCTAGCAGGACGGCAGCGCAAAGACGGGGCAGGACTAGCAGTTTAAATTTTTGATATTCAGTGCCCCCTACTGACAGGGTCACCACACAGTAGCCGCTGATGTCCATTGACTGGGACTTGGACGCCATAGAAATGCGATGGTGCGTTGGCAGAATCGTGAGGGAGTGGCTACGTACCGTGTCGGGGTGGACGAAACTCTCTGTGCTCCCGCTGTCGATCAGGCAACTGGTGGCGCGGCCGTTTACCGCGATATCCATCATGGAGCTGGATAGATGGTGAGGGTGGCCTTGATCCAGCGTCACGGAGGCCAGTATGTGGCTTAGTGAGTCACTATAGTCATCCGCCGAGACGGTGGTCGGTTCCGGTGACGAAATGGCGGTTGAGTGCGTTGGATACGGTGGCGGCGGATGCCATGCGGCCGGGGTACACAAAATGGCGGATAAGATGGCTGCTCCCACGGCCCGCACGCTGCGCTGCTGGCTGGCTTCCCCTTGCAGGCGTTAGCGTAATGGCCTTTCTTCCCGCAGCCCAAGCAGGTAGCTGTCTTAGCTGGGCAGTGCGCTCTGGGATGTTTTAACTGGCCACAGAAATAGCATTTTTGGGCCTGGTTACTGGGCATCGAAGCAGTTTTTACCGGAGGCTGCTGTCTCGGTTGGGTCGCTGCAGCGGTTGGTGCCGGGGGCGGCGGTCCCGTGTCCCACGGTTTCGATTGCCATGTCTCGGCGCCGTTACGGGGGTATGCCTCGAGGTTTCGGTGGGCCTCCTCTAACGAGAGCGCAAGGGCAATGGCCGTCTTCAGGTCGGGTTCCTTGCTTTCTAGCAGTCTCTGCCGGGTGTGGTCTGACTGGAGGCCCCTGACGAAGGCATCACAGGCGAGTCCCTGCGCGTGCTCCACAGCCGTTACCGCTTTACAATCGCAGTCTCTGCAGAGTGCCAGTAGCGCCCGTGCAAATGCCCCTACCGATTCTCCCGGTTGCTGCCTGCGGGATCCCAAGAGGTGTCGGGCGTAAATTGTGTTCACTGGGCGCGTATATTGCCCTTTTAGTAGCTCGAGGGCCGCCACGTACGTATTAGAGTCCCGGATTAGCATATATACTTGATGGCTCACCTGGGCGGTCAAAATTTTCAGTTTGTGATCCTCCTCTGTAACCTGTGAGATTGCGAGGAAGGATTCAAAGCAGCTCAGCCAGTGTTCAAACTTGGCTGATGCACCCACATCTTGAGGGTCGAGGTCCAGGCGTGGTGGTCTGAGGGCTCTCAGCAATGTCTGCTGTATCCGTTGCTGTTGTTGCTCCTCAGGTGTCGCCATTTAACTTTTAGCTAATAAAATTGATACGCTTATCAATTACTTCATAAAAGGTGATGAGTCGAAGAAGAGATGATGAGTCGAAAGAAGAGATGAATAAGGCTTTTATTAGCTAAGAAGAGACCATGCTTCTTCGTGAGTGACTGAACAAGTCTGAACGAAACCCACACAGTGGTGGGTGGAGTCAGCTGAGGCATGCCTCCATACACAGCGCCACCCAGAGGTGGCAATATACAATACAGTGGTTTACCACAGCCTGTCACTTTAATTCTCTGCTCCACTCCCACTCAGACCTCACCGTCCTCGGCCTCCTGCATTGTTCCACGGAAGCTCAGTGTAAGCTCGAGGAACAGCACCTCATCTTTCGATTAGGCACGCTACAGCCCTCTGGACTCAACATAGAGTTCAACAATTTCAGATCATAACCTCGGCCCCTATCACATATATATTATATAATTAATTTTTCTTTTTACTCCACTCTTTCGTCTGGCCTTTTCTCTTCCCTCCCAAATGGCAGCTATCCATCATTCTGCCAGCGCCATTCACACTATCACTGACCTTCCCTTTTGTTCTTTCATCCCCTCCCCTTTTTCCCAGCCCCCAACTTGCTTTAAAATCTATTCCCTTTCCTGCTTTTTTCTAGTTCTGACGAAGGGTCATTGACCTGAAACGTTAACTTTGTTTCTCTCTCCACGGATGCTGCCCTGACCTGCTGAGTTTTTCCAGTGTTTTCTGTTGTTATTTCCCATATCGTTAGGCTCACATCAATATCAGGAACTTGTGACTTTCCCTTTTAAATGCTGGCATACAGTTAGCACGGACGTCTCTATCTTTTTTCCAGTGAGAACAATTTTAGCTTTTCAGACTCTTCATAATTCAGTGACCCACAGCCTGAAGCCATCTTTATTCCCCCACTTTACAGCCTATCTGTTTGCAAGTATGCCAAACAGAATTGAATGCCATACTGTTTATTATCTGACCAGTGTGCTTTGGAGAATTCAGTATTGGTTCCTGATGTTGTTTGGATTTATTTATATACCCCAAAATTTCATTTGCTCTTGAAACTACTGCCATATACTGTGAAGATGCTTTCAGTGCTTTTGTAACTAATTATTCCCAGATCTTTTTCCACATTCAATTTTGTAGCTGCTATGAATTATTATCTACTTTTAACCACAAGTATTATTATCTCATTATTAAATACCATCCGCCATTCAGTAGTTAAATTCTCGTAGATCTCTTTGAAATTCACCCTCCTTGAAATGTACCCTTTTCTTAGATCATCCTCTTTTCCTACATGACATAGAATCAGTCACATCCTCGGCCAGTCGATTATAAATCTCAGGACTGCTCATTGGCTTAGTAATCACAGTTGCCCAATTATAACTGTTATCATTACTAAAGTCTATTTGTTTCCTATTATCTAGACAGATCACTAACCAATCTGTAACATCTTGTTTTATCCAATGGTCATCATTTTAGTCACAAGTTGCTTTGGGGAACCTTATCAGTGCCTTTTGAAAACTGTGTTGTCCTGCAGCTGTCAGTCTGAGACTACTTTATAAGGATGTGAATGTCAGTCGCCAGATTTTAGTTATAAGTCAAACCTTCTAACACCTTACGCCATCAATGCAGTGGGAAGTTTATTGAAAATATTGAGCCTTTTGCTCAGTTTTCCATTTATTAATGTCAAGGGATGGAAAATTGCAGGCGGTGCACCCATGATGTTTTGGTTATTCGCTCACTACCTGTGAGGCCCCATCAGTGACATAGGCCCTGATTTTAAAGGGTTGGGTGGGTGCGGTGCGCTGTGAGCCCTGAAGTAGGCTGTGAACCTGGGGAGTCTGGGGATGTGGTTGCCCGGCCAATCTTAATGGCCAGGCCTCATTACCTAAAAATTTCTCGGTGACCCGCCCAAACCCGGCCAGATCCAATACCTCGCTGGCAGGTGGGAATTCGGCAGCAGGAGGCCGCAGCCGGGGAACCATGGGTATGGTCCCAGCAGTCACTTAAGTGGGGGTTCTTGACGTGATCAGGGGAACCCAGAGCAAGGGAGACCATAGGCTCCTGCCCCTCCTGGCCCACAGGAAACCTAAAATAAATTTTAAAACTTAGCCTGCTGGGCCTCTTCTGGCACACTATCCACCTTTGACAGGTCTGGACTGACGGGGATGCTGTCACTGCTCCCTTGTTTGGACCTCCAATTAAAATTGCTGATCGGGTCCCAATGACATCATCCCACCTGATCTGCATATTTAACGAAGGACTCCACTGCCTTCCGGCAGGTGCTCCACTCACCTTCTGGCAGGTGCTCCACTCGCTTGCTCAAAACAGCAGGCAAACAGCAGGATCAGAGGGGGTAAATGAGGGCCCTTCTTTTAATTGCCCCCCCCACCCCGGTTTCTGCCAGCGTCTGTAATCATATCACCCATAAAGTGGATGGCACCTTGCACTGAACTCAACAGCAAAGATACTTTGCTGTACTGGTTTACATTTTAATCTTCTGAAATCCAAGGTGGGAATGAATGTCTTTTTTTCCCCTAACATTAAAAACACTGATGAATAAAAGAATGAAATTTCCCCACGAGGTCTTTGCATGAAGGCAAAAATGCCAATGGATCCTTAGATATGTGGGTGTAGATTTTTCTCCGGGCACCTCACAGCATTGCAACTTTGGTAGGGTCAAATGCATCAGGGTCATTGTTGTAATGTTGGGCAGTCTCAGAAAAAGACTAAACAATTTAAAATGTTTAAATCTGCTGCCTTGCCTTGTGTAATCAATTGTACCGCAATTAATCACACTAAGCAAGGCGACCCTCTAAAGTTCAAATACCCCTCTCTTGCACCTTAGTAATCCTGGATCTAGTGCTCAGATTTGCAAATGCATAAATGCCGGGAAAGGTGTTCATATTTGGGTGGACATGTCATACGCCGAATGCCATTCCGGTGGGAAATTGCAGAACTGGTGCGGATGGTCGGGAGCTGATGAAACAGCTCCCAAATTTTCCTTCACCCACAGTTACAGTTACTCGGGGGGGGAGGGGGGGGGAGGGGGAGGGGGGGAGGAGGGGGAGGGGGAGAGGGGAGGGGGGGAGGGGGGGGAGGGGGGGAGGGGCAGCTGCGTAATTGTTGAGGAAAATTTGCAGTTTTTCACAAACTGACATTGGATTACATGGGCTTGAATTACTTCCTTTAATATAGGCTGCAACATTTTGTGACGATAAGTATCAAACTAATAATGACCAAGGCTGTGCTTCTGGTCTGTTTTAAAGATTGAATGACGTTACTATTTTCCAGTCTCCTATCATTACCCCATTCCCAATGAAGTGCAAAACTATCCATCACTGAACCTCTACTTCTACCTATCTTTAAGCACTCTTGGACGTTTTTCATCCAAGACTAGTGTCCGAAGCAAATTAATTTACTGCAATTACTTACCTCTGTTCACCCCCATGTCCACCCCACTAAACTGAGCTGCTGGAATCAAAATACTGCCATTTTAATGAGTTGAAAACTATTGTTAAAATGAACTACAATTTCCACTATTAATGATCACTAAAGTCTCCTCACTCTTATTCATTACTTTGTGTTCTATGAACTTGCTGAAGGACTTCAGTTTTCCCCCCATTGGGCTCAATTTTTAGAAGGAGGCGGATTGACGGCGGGCCTGCTGGTCTTCGTCTTCTGGACCCGCTCCCGGTTGCCGCCGCTCCGCAGATTTTAGGTTGATTGGCCTCGTTACGGCTGATGTGCAGGTCCCTCCAGGCAATTGCTTGCGGAGTGTCAGATTCTCGCCTCTGATGACACATTGTTTCCCTAAAGATTTATGTCCCCTTTGTAGAAGCATTAGCTTTTTTCTCTTAAAAGTGCTGGTTGCTGCAGGAATGGCAGCCCCAAAAACTAAGGTTGCGCCCAGGTTCAATGAGGGCTCCCTCCATGCACCTGTGGAGGGAATTGGAGGATGTCAGGAGCTCCTCTTCCCTGGAAATGGAAGGAGGAGGCCTCCTCAGCAAACCAAGGCAGCTTGGCTGCAAATTGCTGAGGAGGTGAGTTTGAGGTCTGTGTGCAGACGCACATGGGTTCAGTGTCGAAAAAGGTTTAATGATCTGCTGAGATCACCTAAAATGTGGCCTCTGTGTTCTGGGAAATGTAAGTTCAAGAGTGAGGGCTCACGGAGAATTCCATTTCTAATGTTGGTGGTGACACTGAGCGCAAACCATCATTTATTGGGCAGCTGATGCCTGGGGTTTTGAGAATGTTGGACTTATATTCATCTCCATGTGCCAGCCATCTCTGGTTGAAATGTAAGCTTACGCGAATCTGGCATGGATGAGTGCATCACTTGCCTGATGGCCAGCAATGTGGTCGCCTGCTGCTGGATTGTCCACATCCGGCCCTGCAAGGCGCTGCTCCTCGTCCTCCTCCTCCTCGTCCTCCTCCTCTTCTTCCGAGGAGGCTGTGTGCTGAGCCACTTGTTCGTCCAACAGCACTAAGCTGCGCTGCTGTGCGATGTGTAGGGCACAGCAGACCATGATGATTCTGGACACCCTGGCTGGTGCGTACTGCAAGGCTCCACCAGACCTGTCTTGGCATCGGAAGCGCATTTTGAGCAAGCCGATGGTTTGCTATTTGATGATGCTTCTGGTGGATATGTGACTCACATTATACCGCGCCGTAGCATAATTTGATGGCCTCCTCATTGGTATCATAAGCCACCTTTTCAGGGGATAGCCCTTGTCGCCAAGAAGCCATCCAGAAAGTTGGGTTGGTGGATGGAAGAGCTGAGGCACAGTAGACTGGCGCAGGATGAAGGAGTCCTGGCAACTGCCAGGGTACTTTGCGCAAACATGCATAATGATCTTCCTGTGGTTACACACCAGCTGGACGTTCAGGGAGTGGAATCCCTTGCGGTTGACAAATACAGCTGGGTTGTGATAGGGGGCCCTAATGGCTACATGTGTGCAGTCTATGACGCCTGCACCTTTGGTAAGCCTGCCATATTGGCAAAGCCAACCACACGTGCGGTCACACTTGGGACATCCGTGGAGAAGTGGATATAATTGTGCGACTTTGCAAAGAGGGCATCGGTGACCTGCATGATGCAGGTGTGTGCGGCCAACTGGGAAATGCTGCTGATGTCTGCAGCTGATCTCTGGATGGAGCACGAAGCAAAGAAGTTGATTGCGGTGGTGACTTTGACAGCCGCTGGTAAGGAGTGTCCACACGCTCCTCGGGGCTCCAGGTGTTGCTGCAGCATTGCGCAGATATCAGCGACGACCTCTCTCAAAAGTCTCAGTCTTCTTTGGCACTGCTGCTCAGTCATGCTGAGGAAGCAGATCCTCTGCCTGTAAACCCTGTGTTGGGGGTATCTCCTGCGGTGAGGTGCAGCCCTGCGCTGAGGCCCTTCACCCTGTGCATCATCAGGTGGGTGAGGAGGAGGTTGGCACTCCTGGTGCTGCTGTTGCGGCTGGTTGTGGTGCTGCCGCAGTCTGACGACCAGGATGAGAGAGCATAAATGGTTCCCATCCCGTTGCTATAGATTTCAGTTGAGGCAAGAAGCTTGTAAGCGCACACTCAAAGTGGCCTGAAATTATTCCAATCAGGTAACACTGCTGATGGGTGTCAGCTTGAACAGTCACAAGGTCAGTAGATTTGCAAAATCTTATTCAAAACCTCCAACAACAAAGTTGTTGCATTTGAATGTCAGCCATGTTACAGGAGTACTTTTAAAGTGCTGCACCAATGACAACAAATCATGTCCTCAAGAAACTCGACTCCTTGCAGCTGGCGTGTTTCTGACAAGACGGGAAACAGGAGCCAGAATCACGAAAACAGGAAACCACTATAAAAATAGGATTAGCAAAAATAGGATTAACTGCCTTAACTACTTGTCCCACTGGTTCCAGTGGGGTCAGTTTGGGAGCGGCTGACCCGACACTCACGAAAACGGCGGTGGGATGGAGGCGGGTTGGGTGTCTGAAGCCAATTTTTCCGATTTTCACTGCCGACCCGTCTCCAGACCCGTCTCCAAACCCGCCTCCTCAGGGCTATTAAAATCGAGCCCTTTATGTCCTTTGGAATTGTTTTGTAATTTTTTCCTTGATAAGCTTTTGCTTTGTTGTCTTATATTTTCTAACCTTCCTGTATTTGTGTTTTTTCAAAGCTTAAAAGGAGTTTTCTTTTCCTTGGTGTTGTTTTTAACCTCCCTATCTAACCATTTAAACTTAGGGTTTTCGATTGTCTGGCATGAATTTAATTTGTCTGCTCTCCTAGATATCTGTAAATGCATTTCATGTTAGTTTAATATTTCCCCTCCAGTAATACTTCACAATATATCATCTTCAATCATCAAACCCTTAAAATCACTACTGCTAAAATCTTTTATTATCATTTGTTTATGCTGATGATACAATGTCCAGTCTAACGATAGGAATGCCCCAATTTTTTATCATATTGTAGGGGGTGGTGTGTGGGTCAGCTTCGCCTCTGACTTATGAGTGGTTCGAATCGCTCCCACTCCCTTGGTTCTAGACCTTGGACTTATTTGGGGGCTGTAATGAAATTGCAACAGACAACTGAATTTTGGTGCAAGAACTTTGATCTTTATTTGAGAAAGAAAATACAACACAATAATAACACTCTAATAAAATGGGGAAAACACTTCGACATACACGAGGGAAAAATTACAGTAGACAAATATCTCACCCCTCCCAATCCCACCTTACTAGCTAAGTTAGGCTCTAAAGGACCAGGGATAATGCTCACCAAACGCAGGAATAGTTTGTAGAGTGGAAAACTTGCGGATCTTCGGTTTCTTTCGAGTTGGTTTTTCCGTTGGTCGCGATGGCCCAATATTACCCAGTTGGCTGATGGTAATGTTCGGTTGGTTGTTTCGTAAGGCCCTTGTTGTCATGAGGTGTCCGATGGTCACTGAAACTGTTGCTCTGGTTTCTTGTGTGTTACTTCGAGAGAGAGAGAGAGTTGCTTCGAGATGCTTGAACTCTACTGAACTCGAAATAACAACAGAAAATGCTGGAAAAACTCAGCAGGTCAGGCAACATCCGTGGAGAGAAATTTGAGTTGACGTTTCGGGTCGAACCCTTCTTCAAAACTGGAAAGAAAAGAAACTGGATCGAAGGCAGGGCTGCGATCGGACAAAAGAATAAAAGAAACAAAAGAAGTAAAAGAGATTAGAAGCTAGACGAGATGGTAATAGGCTGAGATTAGGTGTAAAGTGTACTGGCAGGGCAAAAGATAGCTGCCAGGTGTGAGAGAGAAACAAAAGGAAAGGGGAGGGGGGAAAGGAGTGGAACAATTACAAGAGAAAATGAAATGGGGGCCGAGCTTATGATCTGAAATTGTTGAACTCGATATTGAGTCCGGAAGGCTGCAGAGTGCCTAATCGGAAGATGAGGTGCTGTTCCTCGAGTTTACGTTGCGCTTCCGTGGAACAATACAAGAGGCCAAGGACGGTGAGGTCCGAGTGGGAATGGAGCGGTGAATTAAAATGACAGGCGACCGGAAGCTCGGGGTCACCCTTACGGACTGAACGGAGGTGTTCCGCAAAGCGGCCACCCAATCTGCGTTTGACCTCCCCAATGTAGAGGAGACCGCATCGTGAGCAGCGAATACAGTATACTAGATTGCGAGAAGTACAAGTAAATCGCTGTTTCACCTGGAAGGGGTGTTTGGGGCCCTGGACAGTGGGAAGGGGGGAGGCCACTGCATAGTGTACCCCCTTGTACAGCACTATGACTAACCCATTCCCTGGTCCCTTGGTAGTGGTAGGACACCTCTCTACTATGGTCCGTGATGTCGTGGTCATGGGCAGGGGCTTTCGGGGGTGTGCTACGAGTTCGGTGGCGTTGACTGGGATTCGGGAGTGTCGGACCGTGCACGCATGCAGGCTAGAATCCCACCCCATCCCCTCCCCGGCATCTTGCCATTGTCTGTGGAAGATGATGGATATGCCTGTGGGGCAGACTTTCTTTGACCCCCACATACAAATGTAAACTCCCTGTTCCAACTTCCACCACTTATCCCAACACACACTCACTCCCCCTCGGGTCCCTGTGCTCGTACGGTGGGTGTCATTCCCCAATCGTTCCCAGTCGACTGTACTGTCCCCTATGTCCCTGCTCAGCTTCCTGAGCCACCACCACCTATCCAGGGGAATCTGTCCTTTGCATGTCAAAACACACACGTTTCCCCTCAGTGACACTGACCCTTGTAGCAACGACCTGTACTTTGGGCACAGGATGGAGGCCTCCCCATAAGTGAACCCAGTCTGGCTGGAGTATTGTGTCTAGTTAGACCCTAGCCACCCTGGCCACCTTCCCTCATGGAAGTAGATGGCGAGCTCCTCCACATCCCATTCGCCACCCCCAGCGGTAACGATTGGTGTCTATCTCCCGAGCACCCATAGATGTGGGAGTCCTCTACGTCACCTCGGTCACCGATGCTCACCCCTACCAGGGCGAGCAGGAGCAGGAACTTTCCCATGCTGATTTCCTTTCTGTAGGGACACATAAACAGATAGCCATGTCCCTAGAAGGTTCTCTGGCTTGACACAGTAATCGAGTCTCGAAAACTTAAACTTATAATAACTAACCAAACAATAGTAATCCTAAAACTACCAACTGTAAAACACACTTAAAAATTTACCAGAAAGCTATGTACATCCGCCGCCCGTCTCCGGACGGCCAGGCTAATTCCTGTCTGGCCTTTGTCTTTTGTGGCTTCTGGGCAGCTTGTACGACTGGGCGTAAGGTGGTCTGTGCCACCGGACCCAAAGAGTCCTCCTTAAAGCAACTGGGAGTTTCTCTGAATCCCAGTTGATCAGGGGAATGTGCCCTCCTGTGCTGTAGCACACTACGCCCTTCGGTGTGGCTGCTGGCTCCCTGTCCTGTCTTGTGGGTTCCGCACAGCCTGATGCCGCAGGCTGGGGTCCCTGGTCTCCCTCTCTGCTCAACGCTATCTCTCCTGTGAGTCCCTCACTGTTGGAGGCTGCAGGCTGGGGATCCCTATTCCTAGACTGATCCCTAACCTTGGGCATTCCCTTTTGGGTTGTGGCCCTTCTGGGGCTGGACCGTTTAAACTGGTACACAGGTGACCATGGTAGTTATTGCTGTGGTATGCGAGGAGACCTCCTTAGGGCTCCAGTTATTGGGGGCGTATCCCAAATAATTGGTGGGAGGGTCCCTCCAGTAACACAAGCCACTGCCCCCACCGGTGCAGTCTGTGAGTCTGCCACAGCTGCAGGCTGATGATCTCTATCTTTAAAACGGTTCACCCCTGCTGGCCATTCCCCTTTCTCGGTTTTAAACAGTTTACATTGAATCTGTGAGTCTGCCACAGCTGCTGGCTGAGGATCCCTGTCCTGAACCTTATCCTCTGCTTACTGACCCTTCTCGTCCTACTCCACCCGGGTTTCCCCTGGTGCCATTAAACAGACCATGCCTCTGGCCTCAGACAAGGCTTGGGTCAATTTTTTAATCCTTTCTTCGCAGGGACCGTGATCAGAGTCTTCATAATCCCTACTTCTAGCTACCTTATGAGTTATTTTAATGTCCCTTAGCTGACCCTCCAAACTGTCAGCTCTCCTTGTTAATCTTGCATTCTTCTCCCATAAGGCCTGCTCATTTAACCTGGCCTCCGTAACCTGGCACCGCAGGTATTCCTCCATATTATGGGAGGTCTCTTCCTGTGCGTGTCTTTCAAGGGGACACAGGTAGACAGGCTGCACTGGTTCTAGTCATAGGTCTGGGCAGATGGGGTTAAAGCACCAGTGGCGGTGGCTACCTTCCCTGGGCCATTTAATATAACTCGGAGCGCAGCTACTATTGAATCAAGCATGGGGGGAGAGGTCGGTGTTTCTGTCTTTGGGGCAGGAGCTGGGGAGATTTTCCCTACATTATCCTTCCATGGATTCCTGCAGTCCCTTCTCCAATGCCCACTTTTCCCGTACCCGAAGCAGTTACGCCTCATGTCGGAAGGGTTACCCCCTTCCTGGTGCCATTCTTTCTTACTAGTAGGTTTAATTTCGTGAACCTTTCCTTTTGGTTGGTGTTCTTCTACCCCTCTACTGTTGCGGTAAGCCAGGGTCAGTTGTCTAACCACTGCCTCCTCGGTGACCTGGGGGCCTTTTGGGTCAAACCACGGCTCAGCCTTGGCCCTGATCCATGGTAAGCTGTTTGCCACTAGGCTTCGGAGCCAGTGGGCCAGCTTGTCCTGGTTCAAGTGAGTCCGGTCGAGATCCCCATTACAGGCACTCTTATACACAGGCCACAGTCGGTCCGCGAAAGCCTGTGGGGTCTCCCCTGCTAGCTGTGTTGTCCTCTCCACCCGAGAGAAGGAACTACCATCATTCATACCCATGGCCTCCAGAACTTCCTCCCGGATAACAGCGTATCCACCCTGCCCTTTTTTACTCTCCACAGAGAGGGACTGGTAGAGGTTGCCATCCAGGGAGAAAAGGAGCATTTTGGCCATTTCGGAGTCATCGCACTCGTTAATGCCTGCTGCCTGTTCCACTTCCATGAAGTGGATCGAGGGGTCTCCCTTTTGGGTGAGTTTGTTCAGGTGGCTTACCATAGCCCTAAGCTGTTGGGTACCATGGGGAATCACGAATTGGCTTTCAAGGGGTCCCTGACCCCCACCACCGCCGGGCGGGCCAAACCTTTGCTGCCGGACCGGGCACATCGGCCCCGGCTCCGACCTTTCCTGCATTGGCTTGCCCACTTCTCCCTGCTGCCAAACCGAGTTAAAATCCGGCGCCACAGGTGGTGGTGGTGTGCTCTCCCTGCCAGCCTCGCAGATTGCCTGTCCTTCCTGCTGCCCAACCGAGTTGTTCCCCGGCGCCACAGGTGACGTCTGAACAGTTTCCCCTTCTACTTCCAGGCCCACCCGGGCCGCACCCAGGCTCACTAGGCATACCATGTCTTTTGCCCTGGACAGAGCAAGGTTTAAACTGTCGATCTGCTTTTGACAGGGGCCGTGATCTCCCGCTTCAAAACCCCTAGTGCTTGCTAACTGATAAGCTGCCTGTACATCTCTTAACCTCTCTTCCTGTTCTTTTATTTGTCTGGTAAGGCGGGCGTTCTCCTCTCATAACTCTAACTCGTTACCTTTTGCCTCGGTGACTTGACACCGAAAATATTCATGTCTGTTCCTGTGCTTTTCCGCTATCTGTAATTTCTCCTGACTTTGTGCCTTTAATTCCTGCAATAATCCTTCCCCTGCTAGAGCCCTTGCTTGAGACAGTTGAGCTGATTCCCGCAGCTGTTCTGTCAGTGCCTCAATTCTCTTATCTAAAAGCTGGATCTGTCGCAGGGAGCAGACCAACCAGATGGCTTTCTCCACAGGCTTTTTGTGGTCATTGCTCTCAGTCCATTTGGCTGCAGCGTCCATGGGACGCTCAGCGCGCAACAGACTGGTCACCCATTTCTTGGTGATATTCACCTTCTCAAATACATAAGAGGAAATCCTCTATTTCATCCTATTTCTTTCCTCAAAAACAGTGTCCACTACATCACATCCCTTTTGCCAAGGTCCTGCCATGGTCGCCATTATGTAGGGGGTGGTGTGTGGGTCAGCTTTGCCTCTAACTTATGAGCAGTTCGAATCGCTCCCACTCCCTTGGTTCCAGACCTTGGACTTATTTGGGGGCTGTAATGAAATTGCAACAGACAACTGAATTTTGGTACAAGAACTTTGATCTTTATTTGAGAAAGAAAATACAACACAATAATAACACGCTAATAAAATGGGGAAAACACTTCGACATACACGAGGGACCAGCTGAGTTTCGGTTTTCGGAATTTTTCGGATTTCAGAAGGTATTATTATAAGACTGGGAAATTTGTATTTAATATAAATTGTAAAAGTTCAGGCTACCTCTTGTGACTGTTCCGTGTCTCATTCCCCTTCCTGCTTCTCTGGAAAGCCGGATATCGGCTGACTCCTACTAAGCTGGCCCGCAAATCAGGTCAGGGGTCGGGTGGGGGCGTGTGGTGATTATTCTTGTTTTATAAGAAGCATTGTAATTGGTTACCTGTTTTCCTGCCTTGAGATATATGCTGTAAACCTATTGGTTAGTCGATGTCATGTGACCTGTGGTGGCCATCTTAAATTCAGTTCTCTACAGTCTGGTTGAGACTGGGTGCTTAGGATGTGCTGCTGGTTTTTTAAGGTTAATAAAGCCTAGCTTTTGAAAGGCAATCTACTCTTCATTTCAATTTATTAACCTTTTGCTACAATGGAACGATATCTTCAACCGGAACGATTTAATGCTGACCCTAATTCTGCAGGAGTGGATGATCAATGGAAACATTGGTATCGTACTTTTAAAAACTTTTTGGGTGTGTTGGATCAGCAATCTCTAAAGTTGGATATACTAATCAACTACATTGCTCCGGATGTGTACAAGTATATTTTGGACTGTGAAACTTATGAATTGGCTATTGCTACGTTGGAAAAAAATTTTGTTAAACCCAAAAATGAGGTATTTGCACGTCACCTTTTATCTGCCCGTAGGCAGCAGGCGGGAGAATCCTTGGATGCTTATTTACAGGCACTCCGGCGCCTTGGTGCTAACTGTAATTATAAAGCCGTGTCTGCAGAAGAATATAGGGAAGAGTCGGTACGGGATGCATTTATTAATGGATTACTGTCTAGATCAATTCATCAGCGGTTATTAGAAAATAAGACCTTGGATCTCAAGAGTGCTTTTGAACAAGCCTCTACATTGGATTTGGCTCAGAGAAGTTCGGATTCTTATGCTCTTTTTGATCGGCCTGCGACCGTGGTTTCGGCAGTTCTGGATGAAAAGGAATTATGTGGACTTAATAGGAGTGGTTTACCAGATTCCGAAACAGTTTCTACTTCGGCAGCTGTTGCCTCTAGGATTCAGAAGTGTTATTTTTGCGAGAACGCCCGGCACCCCCGTCTGAAGTGCCCTGCTCGGGAGGCTGTGTGTAGTAAATGCGGCAAGAGAGGTCATTACGCACGTGTTTGCAAATTGGTTGCCTCCTCTGCGACCATTCAGCCTTTAGATAGGGCGTTTATTGCATCAGTTTCTGCCGCCTTTGCCCATGGCCTAAACAAAGCTATAGTTATGGCTCAAGTTAATGGGTTAGAAGTGAAGGCCCTTATAGATATGGGCAGTACTGAGAGCTTTATAAGTCTTCAGTTTGTGAGGGAGAAGCGTTTGAAAATTTCGCCTGTTACCTATCAGGTGTGTATGGCTCAGACGACTCTCACCTCACAAGTAGCTGGTTGTTGCCTTGTGAAATTAATTCTCCTAGGTAATACGTATACTGATATATGTCTATCCGTTCTGCCTAATCTCTGTGCGGATATTCTGATTGGTCATGATGTGCTTCAATTTCATGAGTCTCTCAGTCTTTCTTTTGGAGGAACTAAGCCACCTTTGTCTATTTGTGGATTAACTTCTTTATCCATTTCTCCATTATCACTTTTTTCCAATTTGATGCCGGACTGTAAGCCAATTGCCACCAAGTCAAGAAGGTATAGCAGTCAGGATAGAGAAATTATTAATTCTGAAGTTCAATGTCTTTTATCGGAAGGAATCATTGAACCTAGTTTTTCGCCCTGGCGGGCACAGGTAGTTGTCACCACTAACGAGAGACATAAGAGGCGAATGGTGATAGACTACTCTCAAACTATTAACAGGTATACTCAATTTGATGCGTACCCCCTGCTTAAGATTGATGAGCTTATCAATAAAGTATCTCAATATAAGGTTTTTAGCACTATTGACCTAAAGAGTTCTTATCATCTGATTCCTATCGTTGAGAGGGACCAACCATATACGGCCTTTGAGGCTGGCGGAAAGCTGTATCAGTTTTGCCGAGTACCATTTGGTGTTACTAACGGTGTCGCCTGTTTTCAACGGGCAATGGATGCTTTTATAAGTGATAACTCTGACACCTTTTCATATTTAGATGACATCACGGTGTGTGGCAAATCAAGGGTGGAGCATGATTTTAATTTAGAAAGATTCCTTCAAGCTGCGGAAAAAGTTGGCTTAACTTTCAATAAAGAGAAGTGTATTTTTTCGACAACCGAGGTAAATTTACTGAGGTATATTATCTCGGGAAACAAGATTAAACCAGATCCAGAATGGCTGCGACCACTGATTGATTTACCTTGTCCTACTAATTCTAAGGCTTTGCAACAAGTTGTTGGATTGTTTTCTTATTATTCTAATTAGATTGCAAACTTCTTGCAGAAGATCCGGCCCCTTATTCGGGTTACGACATATCCTCTATCATGGGAGGCCAGGATGTGTTTTGATAATCTTAAAAAGGATATCCTTGGAGCAGTTGTGCATTCTATTGATGAACAGGTTCCCTTTGTGATTGAGACGGACGCTTCCGATTTTGCAATTGGGGCTACTCTGAACCAAAATGGAAGACCTGTGGCCTTTTTCTCACGTACTCTGAACAATAGTGAGAAGAGACATTCATCAATAAAGAAAGAGGCGTACGCAATAGTAGAAGCACTGCGTAAATGGAGACATTATTTATCTGGGCGACATTTTACGTTAGTAACTGACCAAAAATCTGTGTCCTTCATGTTTGATGTCAAACATTTTGGAAAGATTAAGAATGATAAAATAATGAGGTGGAGGATTGAGTTGGCATGTTACCATTTCGATATAGTTTATCGTCCGGGGAAGGATAATGTTGCCGCTGATGCGCTGTCGAGGGCTTATTGTTCTGTAATTCACGGAGATACGCTTATTAATCTTCATAATGCTTTGTGTCATCCTGGTGTTACAAGGATGATACACTTCGTACGCAGTGAGAATTTGCCCTTTTCAGTTGAAGACGTCAAGCGGATGACTTCGTCATGCTTTGTCTGTGCTCGGTGTAAACCAAATTTCTTTAAGCCTCAACGAGCTCATCTTATAAAGGCTACTACTCCCTTTGAACGTCTGAACGTTGATTTTAAGGGGCCTCTTCCTTCAACTACTCAGAATCGATATATATTTACTGTTGTGGATGAGTTATCAAGGTTCCCTTTTGCTTTTCCTTGTGCAGATGTATCAGCTGCTACAGTTATCAAATGTCTGACTCAACTTTTTGTCATCTTTGGGATGCCTGCGTATATCCATTCGGATCAGGGAAGTTCTTTTATGTCTTCCCAGTTGAAGGAATACCTCCAGAGTCAGGGAATTTCTACTAGCAGAACTACCCCGTATAATCCCCAGGGTAATGGACAGTGCGAACGATACAATGGGGTGATCTGGAAGGCAGTTGTGTTGGCTTTGACATCCCGGAACCTTAAGAATACACAGTGGGAAATGGTATTGCCTGATGCCCTGCATTCCATTAGATCATTGCTTTCAACGGCTACTAATGTGACCCCCCATGAAAGGCTCTTCAACTATCCGCGGAGATCCACTACGGGATATTCGGTACCTTCATGGCTTACTATGCAGGGACCTGTGCTGCTCTGACGCCATGTTAGACTGTCAAAGTATGATCCTTTAGTGGAGGAGGTGGAGCTATTGGAGGCAAATTCCCAATATGCTCACATTCGATTCCAAGATGGGAAAGAAAGTACGGTTTCAGTTAAAGACTTAGCTCCTTGTGGTGGCCAGCCCTCTTCTGAGGATATTAACAATAGTCATAATTCAGATAATGTTGATGTCGTCACAGATACTACGAATATTTCCAATCCTATTGCAGACACTTACAATTCTCTTAGTCTGCCCCCGATGGATGTTCATGACCCTTCCAGTTTACCTTCTAATGGGACTTCCAATTCGGAAACCGTTGATAATCCGGATATTGATAGCCTCCCTGCAGAAGATATTTCTGTGTCTCCTGGTGTGGGAGGGCAAGGAACTTCACCAAGGCTAAGAAGGTTGACACAAACAAGATATCCGGTCGATCGATTAAAAATGGACTTTTAAAATAATTTGATAGTAAAATTTTAAAATTGTTGAAACATTATACATGTATTGTTTTAGTCTTAAATAACTCATTGTAATTGTAAAGGCTACCTAGGTTGAAGTATATTTTAAAAGGAGGGGTGAATGTGGTGATTATTCTTGTTTTATAAGAAGCATTGTAATTGGTTACCTGTTTTCCTGCCTTGAGATATATGCTGTAAACCTATTGGTTAATTGATGTCATGTGACCTGTGGTGGCCATCTTAAATTCAGTTCTCCACAGCCTGGTTGAGACTGGGTGCTTAGGATGTGCTGCTGGTTTTTTAAGGTTAATAAAGCCTAGCTTTTGAAAGGCAATCTACTCTTCATTTCAGGGCGGTGAAAAGAATATCGGACGGGCCGCGGTTCAGGTCGGGGGGGTCGGGGTCGGTCGTCGGGGGGGGTCGGGGTCGGGGTTGGAGGGGTTCAGGGGGGGTCGGGGTCGGTGGGTGTTTGGGGGTGGTCGGGGTCGGGATCGGGTTCGGGGGGGGTCCGGGGGAGGGGGTCGGGGTCCGGGGTGGTCCGGGTGGGGGGGTCGGGGTCGGGGGGGGGTCCGGGGGGGAGAAAAGAATATCGGACGGGCCGCGGTTCGGGTCGGGTCGGGAGAAAAGAATATCGGGCGGGCCGTGATTCGGTTCGGGTCGGGTCGGGGGGATAAAAGAATATCGGATGGGCCGCCGCAGCTATCGGATGGGCCGCTGTATTGTTGGGTTCACTCTCCCGGTACCTCCTTCACACTGCCCGGCTCGGCCTGCAATCTCCTACCCAGGAGGGAACTCTGTGACCCTCTGCCCTGCTCAGCGTAAGTCGTGTGCCACTCTGGTCATGTCGTGCGCACGGCTTACGCTGAACAAAAAAAAACTTTCGGTTTTTAGAGGTTTTCGGTTTTCGGAAGTTCGGATAAAGGATAGTCTACCTGTACTGCATAGGTAAATCCCAAATTCTTTGTTGCAGCCTTTTTCCCAAAACATGCCTGAACGTGTCCTTTTTAAAAAAATGCCAAGTCTGTTTTTGACCTTGAATCTCCCTGCTGGGCCCAACATGCTTTTTATCCTCCTAAGGTTTGTAGCAAGGGTCCAAAGTCACTTTAATATGGTTTTTCTTTCATAATGGGGATCTGTAAATTTTGAGAATCCTACAATATCTAGTTCAACTGTTCAAATAAATATATTCTAAATTACATTTAATTTGACTTTTTTCCCCCAAGTTACACTTTCTTATCTCCTTAGATAATTCCACAATTCCCTCTTCCCCCCACCCCCCCCCAACCCCCCCAAGGTCATGAGCAACTTCTAGGTATTAGTTTCCTTGGTGTCACAGATTTCCTTGGACTACTGAATATTCAGATGTCGGGGGGCGGGGTGGGTTTCATCATTTGCAAGTAAATGCTGGTGACAGGGAGCTTTGAAAAATTCTGGATGGGAAGTAGCCCAGATGTCTGTATTTTTCTACACCTATTTTACAGTCTGATAGTCATCCCCCTCTATTTCTTTCTTAGAACCATACAGGACCGTTACCACATTCCTCTAGTATAATGGTCTATCCTGTGACATTGCTCACTTTGTAATCTGGTAAACAAGAATCCTTTGTATAGGATTAATTTATCATTTCTCCTCTTCATAATTCTGTAAATGTAGAGCAATTTCTTGTCCTGTATTAGTCTTTGTGGATATTTCTGTGTATTCCTTGTAACCTTTGACTTAATTTCCCTTATATAATATGCTATGTTCTTTCTTCCTAACTATCTTCCAAATTCTTAATCTATTCAACACTTCTCTTCCCCTAAATAACTCTACATCAGCTCTGTCTTGTTCCATTACTTATTTATTTATTTATTTATTTTATTTTTTCCTCTAACTATCTTCCAAGGCTCTTTGCCCACTATATGATTAGTGATTCCTCACCAGCATTTCAGATCCTTCAACTATCATGTTTAGAAATGTTTTTTTCTTCTTTTAAATCTTGTAAATAATCTAACGTTCCTCTATGTCTTGTTATCTGTTTTTTTCCCAACAGGTTAAATGTATTTCATGCGTATAAAAATACACTTTTATCACCCAACTATTCCCTACATTTGTGCATTAATATGTCAATATTAGCACTTACTATTATTTCTACATTTTTTCTTCTTTTAAAACTTGTAAATAATCTAACGCTCCTCTGTCTTGTTATCTGTTTTTTTCCCAACAGGTTAAATGTATTTCATGCGTATAAAAACACACTTTTATCGCCCAACTATTCCCTACATTTGTGCATTAATATGTCAATATTAGCACTTACTATTATTTCTACATTAAAAATTATATTTACAGCCCTCTGTATACTAATGTAAGAATAACAATCTGCAGAGAAAGGCACAAACCAGAGATGAGCCAATTTATGCCAATTTAGGGAAGTAACACAAATCATCTCTTATTCCCAATGGCAATTCAGCAAGCTCCAGGACATTACCTTTTACCAATATTCACTGAGTTTTCTCTTACAAAATCTGAATATTCCAGTTAACTGTTCACGTTACATTGGCCAATCTGTTCAACTCTAGCCTCATGTTAAATTATGAAAATATTCCATTGCTCCTTTTGTACAAATTCCACAGTACATTTATTATATAAGAAGGTAGTGGACACATTTACTGTACTCTTTTAGTGTCTTTAATGGAAAAAGTGCACTTGGGTTTTTTAGTGAATTTATTTTATAGAGTCATAGAATATCAATGCTGAGTAATGAAACACCCTCGGTTCCGAGGGACTGCCTAAGAGAAAGAGAGAGAATGAAACAACTTTGTAATTTTGGTAACTACCACCAACATCAAGCAATTCCAGATTCCATGAGTCAAAAGACAATAATTGGGCTAGAAATTCGGCTCCATAGCACCCGATGTTTTGACGCTATGAGTGCTGTTTTGTGACGAAAATGGCGTCCGCGTTGCGGTGCACAATTCTGGCACATGCCGCGCTGGACACCATCTTGGTGAGGGTGTTAGCGTTGGTACTGGGAGCGTCCATCAGAAGTATGTAGAGTAGGCAGATTTGAGGCCAGCGCTGCCATTTTCGTCCTCATTGCTGGAGCTAACGCCCTGTTTTAACTTTGCACAGCTGAGCATGCGTTCAGCAGCAGCAAGGGCGGAGGCAACTCAGACAGCCTATTTCTTCCCGGGCTGTCCGTGATCAACTTGTCCGAATGTGGTATCAGTGAACGCAACCCCAATTGCCCATTGAACAATAGTCCCACACCTTACCTTCCCTCTGTTACTGACCATCACAGCGTCCTCTAGGGCACAATGCTACAATAAAAGCCACCACAAAAGAAACATTCCAATCCAACTTTATACATCAATCCATCCAATATTATATAACAAAGTCAACTAATAACTCTTGTGCATTCCCTTAGTGCTTATCTTCCATGTGTCTTTGCCTGTCCCAGTGCTCCTACACAGTGCTACTCCAGTGGTGTAGCCTGACTGGTGGAAGGCTGCTGACTTTCAGTGGGGGAGACTGCAGGTGGCCTTGCAGGGTGACCTCGAGCAGCTCTGGGCCTAGAAGGCCCGGCTGTGGACTGCACTACCTCAGCATGGGCGGCAGCAGTCTGGGCTGGCTGGCTGATGGGCAACATCAAGGGCACTGACCGAGTGGCAGTAGTGGGAGGATGAATGCTGTCATCCTGAGAGAGGACAGCAGGTTTGTGCTCCACGGAGCCACTGCCTCTCCCCCAGGGCGGTGCCTCAGCATTCCTAACCATCTGTTGGAGGATAGATTGCTGGACTGCTGTGACACCCTGCAAGCCCCTTTCAATGCTGGTAAACCCAGCTACGATGGCAGCTATCTGAGCTTGCGTGGCAGCAAGCTGAGCCTGCATGACCGAAGTCTGAGCTTCCACTGCAGCACTCAGACATAGGGTGGCTTGTGCTTGTGCTGCAATGGAAACTGAGCATTTTGTTGTACATACCCATCAGCGTTCTTCTGTAGACTGCCCCATCGAAGTCCTCATCTGAGTCCTCTGAGGCAGAAATCATGTGTGGTCTCACCCTCCGGGGAGCTTACACCTGTGCTACCCTTTCTCCTTGCCCTGGTTGCAGGCCACTCATGCCTAGTGTTTCACCATGTGCAGATCCCACATCTAACCTATCCTCTAAAATACACAGAGAGTCAGTGTCTGAGCTGGTGGCTGCGAATGTGAAATCAAGTGACGCTGTGTCTTCATGATCGCTGTCTTGCTGCCCCTCCGCCAGTGCCTGGCCAGGTGGCAGCTCTTGGCTATCTGAAAGCAGAAAGGCACAAGAGTAAGGTTGTGGTGAGGGGAAGGGGTGGGGGAAAGCAAGAGGTGCAAGCTTACACCATGTGCAACTTGTAAATCTGAAGAGATAGTGGGATGAGGGGGAAGTGTGATGTGAGAAAGAGGATTACGTATGACGCTACCGTCATCTTGGATTGCTTCAGTCCTGCCGCTGGCCACAGGTTCAGCAATTGCCCTCCCAAGAATGGCCAGCACCATCTCCTCCATGGGGATAAGTTTATGTAGGCGCGCCTGTACCCCTTTGGGTAGCACCTGCTGGCTCTGATTGTGAGCCACCTTGTTCTGTAAGAGAAAGGGAAGTGTGGTGCAATGTGTTTGGGTGATGTGCTTGTCATGGTTGAATAGCTGACCGTGTGTGCAAGCCTTGAGATATGCGTGTGAGGCTTGCAGCAGTGGTAAGTGTGTGAGGGTGAGGTGAATCTATGAATTTGAAGTATGAGCCATATTTGATAGAGATTGTTGGTAGGTGAGTGATGGGGGTATGGTGCATTGAGCAATGTGTGAGGCTAATGGTGCAGATGGTAGGATATGGCATTTAAAGATGAATTCACTGACCTTGACCACTCATGTGAGGCCATTAAACTTCTCCCTACACTGCAGCCAGTTCCTCAGGGCTACACTGCTGGCATTGACGGCAATGGCTATCTGCTCCCATTGCCATTTGCGATTTTGCCTGGAGGGCCGACTGGCCCCCCATGGAAATAGCATCTCTCACTTCCTATCCACCTCCTACACCGCCTGCAGTACTGCATCTGAGAACCTTTGTGCATGCTCTCTTCCCTGTTGTACCATCATCAGTTGTTGTTCCTGTACAGCCAGCCAGTTGAATGAGCTGCTGCAGGAAGAATGCACCTCCCATTTAAGAGGTGCAGACTGCCTTTAAGTAGTGCAGGCTAGCTCGAACTTGGGCCCCCTGCTGAGCGTTCAGCCAGTTAGCAGTACATTCAGCACTGGGCTGAACGCTGCAATCATGGAAATGAGCAGGCAGCACAAAGTTCATGTGCTGCCTGTATTCCCCAGCACAGGTTGTACACGCATTGTGATCTCTGCCCCTGTTTTCAGGGGCTAATGAATTTCTAGGCTGATGGGTCCAACATTCCTCTGTTTGCTAATGTTAGAGAAAAATCTGGTATGAGTAAAGAGTGGTGAAATGTCCAAATGCACCAATGGATGAATTGTCAAGTTGAGCACAATTCTGAAAAATGTTAGTGAGAAAGGAAGAGAAATGCCAATTTATCTTGTTAACAGTCGCTGATGATTAACTTGTACAGCATTCCGCAGCTACAGAGTTGCATTGAAAAGGAACCATTTTACTTCAGCTCAGTCATGGTGTTAGTGAGCTTAATGAAGGGAAAGATTATGAAGTACCATCACAGCAGTGATTGTACAGAGGAGCTTTCCTTCTCCTAGCAAGGGGGCAGCAGCCAGTATATCACAGAGGAGCAGGAGTGGAAGAAGTCACAGAAGACATATGGGGGAAAAATTCGGTTGCTTTGCGCCTCCCGTTAGCACCCTAGGGCACTAACGGGATGCAAAGCAGCTGGCGCCCGGGCACAGCGATGTTAACGTCACTCACGAAATTGACCAGTCGTTTTGCAGCAGCGCTAAACACTGCCACCACAATCTCCTGCACCCGCAGATCGTGACGTCAGTCAAATGTGCAACTCCCCGGTAGTGCCCCAGGTTGAGTCACGCCCCCTGCCTTTGTGCCTGCTGCTAGGAATGGCAGGTAGAGGGGAACGTTTTCAAGTCGGGAAGGGGCTAGGGGAGCGCTATTTGAAGGTAGGCACTTCCTGCCTTTTCTTGTCGCCAAAATATTTGGATTTAGTGCTGTCCTAAGGAGTTTTGGCCCTCAGCACCACTTTTGAGATTCCTAAGTGCCGAGCTCTTTCTGTGGGCCTATCCATTAGTGCTTCCAATGCAATTGCTTTTGAGGTCTCTCCAGGCCGAGATTCAAGGCTGCAATGAGCAGGGAGTGGCTGGCCAGCAAGATGGCCCCTCACCTTTAAGAACTGGACGGCACCAGTCTGTCTGGCTTCCATGGTAATTGGCATCGCCTGAGCTTCGGTAGCGTTCTGAGGTAGCGCCTCGCTCCCTGATGTTTGCGCCATAAGAGAGGTGAGTAATGCCTGATTTAATGCTCAAATCACCTCCAGGGGCAATAGAGGCGAATTTTGCAGTTGGAGGCGATAATTAGCGCTGGGTCCTAAACTTTGCACTCAGCCGATATTAGCGCCCCAAAATAGGCGATACCGAATATTCCCCCCATGAAGTGTATAATTCAGAACAAGTACCATCCCAGGCAATGGGTCTGCTGTAACAAGAGTCACCTATCTGGGCATGGCGGAGGAGCTGTTTCCTCAGGAGGCTCAGGGTTCTTGAGGACAGAGTTGTTCAAATTAGTCCACAAAAACCTACTGGAATAGGCATCATCTGTGATGCACTACCAGAGGCAGTTTCTGTGGGCTGAATGCTTTCAGAGGCAATGCCTCCTGTCACTTGATGATTGCTGCTGACATGATTGTCAACCAATGGTGCCCACTGATATGTGCGAGCATAGGACAACGGTTAACTGCGAAGTCTTGGAATTTCTCCATGAATGCTGAATTTGATTGCATTTCACATAAGATGATCCTCCTGCCGATGCATTGCATTAATGTGATTTCTGCTGCAGATAACACTGGTGATACAGATAACACTGGTGATATAGATAACACTGGTGATATAGATAAAACTGGTGATATAGATAACACTGGTGATACAGATAACACCGATGATATAGATAACACTGGTGATATAGATAACACTGGTGATATAGATAACACTGGTGACATAGATAAAACTGGTGACATAGATAACACTGGTGATACAGATAAGACTGGTGATATACATAAAACTGGTGATACAGGTAACACTGGTGATACAGATAACACTGGTGATATAGATAACACTGGTGACATAGATAACACTGGTGATACAGATAACACTGGTGACATAGATAACACTGGTGATACAGATAAGACTGGTGACATAGATAAGGCTGATGATATAGATAACACTGGTGATACAGATAACACTGGTGATATAGATAATACTGGTGATATTGATAAAAACTGGTGATATAGATAACACTGGTGATACAGATAACACTGGTGATATAGATAACACTGGTGATATAGATAACACTGGTGACATAGATAAGACTGATGATATAGATAACACTGGTGATACAGATAACACTGGTGATATAGATAACACTGGTGACATAGATAACAGCGGTGACACAGATAACACCAGTGATACAGATAACACCGGTGATATAGATAACACTGGTGATATAGATAACACTGGTGATATAGATAAAACTGGTGATATAGATAACACTGATGATATAGATAACACTGGTGATATAGATAAAACTGTTGATACACATAACACTGGTGATATAGATAACACTGGTGATATAGATAACAGTGATGATATAGATAACACTGATGATATAGATAACACTGGTGATATAGATAACACTGGTGACATAGATAACACTGGTGATATAGATAACAGTGATGATATAGATAACACTGATGATATAGATAACACTGGTGATATAGATAACACTGGTGACATAGATAACAATGGTAATATAGATAACACTGATGATATAGATAACACTGGTGATAAAGATAACGCTGGTGATATAGATAAAACTGGTGTTATATAGATAACACTGGTGATATAGATATCACTGATGATATTGATAACACTGGTGATATAGATAACACTGGTGATATAGATAACACTGGTGATATAGATAACACTGGTGATACAGATAACAATGGTGATCTAGATAACACTGGTGATATAGATAACACTGGTGATACAAATAACACTGATGATATAGATAACACTGGTGATACAGATAACACTGGTGATATAGATAACACTGGTGATATAGATAACACTGGTGATACAAATAACACTGATGATACAGATAACAATGGTGATATAGATAACACTAATGATATAGATAACACTGGTGATATAGATAACACTGGTGATATAGATAATATTGATGATATAGATAACACTGATGATATCGATAACACTGGTGATATCGATAATGCTGGTGATACAGATAACACTGGTGATATAGATAAATCTGGTGATATAGATAACACTGGTGATACAGATAACACTGGTGACATAGTTAACACTGGTGATATAGATAACATTGATAATGCAGATAACACTGATGATGCAGTTAACATTGGTGACCTGGATAACACTGGTGATACAGATAAGACTGGTGACATAGATAAGACTGATGATATAGATAACACTGGTGATACAGATAACACTGGTGATATAGATAACACTGGTGAAATAGATAACACTGGTGACATAGATAACACTGGTGACATAGATAACACTGGTGATACAGATAACACTGGTGATATAGATAACACTGGTGATATAGATAACAGTGATGATATAGATAACACTGATGATATAGATAACACTGGTGATATAGATAACACTGGTGACATAGATAACAATGGTGATATAGATAACACTGATGATATAGATAACACTGGTGATAAAGATAACGCTGGTGATATAGATAAAACTGGTGTTATATAGATAACACTGGTGATATAGATATCACTGATGATATTGATAACACTGGTGATATAGATAACACTGGTGATATAGATAACACTGGTGATATAGATAACACTGGTGATACAGATAACAATGGTGATCTAGATAACACTGGTGATATAGATAACACTGGTGATACAAATAACACTGATATAGATAACACTGGTGATACAGATAACACTGGTGATATAGATAACACTGGTGATATAGATAACACTGGTGATACAAATAACACTGATGATATAGATAACACTGGTGATACAGATAACGCTGGTGATATAGATAACACTGGTGATATAGATAACACTGGTGATACAGATAACAATGGTGATATAGATAACACTAATGATATAGATAACACTGGTGATATAGATAACACTGGTGATATAGATAATATTGATGATATAGATAACACTGATGATATCGATAACACTGGTGATATCGATAATGCTGGTGATACAGATAACACTGGTGATATAGATAAATCTGGTGATATAGATAACACTGGTGATACAGATAACACTGGTGACATAGTTAACACTGGTGATATAGATAACATTGATAATGCAGATAACACTGATGATGCAGTTAACATTGGTGACCTGGATAACACTGGTGATACAGATAAGACTGGTGACATAGATAAGACTGATGATATAGATAACACTGGTGATACAGATAACACTGGTGATATAGATAACACTGGTGAAATAGATAACACTGGTGACATAGATAACATTGGTGACATAGATAACACTGGTGATACAGATAACACTGGTGATGTAGATAACACTGGTGATACAGATAAGACTGGTGATATAGATAACACTGGTGATATTGATAAATGCTGGTGATATAGATAACACTGGTGATACAGATAACACTGGTGATACAGATAACACTGATGATACAGATAACACTGGTGATGTCGATAACACTGCTGATATAGATAACACTCGTGATATAGATAACACTGGTGACATAGATAACACTGGTGACATAGATAACACTGGTGATACAGATAAGACTGGTGACATAGATAAGACTGATGATATAGATAACACTGGTGGTACAGATAACACTGGTGATATAGATAATTCTGGTGATATTGATAAAAACTGGTGATATAGATAACACTGGTGATACAGATAACACTGGTGATGAGAGCGGAATTAAGTCGAGTGGATTGGGAAAATAGATTAAAGTGTAAGACGATAAATGATCAGTTGTGCATATTTATAGAGTTATTTTACAACTTCCAAAAAATATATATTCCACTGAGAAGAAATGGGTGTAAAGGAAAAGACAGCCATCTGTGGCTAAGTAAAGAAATTAAGGATAGTATTTGACTAAAAACAAGGGCATATAAGGTAGCCAAATCTAGTGGGAGGATAGAGGATTGGGAAAACTGTAAAAGACAGCAAAAAGTAACAAAAAGATTGATTAAGAAAGGGAGGATAGATTATGAAAGTAAATTAGCAAAAAATATAAAAACAGATAGTAAGAGTTTTTATAGTTATATAAAAAGAAAAAGGGTGGCTAAAGTAAATGTTGGTCCCTTAGAGGATGAGACCAGGAAATTAATGGTGGCAAATATGGAGATGGCAAAAACACTGAATGAATATTTTGTATCAGTCTTTACAGTAGAAGACACTAAGAATATCCCAACAGTGGACAAACAGGGGGCTATAGGGGGGGAGGAGTTAAACACAATCAAAATCACTAAGGAAGTGGTACTCAGTAAAATAATGGGACTCAAGGCAGATAAATCACCTCGACCTGATGGCTTACATCCTAGGGTCTTGAGGGATGTGGCGGTAGGGATTGTGGATGCATTGGTAATAATTTTCCAAAACTCCCTGGAATCAGCAAAGGTCCTGGCAGACTGGAAAACTGCTAATGTAACACCCTTATTTAAAAAGGGCAGTAGACAGAAGGCTGGAAACTATAGACCGGTTAGCCTAACATCTGTGGTAGGTAAAATATTGGAGTCCATTATTAAGGAGACAGTAACAGGACATTTGGATAATCATAATTTAATTGGACAAAGTCAGCATGGTTTTATGAAGGGGAAGTCATGTTTGACAAATTTGCTGGAGTTCTTTGAGGAAGAAGCATATAGGGTGGATAAAGGGGAACCAGTGGACGTAGTGTATTTAGACTTCCAAAAGGCATTTGACAAGGTGCCACACAAAAGATTATTGCTTAAGATAAAAAATCACGGGATTGGGGGTAATATTCTGGCATGGACAGAGGATTGGCTATCTAACAGAAAACAGAGAGTTAGGATAAATGGTTCACTCTCGGACTGGCAATCAGTAACTAGTGGTGTTCCACAGGGGTCAGTGCTGGGTCACCAACTCTTTACAATCTATATTAACGATTTGGAGGAGGGGACCGAGTGTAACATATCAAAGTTTGCAGATGATACTAAGATGGGAGGGAAAGTAGTGAGTGAGGAGGACATAAAAAACCTGCAAGGGGACATAGACAGGCTAAGTAAGTGGGCAGAGATTTGGCAGATGGAATACAATACTGGAAAGTGTGAGGTTATGCACTTTGGCAGGAAAAATCGTAGAGCAAGTTATTATCTTAATGGCAAGAAACTGGAAAGTACTGAAGTACAAAGGGATCTGGGGGTCCTGGTGCACGAAACTCAAAAGGTTAGTATGCAGGTGCAGCAAGTGATTAAGAAGGCCAATGGAATGTTGGCTTTCATTGTTAGGGGGATAGAATATAAAAATAGGGAGGTATTGCTTCAGTTGTACAAGGTATTGGTGAGACCGCACCTGGAATACTGCATTTAGTTTTGGTGTCCATACTTAAGAAAAGACATACTTGTTCTCGAGTCAGTACAAAGAAGGTTCACTCGGTTAATCCCGGGGATGAGGGGATGGACATATGAGGAGAGGTTGAGTAGATTGGGACTCTACTCATTGGAGTTCAGAAGAATGAGAGGCGATCTTATTGAAACATATAAGATTGTGAAGGGGTTGGATCCGGTGGATGCGGGGAGGATGTTCCCGATGATGGGTGAAACTAGAACTAGGGGGCATAGTCTTAGAATAAGGGGCTGCTCTTTCAAAACTGAGATGAGGAGGAACTACTTCACTCAAAGGGTGGTTGGTCCATTGAATAAGCTGCCCCAAAAAGCTGTAGAAGCTACATCATTACATAAATTTAAAATAGAAATAGACAGTTTCCTAGAAGTAAAGGGAATAAAGGGTTATGGGGAACGGACAGGAATTTGGACATGAGTCTAGGTTCGGATCGGTCATGGCCCTGTGGGTAGCGGAGCGGGCCCAGGGGCCATGTAGCCTGATCCTGCAACTATTTCGTGTGTCTAATTCTGTTAGATTCAGGAGATGGTTCAGTGATAGTAGATTGGCGGTCAGGATCAGATCAGCCATGATCTTATTGAATGGCGGAGTAGGCTCGAGGGGCCGATTGGCCTATTCCTGCTCCTATTTCTTATGTTCTTATGTTCTTATGATATAGATAACACTGATGATATAGATAAGACTGATGCTATAGATAACACTGGTGATACAGATAACACTGGTGATACAGATAAGACTGGTGACATAGATAACACTGGTGATATAGATAACACTGGTGACATAGATAACACTGGTGACATAGATAACACTGGTGATATAGATAACACTGGTGATACAGATAACACTGATGATATAGAGAACACTGGTGCAATAGATAAAACTGGTGATACAGATAACACTGGTGACATAGATAACACTGGTGATATAGATAACACTGGTGATACAGATAACATTGATGGTATAGATAACACTGGTGATATAGATAACACTGGTGACATAGATAACAATGGTGATATAGATAACACTGGTGATATAGATAACACTGATATAGATATCACTGGTGATATAGATAAAACTGGTGATACAGATAACACTGGTGATATAGATAACACTGGTGATATAGATAACACTGGTGAAATAGATAAAACTGGTGATACAGATAACACTGGTCATATAGATAAAACTGGTGATATAGATAACACTGATGATATAGATAACACTGTTGATATAGAAATAACTGGTGATACAGATAACACTGGTGATATAGATAACACTGATGATATAAATAACACTAATGATTTAGATAGCACTGGTGATATAGATAACACTGGTGACAGATAACAATGGTGATATAGATAACACTAGTGATATAGATAACACTGGTGATATAGACAACACTGGTGATATAGATAACACTGGTGACATAGATAACACTGGTGATATAGATAACACTGGTGATATAGATAACATTGATGATACAGATAACACTGATGACAGTAGAAATTCCCCGACTCTGAAGGTATTCCTTCAACTGGGAAGACATAAAAGAACTTCCCTGATCCGAATGGATATACGCAGGCATCCCAAAGATGACAAAAAGTTGAGTCAGACATTTGATAACTGTAGCAGCTGATACATCTGCACAAGGAAAAGCAAAAGGGAACCTTGAAAACTCATCCACAACAGTAAATATATATCGGTTTTGAGTAGTTGAAGGAAGAGGCCCCTTAAAATCGACGCTCAAACATTCAAAAGGAGAAGTAGCCTTTATAAGATGAGCTCGTTGAGGCTTAAAGAAATTCGGTTTACACCGAGCACAGATAGAACATGATGAAGTCATCCGCTTGACGTCTTCAACTGAAAAGGGCAAATTCTTACTGCGTACGAAGTGTATCATCCTCGTAACCCCAGGATGGCATAAGGCATTGTGAAGATTAATAAGCGTATCTCCGTGAATCACAGAACAATAAGCCCTCGACAGCGCATCAGCAGCAACATTATCCTTCCCCGGACGATAAACTATATCAAAATGGTAACATGCCAACTCAATCCTCCACCTCATTATTTTATCATTCTTAATCTTTCCAAAATGTTTGACATCAAACATAAAGGACACAGACTTTTGATCAGTTACCAACGTAAAATGTCGCCCCGATAAATAATGTCTCCATTTACGCAGTGCTTCTACTATTGCATACGTCTCTTTCTCTATTGAAGAATGCCTTTTTTCACTATTGTTCAAGGTACGTGAGAAAAAGGCCACAGGTCTTCCATTTTGGTTCAGAGTAGCCCCAATTGCAAAATCAGAAGCGTCCGTCTCAATCACAAAAGGAACCTGCTCATCAATAGAATGCACAACTGCTCCAAGGATATCCTTTCTAAAATTATCAAAACACGTCCTGGCCTCCCATGATAGAGGATATGTCATAACCCGAATAAGAGGCCGGATCTTCTGTGAAAAATTTGCAATCCAATTAGAATAGTAAGAAAACAGTCCAACAACTCATTGCAAAGCCTTAGAATTAGTAGGACAGGGTAAATCAATCAATGGTCGCAGACGTTCTGGGTCTGGTTTAATCTTGTTTCCCGAGATAATATACCCCAGTAGATTTACCTCAGTAGGCGAAAAGGTACACTTCTCTTTATTGAAAGTTAAACTAACTTTTTCCACAGCTTGAAGGAATCTTTCTAAATTAGAATCATGCTCCACCCTTGATTTGCCACACACCGTGATGTCATCTATGTATGAAAAATAAAGAATAGATTTGCCTTTCTAATCTAGTCTATATTAACTTAAAAATCCTGTAGCACATCTTCAACACCCAGTCCCAACTAAAGGCTGGAAAGAACTGAATTTAAGATGGCCACCACAAATCACATGACATCAACTACCAATGAGATTACAACATATATCCCAAGGCAGGAAACAAACAACCAATCACAATACTTCTTACTAAACATAAAGAATAATCACCACACAGGTAACACTGGTGATACAGATAACACGGGTGATATAGATAACACTGCTGATATAGATAACACTCGTGATATAGATAACACTGTTGGCATAGATAAAACTGGTGACATAGATAACACTGGTGATACAGATAACATTGGTAACATAGATAACACTGGTGATACAGATAACACTGGTGATACAGATAACACTGGTGATATAGATAACACTGTGATATAGATAACACTGGTGATACAGATAACACTGGTGATACAGATAACAATGGTGATATAGATAACACTGATGATATAGATAACACTGGTGATATAGATAAAACTGGTGATATAGATAAAACTGGTGAGAAGATAACATTGATGATACAGATAACACTGATGATATAGATAACACTGGTGACACAGAAAACACTGGTGATCTAGATAAAACTGGTGATATCGATAACACTGGTGATACAGATAACACTGGTGTCATAGTTAACACTGGTGATATAGATAACACTGATGCTGCAGATAACACTGATGATGCAGTTAACATTGGTGACATAGATAACACTGGTGATACAGATAAGACTGGTGACATAGATAACACTGGTGATATAGATAACACTGGTGATATAGATAACACTGGTGACATAGATAACACTGGTGATACAGTTAACACTGGTGATGTAGATAAAACTGGTGATAAAGATAAGACTATTGATATAGATAACACTGGTGATATTGATAAAAGCTGGTAATATAGATAATACTGGTGATACAGATAACACTGGTGATACAGATAAGACTGGTGATATAGATAACACTGCTGATATAGATAACACTTGTGATATAGATAACACTGGTGACATAGATAACACTGGTGATACAGATAAGACTGGTGACATAGATAACACTGGTGATATAGATAACACTGGTGATACAGATAACACTGGTGCTCTGGATAATACTGGTGATATTGATAAAAACTGGTGATATAGATAATACTGGTGATACAGATAACACTGGTGATATAGATAACACTGATGATATAGATAAGACTGATGATATAGATAACACTGGTGATACAGATAACACTGGTGATACAGATAAGACTGGTGACATAGATAACACTGGTGATATAGATAACACTGGTGATACAGATAACACTGGTGATCTGGATAATACTGGTGATATTGATAAAAACTGGAGATATAGATAATACTGGTGATACAGATAACACTGGTGATATAGATAACACTGATGATATAGATTAGACTGATGATATAGATAACACTGGCGATACAGATAACACTGGTGATACAGATAACACTGGTGACATAGATAACAATGGTGACATAGATACCGCTGGTGATATAGATAACACTGGTGATATAGATAACACTGGTGATATAGATAACACCGATGATACAGATAACACTGGTGATATAGATAACACTGATGATATCGATAACACTGATGATTCAGATAGCACTGGTGATATTGATAACATTGATGATACAGATAACACTGGTGACATAGATAACACTGGTGATATAGATAACACTGATGATGCATAAAACACTGATGGTGCAGATAACACTGGTGACATAGATAACACTGGTGATACAGATAAGACTGGTGACATAGATAAGACTGATGATATAGATAACACTGGTGATACAGATAACACTGGTGATATCGATAACACTGGTGACATAGATAACACTGGTGATATAGATAACACTGGTGACATAGATAACACTGATGATACAGATAACATTAATGATACAGATAACACTGGTGACATTGATAAGACTGGTGATACAGATAAGACTGGTGATATTGATAAGACTGGTGATATTGATAACAACTGGTGATATAGATAACACTGGTGATACAGGTAACACTGGTGATACAGATAACACTGGTGATATCGATAACACTGGTGATATAGATAACACTGGCGATATAGATAACACTGGTGATACAGATAATACTGGTGATACACATAACACTGGTGATATAGATAACACTGGTGATACAGATAACAATGGTGATATAGATAACACTGATGATATAAATAACACTTATGATATAGATAACACTGGTGATATAGATAAAATTGATGATATAGATAACACTGATGATATAGATAACACTGGTGATACAGATAACACTGGTGATATAGATAAAAGTGGTGATATAGATAACACTGGTGTTACAGTTAACACTGGTGACATAGATAACACTGGTGATACAGATAACACTGGTGACATAGATAACACTGGTGACACAGATAAGACTTGTGATATAGATAACACTGGTGATATTGATAAAAGCTGGTGATTTAGATAACACTGGTGATCCAGATAACACTGGTGATATTGATAACACTGATGATGCCGATAAAACGTATGATGCAGATAACACTGGTGACATAGATAACACTGGTGATACAGATAAGACTGGTGACATAGATAAGGCTGATGATATAGCTAACACTGGTGATACAGAACACTAGTGATATAGATAACACTGGTGATATAGATAACACTGGTGACATAGATATCACTGGTGACATAGATAACACTGGTGATACAGATAACACTGGTGACATAGACAACACTGGTGATACAGATAAGACTGGTGCTATAGATGACACTGGTGATATTGATAAAAACTGGTGATATAGAAGCACTGGTGATAGAGATAACACTGGTGATACAGATAACACTGGTGATATAGATAACACTGGTGATACTGATAAGACTGGTGACATAGATATGACTGATGATATAGATAACACTGGTGATACAGATAACACTGGTGATATAGATAACACTGTTGCAACAGATAACACTGGTGATGCAGATAACACTGGTGATATAGATAACACTGGTGATATAGATAACACTGATGATATAGATAACACTGATGGTATAGATAACACTGGTGATATAGATAACACTGGTGACATAGCTAACAATGATGATATAGATAACACTGGTGATATAGATAACACTGATATAGATATCACTGGTGATATAGATAAAACTGGTGATACAGATAACACTGGTGATATAGATAACACTGGTGATATAGTTAACACTGGTAATACAGATAACACTGATGATATAGAGAACACTGGTGAAATAGATAAAACTGGTGATACAGATAACACTGGTCATATAGATAAAACTGCTGATATAGACAACACTGATGATATAGATAACACTGGTGATATAGAATTAACTGGTGATACAGATAACACTGGTGATATAGATAACACTAGTGATATAGATAACACCGATGATATAAATAACACTGATGATTTAGATAGCACTGGTGATATAGATAACATTGGTGACATAGATAACAATGGTGACATAGATAACACTAGTGATATAGATAACACTGGTGATATAGATAACACTGGTGATATAGATAACACTGGTGACATAGATAACACTGGTGGTATAGATAACAATGGTGATATAGATAACACTGATGATATAGATAACACTGGTGATATAGATAACACTGGTGATATAGATAAAATTGATGATATAGATAACACTAATGATGTAGATAACACTGGTGATACAGATAACACTGGTGATATAGATAAAAGTGGTGATATAGATAACACTGGTGTTACAGATAACACTGGTGACATAGATAACACTGGTGCTACAGATAACACTGGTGACATAGATAACACTGGTGACACAGATAAGACTTGTGATATAGATATCACTGGTGACATAGATAACACTGGTGATACAGATAACACTGGTGACATAGATAACACTGGTGATACAGATAAGACTGGTGATATAGATAACACTGGTGATATTGATAAAAACTGGTGATATAGAAAGCACTGGTGATAGAGATAACACTGGTGATACAGATAACACTGGTGATATAGATAACACTGGTGATACTGATAAGACTGGTGACATAGATATGACTGATGATATAGATAACACTGGTGACACAGATAACACTGGTGATATAGATAATACTGGTGCAATAGATAAAACTGGTGATACAGATAACACTGGTGATATAGATAACACTGATGATATAGATAACACTGATGGTATAGATAACACTGGTGATATAGATAACACTGGTGACATAGCTAACAATGATGATATAGATAACACTGGTGATATAGATAACACTGATATAGATATCACTGGTGATATAGATAAAACTGGTGATACAGATAACACTGGTGATATAGATAACACTGGTGATATAGTTAACACTGGTGATACAGATAACACTGATGATATAGAGAACACTGGTGAAATAGATAAAACTGGTGATACAGATAACACTGGTCATATAGATAAAACTGCTGATATAGATAACACTGATGATATAGATAACACTGGTGATATAGAAATAACTGGTGATACAGATAACACTGGTGATATAGATAACACTAGTGATATAGATAACACTGATGATATAAATAACACTGATGGTTTAGATAGCACTGGTGATATAGATAACATTGGTGACATAGATAACAATGGTGACATAGATAACACTAGTGATATAGATAACACTGGTGATACAGATAACACTGGTGACATAGATAACACTGGTGACACAGATAAGACTTGTGATATAGATAACACTGGTGATATTGATAAAAGCTGGTGATATAGATAACACTGGTGATCCAGATAACACTGGTGATATTGATAACACTGATGATGCAGATAAAACGGATGATGCAGATAACACGGGTGACATAGATATCACTGGTGATACAGATAAGACTGGTGACATAGATAAGAGTGATGATATAGATAACACTGGTGATACAGAACACTGGTGATATAGATAACACTGGTGATATAGATAACAATGGTGACATAGATATCACTGGTGACATAGATAACACTGGTGATACAGATAACACTGGTGACATAGATAACACTGGTGATACAGATAAGACTGGTGATATAGATAACACTGGTGATATTGATAAAAACTGGTGATATAGAAAGCACTGGTGATAGAGATAACACTGGTGATACAGATAACACTGGTGATATAGATAACACTGGTGATACTGATAAGACTGGTGACATAGATATGACTGATGATATAGATAACACTGGTGACACAGATAACACTGGTGATATAGATAATACTGGTGCAATAGATAAAACTGGTGATACAGATAACACTGGTGATATAGATAACACTGATGATATAGATAACACTGATGGTATAGATAACACTTGTGATATAGATAACACTGATGATACAGATAACACTGATGATATAGAGAACACTGGTGAAATAGATAAAACTGGTGATACAGATAACACTGGTCATATAGATAAAACTGCTGATATAGATAACACTGATGATATAGATAACACTGGTGATATAGAAATAACTGGTGATACAGATAACACTGGTGATATAGATAACACTAGTGATATAGATAACACTGATGATATAAATAACACTGCTGATTTAGATAGCACTGGTGATATAGATAACATTGGTGACATAGATAACAATGGTGACATAGATAACACTAGTGATATAGATAACACTGGTGATATAGATAACACTGGTGATATAGATAACACTGGTGACATAGATAACACTGGTGGTATAGATAACAATGGTGATATAGATAACACTGATGATATAGATAACACTGGTGAGATAGATAACACTGGTGATACAGATAAAATTGATGATATAGATAACACTAATGATGTAGATAACACTGGTGATACAGATAACACTGGTGATATAGATAAAAGTGGTGATATAGATAACACTGGTCTTACAGATAACACTGGTGACATAGATAACACTGGTGATACAGATAACACTGGTGACATAGATAACACTGGTGACACAGATAAGACTTGTGATATAGATAACACTGGTGATATTGATAAAAGCTGGTGATATAGATAACACTGGTGATCCAGATAACACTGGTGATATTGATAACACTGATGATGCCGATAAAACGGATGATGCAGATAACACGGGTGACATAGATATCACTGGTGATACAGATAAGACTGGTGACATAGATAAGAGTGATGATATAGATAACACTGGTGATACAGAACACTGGTGATATAGATAACACTGGTGATATAGATAACAATGGTGACATAGATATCACTGGTGACATAGATAACACTGGTGATACAGATAAGACTGGTGATATTGATAACACTGGTGATATTGATAAAAACTGGTGATATAGAAAGCACTGGTGATAGAGATAACACTGGTGATACAGATAACACTGGTGATATAGATAACACTGGTGATACTGATAAGACTGGTGACATAGATATGACTGATGAAATAGATAACACTGGTGACACAGATAACACTGGTGATATAGATAATACTGGTGCAATAGATAAAACTGGTGATACAGATAACACTGGTGATATAGATAACACTGGTGATATAGATAACACTGATGATATAGATAACACTGATGGCATAGATAACACTGGTGATATAGATAACACTGGTGACATAGATAACAATGGTGATATAGATAACACTTGTGATATAGATAACACTGGTGATATAGGTAACACTGGTGAAATAGATAAAACTGGTGATACAGATAACACTGATGATATAGAGAACACTGGTGAAATAGATAAAACTGGTGATACAGATAACACTGGTCATGTAGATAAAACTGCTGATATAGATAACACTGATGATATAGATAACACTGGTGATATAGAAATAACTGGTGATACAGATAACACTGGTGATATAGATAACACTAGTGATATAGATAACACTGATGATATAAATAACACTGATGATTTAGATAGCACTGGTGATATAGATAACATTGGTGACATAGATAACAATGGTGACATAGATAACACTAGTGATATAGATAACACTGGTGATATAGATAACACTGGTGATATAGATAACACTGGTGACATAGATAACACTGGTGGTATAGATAACAATGGTGATATAGATAACACTGATGATATAGATAACACTGGTGATATAGATAACACTGGTGATATAGATAAAATTGATGATATAGATAACACTAATGATGTAGATAACACTGGTGATACAGATAACACTGGTGATATAGATAAAAGTGGTGATATAGATAACACTGGTGTTACAGATAACACTGGTGACATAGATAACACTGATGATACAGATAACACTGGTGACATAGATAACCCTGGTGACACAGATAAGACTTGTCATATAGATAACACTGGTGATATTGATAAAAGCTGGTGATATAGATAACACTGGTGATCCAGATAACACTGGTGATATTGATAACACTGATGATGCCGATAAAACGGATGATGCAGATAACACGGGTGACATAGATATCACTGGTGATACAGATAAGACTGGTGACATAGATAAGAGTGATGATATAGATAACACTGGTGATACAGAACACTGGTGATATAGATAACACTGGTGATATAGATAACAATGGTGACATAGATATCACTGGTGACATAGATAACACTGGTGATACAGATAACACTGGTGACATAGATAAGACTGGTGATACAGATAAGACTGGTGATATAGATAACACTGGTGATATTGATAAAAACTGGTGATATAGAAAGCACTGGTGATAGAGATAACACTGGTGATACAGATAACACTGGTGATATAGATAACACTGGTGATACTGATAAGACTGGTGACATAGATATGACTGATGATATAGATAACACTGGTGACACAGATAACACTGGTGATATAGATAATACTGGTGCAATAGATAAAACTGGTGATACAGATAACACTGGTGATATAGATAACACTGGTGATATAGATAACACTGATGATATAGATAACACTGATGGTATAGATAACACTGGTGATATAGATAACACTGGTGACATAGATAACAATGGTGATATAGATAACACTGGTGATATAGATAACACTGGTGATATAGATAACACTGGTGAAATAGATAAAACTGGTGATACAGATAACACTGATGATATAGAGAACACTGGTGAAATAGATAAATCTGGTGATACAGATAACACTGGTCATATAGATAAAACTGCTGATATAGATAACACTGATGATATAGATAACACTGGTGATATAGAAATAACTGGTGATACGGATAACACTGGTGATATAGATAACACTAGTGATATAGATAACACTGATGATATAAATAACACTGATGATTTAGATAGCACTGGTGATATAGATAACACTGGTGACATAGATAACAATGGTGACATAGATACCACTGGTGATATAGATAACAATGGTTATATAGATAACATTGATGATACAGATAACACTGATGACAGTAGAAATTCCCCGACTCTGAAGGTATTCCTTCAACTGGGAAGGCATAAAAGAACTTCCCTGATCCGAATTGATATACGCAGGCATCCCAAAGATGACAAAAAGTTGAGTCAGACATTTGATAACTGTAGCAGCTGATACATCTGCACAAGGAAGAGCAAAAGGGAACCTTGAAAACTCATCCACAACAGTAATTATATATCGGTTTTGAGTAGTTGAAGGAAGAGGCCCCTTAAAATCGACGCTCAAACGTTCAAAAGGAGAAGTAGCCTTTATAAGATGAGCTCGTTGAGGCTTAAAGAAATTCGGTTTACACCGAGCACAGATAGAACATGATGAAGTCATCCGCTTGATGTCTTCAACTGAAAAGGGCAAATTCTTACTGCGTACGAAGTGTATCATCTGCATAACCCCAGGATGGCATAAGGCATTGTGAAGATTAATAAGCATATCTCCGTGAATCACAGAACAATAAGCCCTCGACAGCGCATCAGCAGCAACATTATCCTTCCCCGGATGATAAACTATATCAAAATGGTAACATGCCAACTCAATCCTCCACCTCATTATTTTATCATTCTTAATCTTTCCAAAATGTTTGACATCAAACATAAAGGACACAGACTTTTGATCAGTTACCAACGTAAAATGTCGCCCCAATAAATAATGTCTCCATTTACGCAGTGCTACTACTATTGCATACGCCTCTTTCTCTATTGAAGAATGCCTTTTTTCACTATTGTTCAAGGTACGTGAGAAAAAGGCCACAGGTCTTCCATTTTGGTTCAGAGTAGCCCCAATTGCAAAATCAGAAGCGTCCGTCTCAATCACAAAAGGAACCTGCTCATCAATAGAATGCACAACTGCTCCAAGGATATCCTTTTTAAAATTATCAAAACACGTCCTGGCCTCCCATGATAGAGGATATGTCGTAACCCAAATAAGAGGCCGGATCTTCTGTGAAAAATTTGCAATCCAATTCGAATAGTAAGAAAAGAGTCCAACAACTCGTTGCAAAGCCTTAGAATTAGTAGGACAGGGTAAATCAATCAATGGTCGCAGACGTTCTTGGTCTGGTTTAATCTTGTTTCCCGAGATAATATACCCCAGTAGATTTACCTCAGTAGTCGAAAAGGTACACTTCTCTTTATTGAAAGTTAAACTAACTTTTTCCGCAGCTTGAAGGAATCTTTCTAAATTAGAATCATGCTCCACCCTTGATTTGCCACACACTGTGATGTCATCTAAGTATGAAAAATAAAGAATAGATTTGCCTTTCTAATCTAGGCTACATTAACTTAAAAATCCTGTAGCACATCTTCAACACCCAGTCCCAACTAAAGGCTGGAAAGAACTGAATTTAAGATGGCCACCACAAATCACATGACATCAACTACCAATGAGATTACAACATATATCCCAAGGCAGGAAACAAACAACCAATCACAATACTTCTTACTAAACAAAAAGAATAATCACCACACAGGTAACACTGGTGATACAGATAACACGGGTGATATAGATAACACTGCTGATATAGATAACACTCATGATATAGATAACACTGTTGGCATAGATAACACCGGTGACATAGATAACACTGGTGATACAGATAACATTGGTAACATAGATAACACTGGTGATACAGATAACACTGGTGACATAGATAACACTGGTGATATAGATAACACTGGTGATATAGATAACACTGGTAATACAGATAACATTGATGATACAGATAACACTGATGATATAGATAACACTGGTGACACAGAAAACACTGATGACATAGATAAGACTGATGATATAGATAACACTGGTGATATAGATAATACTGGTGATATAGATAACACTGATGATGCAGATAACACTAATGATGCAGATAACACTTGTGACATAGATAACACTGGTGATACAGATAAGACTGGTGACATAGATAAGACTGATGATATAGATAACACTGGTGATATAGATAATACTGGTGATATAGATAACACTGATGATGCAGATAACACTAATGATGCAGATAACACTTGTGACATAGATAACACTGGTGATACAGATAAGACTGGTGACATAGATAAGACTGATGATATAGATAACACTGGTGATACAGATAACACTGGTGATATAGATAACACTGTTGATATAGATAACACTGGTGACATAGATAACACTGGTGACATAGATAACACTGGTGATACAGATAAAACTGGTGACATAGATAACACTGGTGATACAGATAAGACTGGTGATATAGACAACACTGGTGATATTCAAAAAAACTGGTGATATAGATAACACTGGTGATACAGATAACACTGGTGATACAGATTGAAATAAAGAATAGATTTGCCTTTCTAATCTAGGCTATATTAACTTAAAATCCTGTAGCACATCTTCAACACCCAGTCCCAACTAAAGGCTGGAAAGAACTGAATTTAAGATGGCCACCACAAATCACATGACATCAACTACCAATGAGATTACAACATATATCCCAAGGCAGGAAACAAACAACCAATCACAATGCTTCTTACTAAACATAAAGAATAATCACCACATTCACCACTCCTTTTAAAATATACTCCAACCTAAATAACCTTTACAATTTATAATTAATTATTTACAACTAAAACTATGCACAGACAAAATAAAACTATTCAACATGACACAATACTAAGTGAGCAACAACAAATAGTAACATTGCACATAAGTATTAAATATCTCTCAACTAAAACAATATAATATAATATTTCAACAATTTTAAAACATTACTATCAATTTAAAAGTCCATTTTCAATCGGTCGACCGGATTTCTTGTTCGTGTCGACCTTCTTAACCTTGGTGAAATTCCTTGCCCTCCCACACCAGGAGACACAGAAGTATCTTCTGCAGGAAGGCTATCCATATCCCGATTTTCAACGGTTTCCGGATTAGAAATCCCATCAGGAGGTAAACTGGGACGGTCATGAACATCCATCGAGGGCTGACTAATAGAAGTATAATTATCTGCAGTTGGATTGGAAATATTCGTAGTATCTGTAACAGCATCCACATTATCTGAATCATGACTATTGTTAATATCCTCAGAAGAGGGCTGGCCACCACAAGGAGCCAAGTCTTTAATTGAAACGGTACTTTCTTTCCCATCTTGGAATCGAATATGGGCATATTGGGAATTTGCCTCCAACAGCTCCACCTCCTCCACTAAAGGATCATATTTTGACAATCTAACATGGCGTCGAAGCAGCACAGGTCCCTGCATAGTAAGCCATGAAGGTACCGAATATCCCGTAGTAGATCTCCGCGGATAGTTAAAGAGCCTTTCATGGGGGGTCACATTAGTAGCCGTTGAAAGCAATGATCTAATGGAATGCAGGGCATCAGGCAGTACCATTTCCCACTGTGTATTCTTAAGGTTCCGGGATGTCAAAGCCAACATAACTGCCTTCCAGATCACCCCATTGTATCGTTCGCACTGTCCATTACCCTGGGGATTATACGGGATAGTTCTGCTAGTAGAAATTCCCCGGCTCTGAAGGTATTCCTTCAACTGGGAAGACATAAAAGAACTTCCCTGATCCGAATGGATATACGCAGGCATCCCAAAGATGACAAAAAGTTGAGTCAGACATTTGATAACTGTAGCAGCTGATGCATCTGCGCAAGGAAAAGCAAAAGGGAACCTTGAAAACTCATCCACAACAGTAAATATATATCGGTTTTGAGTAGTTGAAGGAAGAGGCCCCTTAAAATCGACGCTCAAACGTTCAAAAGGAGAAGTAGCCTTTATAAGATGAGCTCGTTGAGGCTTAAAGAAATTCGGTTTACACCGAGCACAGATAAAACATGATGAAGTCATCCGCTTGACGTCTTCAACTGAAAAGGGCAAATTCTTACTGCGTATGAAGTGTATCATCCTCGTAACCCCAGGATGGCATAAGGCATTGTGAAGATTAATAAGCGTATCTCCGTGAATCACAGAACAATAAGCCCTCGACAGCGCATCAGCAGCAACATTATCCTTCCCCGGACGATAAACTACATCAAAATGGTAACATGCCAACTCAATCCTCCACCTCATTATTTTATCATTCTTAATCTTTCCAAAATGTTTGACATCAAACATAAAGGACACAGACTTTTGATCAGTTACCAACGTAAAATGTCGCCCCGATAAATAATGTCTCCATTTACGCAGTGCTTCTACTATTGCATACGCCTCTTTCTCTATTGAAGAATGCCTTTTTTCACTATTGTTCAAGGTACGTGAGAAAAAGGCCACAGGTCTTCCATTTTGGTTCAGAGTAGCCCCAATTGCAAAATCAGAAGCGTCCATCTCAATCACAAAAGGAACCTGCTCATCAATAGAATGCACAACTGCTCCAAGGATATCCTTTTTAAAATGATCAAAACACGTCCTGGCCTCCCATGATAGAGGATATGTCATAACCCGAATAAGAGGCCGGATCTTCTGTGAAAAATTTGCAATCCAATTAGAATAGTAAGAAAACAGTCCAACAACTCGTTGCAAAGCCTGAGAATTAGTAGGACAGGGTAAATCAATCAATGGTCGCAGACGTTCTGGGTCTGGTTTAATCTTGTTTCCCGAGATAATATACCCCAGTAGATTTACCTCAGTAGTCGAAAAGGTACACTTCTCTTTATTGAAAGTTAAACTAACTTTTTCCGCAGCTTGAAGGAATCTTTCTAAATTAGAATCATGCTCCACCCTTGATTTGCCACACACCGTGATGTCATCTAAGTATGAAAAATAAAGAATAGATTTGCCTTTCTAATCTAGGCTATATTAACTTAAAAATCCTGTAGCACATCTTCAACACCCAGTCCCAACTAAAGGCTGGAAAGAACTGAATTTAAGATGGCCACCACAAATCACATGACATCAACTACCAATGAGATTACAACATATATCCCAAGCCAGGAAACAAACAACCAATCACAATACTTCTTACAAAACATAAAGTATAATCACCACACAGGTAACACTGGTGATACAGATAACACGGGTGAAAAAGATAACACTGCTGATATAGATAACACTTGTGATATAGATAACACTGTTGGCATAGATAACACTGGTGACATAGATAACACTGGTGATACAGATAACATTGGTAACATAGATAACACTGGTGATACAGATAACACTGGTGATATAGATAACACTGGTGATATAGATAACACTGGTGATACAGATAACACTGGTGATACAGATAACACTGGTGATATAGATAACACTGGTGATACAGATAACAATGGTGATATAGATAACATTGATGATACAGATAACACTGATGATATAGATAACACTGGTGACACAGAAAACACTGGTGATCTAGATAAAACTGGTGATATAGATAACACTGGTGATACAGATAAATCTGGTGTCATACTTAACACTGGTGATATAGATAACACTGATGATGCAGATAACACTGATGATGCAGTTAACATTGGTGACACAGATAACACTGGTGATACAGATAAGACTGGTGACACAGATAACACTGGTGATATAGATAACACTGGTGATATAGATAACACTGGTGACATAGATAACACTGGTGATACAGTTAACACTGGTGATGTAGATAACACTGGTGATACCGATAAGACTATTGATATAGATAACACTGGTGATATTGATAAAAGCTGGTGATATAGATAACACTGGTGATACAGATAACACTGGTGATACAGATAACACTGGTGATATAGATAACACTGCTGATATAGATAACACTCGTGATATAGATAACACTGGTGATACAGATAAGACTGGTGATATGGATAACACTGGTGATATAGATAACACTGGTGATACAGATAACACTGGTGATCTGCATAATACTGGTGATATTGATAAAAACTGGTGATATAGATAATACTGGTGATACAGATAACACTGGTGATATCGATAACACTGATGATATAGATAAGACTGATGATATAGATAACACTGGTGATACAGATAACACTGGTGATACAGATAACACTGGTGACATAGATAACAATGGTGACATAGATACCGCTGGTGATATAGATAACACTGGTGATATAGATAACACTGGTGATATAGATAACACTGATGATACAGATAACACTGGTGATATAGGTAACACTGATGATATAAATAACACTGATGATTCAGATAGCACTGGTGATATAGATAACATTGATGATACAGATAACACTGGTGACATAGATGACACTGGTGATATAGATAACACTGATGATGCATAAAACACTGATGATGCAGATAACACTGGAGCCATAGATAACACTGGTGGTACAGATAAGACTGGTGACATAGATAAGACTGATGATATAGATAACACTGGTGATACAGATAACAATGGTGATATCGATAACACTGGTGACATAGATAACACTGGTGATATAGGTAACACTGGTGACATAGATATCACCGGTGACATAGATAACACTGATGATACAGATAACACTGGTGACATTGATAAGACTGGTGATACAGATAAGACTGGTGATATAGATAACACTGCTGATATTGATAACAACTGGTGATATAGATAACACTGGTGATACAGATAACACTGGTGATACAGATAAAACTGGTGATATAGATAACACTGGTGATATAGATAACACTGGTGATATAGATAACACTGGTGATACAGATAATACTGGTGATACACATAACACTGGTGATATAGATAACACTGGTGATACAGATAACAATGGTGATATAGGTAACACTGATGATATAGATAACACTGGTGATATAGATAACACTGGTGATATAGATAAAATTGATGATATAGATAACACTGATGATATAGATAACACTGGTGATACAGATAACACTGGTGATATAGATAAAAGTTGTGATATCGATAACACTGGTGTTACAGATAACACTGGTGACATAGATAACACTGGTGATACAGATAACACTGGTGACATAGATAACACTGGTGACACAGATAAGACTTGTGATATAGATAACACTGGTGATATTGATAAAAGCTGGTGATATAGATAACACTGGTGATCCAGATAACACTGGTGATATTGATAACACTGATGATGCAGATAAAACGGATGATGCAGATAACACTGGTGACATAGATAACACTGGTGATACAGATAAGACTGGTGACATAGATAAGACTGATGATATAGATAACACTGGTGATACAGAACACTGGTGATATAGATAACACTGGTGATATAGATAACACTGGTGACATAGATAACACTGGTGACATAGATAACACTGGTGATACAGATAACACTGGTGACATAGATAACACTGGGGATACAGATAAGACTGGTGACATAGATAACACTGGTGATATTGATAAAAACTGGTGATATAGAAAGCACTGGTGATACAGATAACACTGGTGATACAGATAACACTGCTGATATAGATAACACTGGTGATATAGATAACACTGGTGACATAGATAACACTGGTGACATAGATAACACTGGTGATACAGATAACACTGGTGACATAGATAACACTGGTGATACAGATAAGACTGGTGATATAGATAACACTGTTGATATTGATAAAAACTGGTGATATAGAAAGCACTGGTGATACAGATAACACTGGTGATACAGATAACACTGGTGACATAGATAACACTGGTGATACAGATAACACTGGTGACATAGATAACACTGGTGATGCAGATAACACTGGTGATATAGATAACACTGGTGGTATAGATAACAGTGGTGATATAGATAACACTGGTGATATAGATAACACTGCTGATACAGATAACACTGGTGACATAGATAACACTGGTGATACAGATAAGACTTGTGATATAGATAACACTGGTGATATTGATAAAAGCTGGTGATATAGATAACACTGGTGATACAGATAACACTGGTGATACAGATAACACTGGTGATACAGATAACACTGGTGATATAGATAACGCTGCTGATATAGATACCACTCGTGATATAGATAACACTGGTGACATAGATAACACTGATTACATAGATAACACTGGTGATACAGATAACACTGGTGATATAGATAACACTGGTGATATAGATAACACTGGTGATACAGATAACACTGGTGATACAGATAACACTGGTGATATCGATAACACTGGTGATACAGATAACAATGGTGATATAGATAACACTGATGCTATAGATAACACTGTTGATATAGATAAATCTGGTGATATAGATAAAACTGGTGATATAGATAACATTGATGATACAGATAACACTGATGATATAGATAACACTGGTGACACAGAAAACACTGGTGATCTAGATAAAACTGGTGATATAGATAACACTGGTGATACAGATAAATCTGGTGTCATACTTAACACTGGTGATATAGATAACACTGATGATGCAGATAACACTGATGATGCAGTTAACATTGGTGACATAGATAACACTGGTGATACAGATAAGACTGGTGACACAGATAACACTGGTGATATAGATAACACTGGTGATATAGATAACACTGGTGACATAGATAACACTGGTGATACAGTTAACACTGGTGATGTAGATAACACTGGTGATACCGATAAGACTATTGATATAGATAACACTGGTGATATTGATAAAAGCTGGTGATATAGATAACACTGGTGATACAGATAACACTGGTGATACAGATAACACTGGTGATATAGATAACACTGCTGATATAGATAACACTCGTGATATAGATAACACTGGTGATACAGATAAGACTGGTGATATGGATAACACTGGTGATATAGATAACACTGGTGATACAGATAACACTGGTGATCTGCATAATACTGGTGATATTGATAAAAACTGGTGATATAGATAATACTGGTGATACAGATAACACTGGTGATATCGATAACACTGATGATATAGATAAGACTGATGATATAGATAACACTGGTGATACAGATAACACTGGTGATACAGATAACACTGGTGACATAGATAACAATGGTGACATAGATACCGCTGGTGATATAGATAACACTGGTGATATAGATAACACTGGTGATATCGATAACACTGATGATACAGATAACACTGGTGATATAGGTAACACTGATGATATAAATAACACTGATGATTCAGATAGCACTGGTGATATAGATAACATTGATGATACAGATAACACTGGTGACATAGATGACACTGGTGATATAGACAACACTGATGATGCATAAAACACTGATGATGCAGATAACACTGGAGCCATAGATAACACTGGTGGTACAGATAAGACTGGTGACATAGATGAGACTGATGATATAGATAACACTGGTGATACAGATAACAATGGTGATATCGATAACACTGGTGACATAGATAACACTGGTGATATAGGTAACACTGGTGACATAGATATCACCGGTGACATAGATAACACTGATGATACAGATAACACTGGTGACATTGATAAGACTGGTGATACAGATAAGACTGGTGATATAGATAACACTGCTGATATTGATAACAACTGGTGATATAGATAACACTGGTGATACAGATAACACTGGTGATACAGATAACACTGGTGATATAGATAACACTGGTGATATATATAACACTGGTGATATAGATAACACTGGTGATACAGATAATACTGGTGATACACATAACACTGGTGATATAGATAACACTGGTGATACAGATAACAATGGTGATATAGGTAACACTGATGATATAGATAACACTGGTGATATAGATAACACTGGTGATATAGATAAAATTGATGATATAGATAACACTGATGATATAGATAACACTGGTGATATAGATAAAAGTTGTGATATCGATAACACTGGTGTTACAGATAACACTGGTGACATAGATAACACTGGTGATACAGATAACACTGGTGACATAGATAACACTGGTGACACAGATAAGACTTGTGATATAGATAACACTGGTGATATTGATAAAAGCTGGTGATATAGATAACACTGGTGATCCAGATAACACTGGTGATATTGATAACACTGATGATGCAGATAAAACGGATGATGCAGATAACACTGGTGACATAGATAACACTGGTGATACAGATAAGACTGGTGACATAGATAAGACTGATGATATAGATAACACTGGTGATACAGAACACTGGTGATATAGATAACACTGGTGATATAGATAACACTGGTGACATAGATAACACTGGTGACATAGATAACACTGGTGATACAGATAACACTGGTGACATAGATAACACTGGGGATACAGATAAGACTGGTGACATAGATAACACTGGTGATATTGATAAAAACTGGTGATATAGAAAGCACTGGTGATACAGATAACACTGCTGATACAGATAACACTGCTGATATAGATAACACTGGTGATATAGATAACACTGGTGACATAGATAACACTGGTGACATAGATAACACTGGTGATACAGATAACACTGGTGACATAGATAACACTGGTGATACAGATAAGACTGGTGATATAGATAACACTGGTGATGCAGATAACACTGGTTACACAGATAACTCTGGTGATATAGATAACACTGCTGATATAGATAACACTGTTGATATTGATAAAAACTGGTGATATAGAAAGCACTGGTGATACAGATAACACTGGTGATACAGATAACACTGGTGACATAGATAACACTGGTGATACAGATAACACTGGTGACATAGATAACACTGGTGATGCAGATAACACTGGTGATATAGATAACACTGGTGATATAGATAACACTGGTGATACAGATAACACTGGTGACATAGATAACACTGGTGATACAGATAAGACTTGTGATATAGATAACACTGGTGATATTGATAAAAGCTGGTGATATAGATAACACTGGTGATACAGATAACACTGGTGATACAGATAACACTGGTGATACAGATAACACTGGTGATATAGATAACACTGCTGATATAGATAACACTCGTGATATAGATAACACTGGTGACATAGATAACACTGATTACATAGATAACACTGGTGATACAGATAACACTGGTGACATAGCTAACACTGGTGATACAGATATGACTGGTGACATAGATAAGACTGATGATATAGATAACACTGGTGATACAGATAACACTGGTGATATAGATAATACTGGTGATATTGATAAAAACTGGTGATATAGATAACACTGGTGATACAGATAACACTGGTGATATTGATAACACTGATGATATAGATAAGACTGATGATATAGATAACACTGGTGATACAGATAACACTGGTGATACTGATTAGTCTGGTGACATAGATATGACTGATGATATAGATAACACTGGTGAAACAGATAACACTGGTGATATAGATAACACTGGTGATATAGATAGCACTGGTGATAAAGATAACACTGATGATACAGAGAACCCTGGTGATATCGATTAAACTGGTGATACAGATAAAACTGGTGATATAGATTACACTGGTGATATTGATAAAACTGATGATATAGATAACTCTGATGGTATATGTGGTGTATGTGCCTTTAAGAGCCCCAGGTTTGCATAATGCCGGTAATTGCCACTTGGGCTATATAAGCCTGTGTATTGTGTATATCCTTTACAAACCCCCCCCCCAGACTTTGCTTAGTAAATACCTATGAACCAACTCCTGTCTTCAGTGTCTTTATCAACACACGGACACTACAGTGGCAACGAAGTGGAAACGGACTTACCTGCAATTCGGCAGCACCTCAAGGACATCGATTCCTCTGGCGGCCAGAAGACTCAAGGAAGTGAGATAAGCTGTGGTTTCACCAGCTGGCCAAGCCGGTGGCAGGTACTGCGCTAATCCTTCCTGGGCGTCAGGCTGGGGCTCCAGCGGCGGGCTCTACAGCTGAGACAGGCAGCGAAATTGGAGGCAAGCAATAACGGACTGGGAGGGAGCACTCGGGAGACGGCCGGCGCGGCAAGCAGGTCAGCGTTCAGACCTCCGGCGGGAATGAGTCTCCAACAGTAAATTTTAAAAAAAGTAAAGAGAACGGAAACCGCAGTAAACAGCGTTGTTATCGGCAGCAGCGGCGTGAAAGCGCGGGAAGTGCCATATCTTTGCTACAGAAAAGAAAAAAAAAGCGCGGGAAGCGCCATATCTTTTCTGAAATGCCTAAGTCTGGCAATATTGATGCTTTTGATAGCGAAAGAGAGCCTAATTTTGGCAATATTGATGTTTTTGATAACGAGATAGAGGATTGGACCACATATGTGGAAAGAGTGGAGGTATATTGCACCGCAAATGGAATAGAAGATGAAAAAAAAGCTTCAGTGCTTCTGGATCTAATGGGCGCAAAGACATACAAGCTGTTACGAAACTTAATCACTCCAGCCGAACCGATGGACAAGAATTTTAAGGAGATTGTTGATACCCTACAGGAGCACTTAAACCCAACACCGCTGCTGATAGCGGAACGATTCAAATTCTTCAGGAGGAATCAGCACAAGAATGAAAGTAACGCTGATTACCTCACCGAATTACAAAAGCTGTCAAAGTACTGCCAATTCGGGGCAGGACTGGCAGATTCGCTATGAGACAAATTCGTCTGCGGTCTCCTAAGCGAAGGAACACAGAAAAGACTACTTTCTGAGAATGATTTGCCACTGGACAAGGCTTTCAGTGTGGCTGTATCATACGAAGCAGCAGCAAGAGGAGCTGCAGAGATACAGCAAAAGCCACAGGACTTTGGCACCCATGAAATGACACGGGGTTTCGAGAGATGTTATCGCTGTGGCAGATCCACCCATGACCAGAGGGACTGCTGGTTCAAGGACAAAGTATGCAGGCAATGCGGAAAGATGGGACACATTGCACGTGTATGCAGATCTGGAAAAAAATCCGCTGACAGTAAAAAGGTCAATAAGGAAAAGTACAGAAAGGTACAAATGATGACGGACAGTAGCTCCGAAGACCAGAAGAGTGATAGCGACTCTGGAAACAAGAGACTAAGCTGTCTCAAATTACATAATGTAATTGCCAAAGAAGATTATCAGACCATTTAGGTTACCCTTACGATAGCGGGGTCCCCAGTTAAAATGGAGCTAGATACAGGATCAGCTCTGACCATCATAAGTCGACGGGATTACGAGCGGCTATTTATGCATATACCTTTGAAAGACACGTCCATTAACTTGAAGACATATACGGGGCAGAAAGTATACCCCAGAGGGAAAATAAGGGTGCCTGTTGTGAACAACGGCAAGGAAATACAGCAGTTGTATTTATACGTTCTGCAAGATGGTGGTCCACCGTTGTTGGGACGTGAATGGATTAGAAAGATACGTTTAGACTGGCACTCCATTCAGGCACTGACGGTGACCAGTAAGAAAAAAAATGATGATGACGTCATACCTGGACGATTAAAAGAAATCTTGGCTAACACTAAAGAAGTGTTTCAACAGGAACTAGGAACCCTGAAAGGTGCCACCGCTTCAATAAAAGTGGAAGATGCAGCAATTCCCAAGTTTTTTAAGGCAAGGCCTGTGCCATACGCAATTCGTCCAGCAGTCGAGGCAGAGCTGGAGAATTTGGAAAAAGCAGGCGTGTTATCCAAGGTAGATTGGAGCGAGTGGGCAACACCCATCGTCCCGGTCATGAAGAAAATGTTGAATAATGATAAATCTGAAGAACAGAGAAAAGTTCATGTGATAAAAATGATAACTTCCAGGAAGTTATGTCATCACTTCCTGTGAACTATGAACTATGAACTGTGTACATACCTCACTTCCTGTCATATGTCACTTCCTGTTGGACTGGTATAAATACTGGTCTGTTCAGTATTGTAAGAGGCTTCTACCAGAGGCATGGTAAAGACCTCTCTTGTGTATATAGTGTGTTTATAAGTAACTTAAAGCTTACTTTAAAGTTACTTGATGGTAAGTCTCCTTTTTCTTACATCAATTTAAGTAACTTAAATATTTACACTGACAAATACTAGACCTTCAGACAAACTCGGAAGTTAAGTATCCAGGGAACCACCCATCATGGAGAAAATCCTTAGACCTATTCGTCTGGACTTGGACCCGAATACACCAGCAGCTGGCAGGGTATGGAAGCATTGGTATCGTACTTTTGAGAATTTTCTGGATGAATGTAAAGCGGATGCTCCTGCTAAATTGAAGATACTTGTCAATTATGTGACCCCAAAAGTGTTCGAATATGTTGATGACTGGGATAATTACGAAGAGGTGATTCGGGCACTTAAGAAACTGTATGCGAAGACCCCAAATGATGTCCATGCTAGACATCTACTGGCCACAGCCCGACAAGGGCCAGGGGAATCAATTGACGAATTCCTGCAAGAACTTCGCAGGCTCAGCGTAGATTGTAACTTTCAGGCAGCCTCAGCTGAGCTGTACCGCCAAGAAATGATTCGTGATGCTTTCATCTGCGGGATTGCCTCTCCATTTATACGCCAGCGTCTACTAGAAAGTAAAACACTTGAGCTACAAAAAGCTTTTGACCTAGCTTGTTCACTGGATTTGGCAAAGAGAAATGCAGACCTCTATCAGCTGCCCAGATCTCGATCTGCTGCTGTAGCTGCAACCAGACAATTCAAGCGGTCTCAGGTGAACCCTATCATGGGGGAATCTAATTCTGATAATTCTGATGAAGAAGAGGAGGACGACTCCACTTTAGCAGCCTCTTGGCAATCTAGGAAGGAATGCTTCTTTTGTGGAGATGCTTTTCACCCTAGGAAAACCTGCCCTGCTCGCAATGCAATCTGCAGTTATTGCGGGAAAAAAGGACACTTTGCTAAAGTTTGCCTATCAAGGGCCTCTACGAGGGCCAATCCAGCTAAGGCCTACTGAACTGCCCCAATTAGGGCCTATCAAGATGCTCCAGCTAGGACCTATCAAGCTTCCTCTCGAGCTCTCTCCCGAAGAAGCACACCGAGAGTTTTAGCCACTCTCTGTGCAACGACACCAATTACAGCTGCTTGCCCACAGAACCTGTCTCATGCAGCCACAAAAATTTCAATTAAAGGGCATACCTTAGATGCCTTAATTGACTCAGGAAGTACTGATAGTTTCATTAAGGAACAGATTGTTGCGAAATTGAAACTACATGTCTTCCCATCGGACCAGGCAATTGCGATGGCCCAGTCATCACTTAATACCAGAATCTCCGGCTTTTGTGTTGTTGATATGACACTTCATGGTCGTATGTATCCCTCCACCCGACTTTCGGTGCTCAAGGACTTATGTAGTGATCTCCTCTTAGGGCTGGACTTCCAGAAACAGCATAAGAAACTCACCATTGAGTTTGGTGGATCCAAACCCGGACTTACTATTTCTAATATACCGTCTAAATTACCATTTTGTGCATTATCAGCAGCTTCACTTGATGAACCCTCATTATTTGCCAGTATTCCGCCTCAATGCCAACCGATAATAACGAAATCGTGGCGCTTTAATCAGGAAGACCAATCTTTTATTGCGGCTGAAATCTCTCGACTTCTAGCAGAGGATATCATTGAACCATGTTCGTCGCCCTGGCGGGCTCAAGTCATCATTGTCAAGAACCCTCTAAAACCTCACAAACAGCGACTATGCATCGATTATTCGCAAACCATCAATCAATACACCGACTTGGACGCCTACCCATTGCCACGCATTGATGATATGGTTAATAAACTGGCCGAATACAAAGTGTTCTCAACTTACGATTTAAAAAGTGCCTATCATCAGTTACCCTTGAAGGTCTCAGATAAGCAGTACACAGCCTTTGAGGCTAATGGACGGCTGTACCAATTTTGTCGCCTCCCATTCGGGGTTACTAATGGAGTGGCTGTCTTTCAACGGGCAATGGATGGCCTGGTTAAGCAGGAAAACCTAAGGGACACTTTTCCCTATCTTGATAACATTACCATTGCAGGTCACGATCAACAGGAACACGACTCCAACCTCCAAAAATTTCGGGATGCCCTCCATCGCCGTAATTTGACCCTGAATGAATCCAAATCTGTTGAGTCGCAACCGACCATCAACATCCTTGGCTACTGCGTAGGCAATGGTATCATTAAGCCAGACCCAGAAAGACTTCGCCCGCTCCAAGAGCTCCCGTCACCTAAGAATCCGGCTTCTTTACGTCGGGCTCTCGGTCTGTTTGCATACTACGCTAAATGGATTCCTCATTTTTCGGACAAAATCCAACCCTTGCTGCATGCTAGATCATTTCCACTGGGAACAGCGGCTGTTGCAGCCTTTAACCTTCTCAAAAAACAGTTGGAGAAAGCGGCTCTTCACTCCATTGATGAGAATCTCCCTTTCGTGGTTGAATGTGATGCCTCGGAGGTTGCGATCTCGGCTACTCTGAATCAGGAAGGTCGTCCTGTAGCATTTATGTCCAGGACCTTACAAGGTGCCGAGCTACATTATCCTCCGGTTGAGAAAGAAGCCACAGCCATCATAGAGGCAGTACGGAAGTGGAACCATTTTCTAGCTCGCCAGCACTTTACATTGATCACGGACCAACGATCAGTCGCCTTCATGCTCGATAATCGAAAACGAACCAAAATTAAGAATAATAAAATACAACTTTGGAGGATGGAACTGGCCTCTTTTGGTTATACCATTCTCTATCGGCCTGGCAAGGAGAATGTGGCCCCGGACACCCTCACACGGGCATTCTGCTCCACTATGTCATCCTCCACTCTCATGGATGTCCACAATGGTTTGTGTCATCCTGGCGTTACGCGCATGCTACATTTTGTACGATCACGGAATCTCCCTTTTTCCACTGGAGATGTAAAGAAAATATGCTCAGAATGCCGGCTTTGTGCGGAATTAAAACCTCAGTTCTTCCGCCCCTCAGATGGTATACTCATACATGCAACCCAACCGATGCAACGACTTAGCATCGATTTTAAGGGCCCAGTGCCCTCTTCAACTCGGAACACATATTTGCTCACCATGATTGACGAATATTCACGTTTTCCATTTGCCTTCCCCTGCTCCAATATGCTGGCGTCCACAGTAATCTGCTGCCTTGAGCAGGTATTTTCTCTCTGTGGCATGCCGGCTTATATTCACTCAGATCGGGGTCCATCCTTTATGTCAAGGGAACTCAAGGACTACCTCTCAGAACGGGGAATTGCTACAAGCAAAACAACACCATACCATCCCATCGGAAATGGGCAGGTAGAGAGGTATAACGGTATCATCTGGAATTCCGTACGTCTCGCTTTAAGATCTCGGGGCCGACCAGACCAGCAATGGGAAACAGTGCTTCCGGATGCATTGCACTCTATACGGTCCCTGCTTTCTACAGCCACAAATACTACACCTCATGAGCGGTTCTTTGGATTCCAGCGTCGCTCATCTCATGGGACATCACTCCCGTCATGGCTAACTACTCCTGGACCTGTATTACTCCGAAGATACGTTCGGATGTCTAAAAATGACCCTCTTGTAGACGAGGTCGAACGAACCGATGCCAACCCCACCTATGCAAACATACGATATTCCGACGGCCGAGAATCTACCGTATCATTACGGGATCTGGCTCCCTGCCCACCAGGACCTAGTGGGACATCGGGTGATGGCATTTCACCAGGAAACTCTTGGGACCTATCGGGTACCCCTCTCCAGGATCCTGATCGGACACCAACTAGCTTGGTGCCGGTAGAACCCCGTGCTCAAGGTTGCGACCCTCCCAGTACCGCGCATGAAAGTACTGATCTGCCACAGACCAGCTCTGCACCTCCCTCTGAACAGAGGCAGTCCGACTTTGAACCTATTGGGGCTTGTACTCGAAGCCATGATCTCCCCGACCCTTCACAGGGAAATCCAGGCCACACAGACTCTGACCAATGGCCAACCGCATGTAAGCGGACCAGCGACCCTCTACGACGAGAATCCAAACGGGTGCGACTCTTCCTTGTTCGGCGGCTGCCGACCAAAAGGTAGACCACAGCCTCCTAATCCTGCAGGAGGGAAGAATGTGATAAAAATGATAACTTCCGGGAAGTTATGTCATCACTTCCTGTGAACTATGAACTATGAACTGTGTACATACCTCACTTCCTGTCATATGTCACTTCCTGTTGGACTGGTATAAATACTGGTCTGTTCAGTATTGTAAGAGGCTTCTACCAGAGGCATGGTAAAGACCTCTCTTGTGTATATAGTGTGTTTATAAGTTACTTAAAGCTTACTTTAAAGTTACTTGATGGTAAGTCTCCTTTTTCTTACATCAGTTCGCATCTGTGGGGACTTCAAGGTGACTGTAAACCCGGTTGTTCACATGGTACAGTAGCCTCTTCCGAGGATAGAAGATATTTTCGCCTCACTATCCAGAGGGAAACGTTTCACCAAAATTGACTTGGCACAGGCATATCTACAGATGGAGGTTGAGGAGGCCTCTAAAAAGTATCTCACGATAAACACACACAAAGGCCTGTACCAGTACAATCGACTGGTTTTCGGAGTAGCATCAGCTCCAGCTATCTGACAAAGAGCTATGGAGCAAGTCCTGCAAGGGATTCCAGGGACTCAATGCTACCTAGACGACATTCTTGTAACAGGAGAAAACGACAACGAGCACCTTGCCAATTTGGAGAAGGTGCTCACGAGGCTGAGAGAACGGGGCCTACGAGCAAATCGCCCCAAGTGCAAATTTTTCCAGAAACAAATATCATATTGTGGCCATATCATTAACGAAGAAGGGTTGCATAAGTCACCTGAAAAAATTGAAGCGGTCGTAAAAGCCCCAGCGCCTGAAAATGTCTCACAATTAAGGTCGTTCCTGGGATTAATAAATTACTATCATAAATTTTTACCGAACTTGTCAACAGTTCTGCACCCTCTTAACGCACTGCTACAAACGGGAGTAATTTGGAAATGGAGCGAAGACTGTAAACGTGCCTTCCATAAATGCAAAGGCTTGATCACGTCCAAGGAAGTGTTGGCTCATTACAACCCATCACTGCCAATCAGACTGGCATGCGATGCATCCCCTTACGGCGTGGGAGCGGTATTATCGCATAGATTCCCTGATGGCTCGGCACGGCCGACAGCTTTTGCGTCACGCTCATTGAACTCAGCTGAGCGTAACTATGCCCAGATCGACAGGGAGGCACTCAGCCTGGTGTGGGGGGTGAAGAAATTCAACCATTACCTACACGGTCAAAAATTTACCTTGTTGACTGACCATCAACCCCTCGTCTCCATATTCAACCCTAAAAAGGGTGTTCCCATTATCACAGCGCAAAGGCTACAGAGGTGGTCCCTTTTCCTAGGGGCACACCAATATGACATAGAATACAAAGGAACAAAACAACAGGGGAATGCTGACGGGTTATCGCGCCTACCGTTGCCAACGGTAGAAGAGGCGCCTACAGTGGACCCAGTGGAGATGTTCCACTCGACCATAGTGGAATGTCTACCAGTGACAAATTCTACCATTGAAAAGGAAACGAGAAATGACCCGACTCTCTCACGAGTCTACGATGTAATGGTGAAGGGATGGCCAGCACATGGCGAACCACTGTTGCCAGCATTCTCGCAAAGAAGAGAACAGCTGTCAGTGTGCCGAGGAACCTTGCTGTGTGGATCCAGAGTGGTGATTCCACCCAAACTCCAGGATAAAGTGCGAAAGGAGCTTCACGAGGGGCATCTGGGTGGAGTGAAAATGAAGAACTTAGCCAGAGCGTTTGTGTGGTGGCCAGGTATCGATGGAGACAGCGAAGAAATGACCAAGAGCTGTCTAGGATGCCAGAAGGTCCAAAACGCCCCACCACAAGCCCCTCTACATCCATGGGAGTGGCCCTCATCTCCATGGCAAAGGGTACATATCGACTTTGCTGGTCCATTTATGGACTCAATGTTCTTAATCGCGGTGGATGCACACTCCAAGTGGCCGGAGGTAATAAAGATGTCCTCCACCACCACGGGAAAAACCATCACAGTATTAAGGACCATATTCGCCAGGAATGGGCTGCCTGAACAGATCTGTTCTGATAATGGAGCGCAATTTGTATCCGAAGAATTCAGGAAGTTCTTAAAAAACAATGGGGTTAAGCACCACACGTCCGCCCCATACCATTCCGCCACCAATGGATTAGCTGAAAGGTTTGTCCAGACCTTCAAGAAGGCCATAAAGGCCATGGGTAATGAAGACATAAATCTACAACATAAGGTAGATAACTTCTTGTTTGCGTACAGGAATGCAACACATGTGGTTACAAGCCAAACCCCCGCCATGATGTTTTTCAATAGAAGACTAAGATGCCGGCTGGATTTGATCAAGCCAAACATCAGAAGGGACGTAGAGAACCAACAATTTCAAGGCATGAATGAAAGGCCAACTAGAACCTTCCAGATAGGTCAACAAATTTTGGCCCGGGAATACCGTACCGAGAAATGGCAGCCTGGAACTATTTGCACATGACTTGGACCGCTGATGTAAACCGTGGACATTGGAGAAAGCATAATAAGGCGCCATGCTGACCAGATCATAGAGTCATCCGAAAAGGGACAACCTACACCACAACTCTATACGCCTAGTGATGAAGCAGAGATACCCATAGTATCTACCTCCGATCCGGTGATACTGGAACCAGATGAACACGACACTGGCATTCAAGCCGAATCGACCTTGCCAAAAGAACCTACTACACCACCGAAACCTACTACACCACCGAGGCGTTATCCGGACTGAGTCAGGAAGCCACCAGAGAGAATGAATTTGTAATTGATTAACTTCAGCAAATGTGTAGATTATTGTTCTTGTAAAAATGTTATTTAATGATTACTTAAAATGTTATGTGCTATTTATCTGAAAGGGGAGGAATTGTAGTGTATGTACCTTTAAGAGGAACTATGTTTTTTTGAAGCCCCTGTGTACTGTAGCACAGGTAGTGCCCACTCGGGTGTATAAGCCTGTATAGCGTCTTGTATAGTTAGTTCACCTCCAGACTTTGTTCAGTAAACACTTGTTAAATCAACTCCTGCATTCCGTGTCTCCATTAACACACGGATTCAACACAGGTGATATAGATAACACTGGTGATATAGATAACACTGGTGATATAGGTAACAATGGTGATACAGATAACAGTGGTGATATAGATAACACTGATGATACAGATAACACTGATGATATAGATAACACTGGTAATGTAGATAACACTGTTGATATAGATAACACTGGTGATACAGATAACACTGATGATATAGATAACACTGTTGATATAGATAATACTGGTGATACAGATAACACTGGTGATATAGATAACACTGGTGGCACAGGTAACACTGGTGACATAGATTACACTGGTGATGTAGATAACACTGGTGATATAGATAACACTGATGATGCAGATAACACTGATGACAGAGATAACATTGGTGATACAGATAAGACTGGTGACATAGATAAGAATGATGATGCAGATAACACTGATGACAGAGATAACATTGGTGATGCAGATAACACTGGTGACACAGATAACACTGGTAATATAGATAACACTGATGATATAGATAAGACTGATGATATAGATAACACTGGTGATACAGATAACAATGGTGATACAGATAACACTGGTGATGTCGATAACACTGGTGATATAGATAACACTGATGATATAGATAACACTGATGATACAGAAAACACTGGTGATATAGATTACACTGGTGATATAGATAACACTGATGATATAGATAACATTGATGATATAGATAACACTGATGATATAGATGACACTGGTGATACAGATAACACTGATGATATAGATGACACTGGTGATACAGAAAGAACTGGTGATACAGATAACACTGGTGATATAGATCACACTGGTGATATAGATGAACTTGGTGATATAGATAACACTGATGATATAGATAACACTGGTGATATGGATAAAACTGGTGATACAGATAACACTGGTGATATAGATAACACTTATGATATAGATAACACGAATGATATAGAAAACACTGATGATATAGGTAGCACTGGTGATATAGATAACACTGATGATATAGATAACATTGGTGATATAGATAACACTGGTGATATAGATAACACAGGTGACGTAGATAAAAGTGGTGATATAGATAAAACTGATGATACAGATAACACTGATGATATAGAGAACACTGGTGATATAGATAAAACTGGAGATACAGATAACACTGGTGATATAGATAACACTGGTGATATAGATAAAACTGGTGATATAGATAACACTGATGATAAAGATAACACTGGGGATAGAGATAAAACTGGTGATACAGATGACGCTGGTGATATAGATAACACTGGTGATATAGATATCACTGATGATATAGATAAATCTGATGATATAGATAACACCGGTGATATAGATAACACTGGTGACATAGATAACAATGGTGATATAGATAAAACTAGTGATATCGACAACACTGGTGATATAGATAACACTGCTGACATAGATAACACTGGTGATATAGATAACATTGAAGATATAGATAACACTGATGATACAGATAACACTGGTGATAAAGATAACACTGGTGATATAGATAAAACTGGTGATATAGATAACACTGTTGATACAAATAACACTGATGATATAGATAACAGTGGTGATATAGCTAACACTGGTGATATAGATATCACTGATGATATAGATAACACTGGTGATACAGATAACACTGGTGATATAGATAACATGGGTGATACAGATAACAATGGTGATATAGATAACACTGGTGATACAGATAACACTGATGATACAGAGAACACTGGTGATATAGATAAAACTGGAGATACAGATAACACTGGTGATATAGATAACACTGGTGATATAGATAAAACTGGTGATATAGATAACACTGATGATATAGATAACACTGGTGATAGAGATAAAACTGGTGATACAGATAACACTGGTGATATAGATAACACTGATGATATAGATAACACCGGTGATATAGATAACACTGGTGACATAGATAACAATGGTGATAGAGATAACACTAGTGATATAGATAACACTGGTGATATAGATAACACTGGTGACATAGATAACACTGGTGATATAGATAACACTGATGATATAGATAACACTGGTGATAAAGATAACACTGGTGATATAGATAAAACTGGTGATATAGATAACACTGTTGATACAAATAATACTGATGATATAGATAACAGTGGTGATATAGCTAACACTGGTGATATAGATAACACTGGTGATATAGATATCACTGATGATATAGATAACACTGGTGATATATATAACATGGGTGATATAGATAACAATGGTGATATAGATAAAACTGGTGATACAGATAACACTGATGATATAGAGAACACTGGTGAAATAGATAAAACTGGTGATGCAGATAACACTGGCGCTATAGATAACACTGGTGATATAGATAACACTGATGATATAGATAGTACTGATGATATAGATAACACTGGTGATATAGATAACACTGGTGATACAGATAACACTGATGATATAGAGAACACTGGTGATATAGATAGTACTGATGATATAGATAACACTGGTGATATAGATAACACTGGTGACAGAGATAACAATGGTGATATAGATAACACTGGTGCTATAGATAACACTGGAGATACAGATAACACTGATGATATAGATAACACTGGTCATATAGATAACACTTGTGATATAGGTAACAATGGTGACATAGATAACAATGATTACATAGATAACACTGGTGATACAGATAACAGTGGTGACATAGATAACACTGGTGATACAGATAAGACTGGTGACACAGCTAAGACTGATGATATAGATAACACTGGTGATACAGATAACACTGGTGATATAGATAATGCTGGTGCTATTGATAAAAACTGGTGATATAGATAACACTGGTGAGACAGATAACACTGGTGATATAGATAACACTGATGATATAGATAAGACAGATGATATAGATAACACTGGTGATACAGATAACACTGGTGATACAGATAAGACTGGTGACATAGATAACATTGCTGACATAGATAACACTGGTGAAATGGATAAAACTGGTGATATAGATAACACTGGTGATATACATAACACTGATGGTATAGATAACACTGGTGATATAGATAACACTGGTGACAAGATAACAATGGTGATATAGATAACACTGGTGATATAGATAACACTGGTGATATAGATAACAATGATGATATAGATAACACTGGTGACATAGATAACACTGATGATATAGATAAAACTGGTGATATAGATAACACTGGTGATACAGATAACACAGATGATATAGAGAACACTGGTGAAATAGATAAATCTGGTGATACAGATAACACTGGTGATATAGATAACACTGATGATATAGATAACACTGGTGACATAGATAACAATGGTGATATAGATAGCACTGGTGATATAGATAACACTGGTGATACAGGTAACACTGATGATATAGATAACACTGGTGATACAGAAAGAACTGGTGATACAGATAACACTGGTGATATAGATCACACTGGTGATATAGATGAACTTGGTGATATAGATAACACTGATGATATAGATAACACTGGTGATACAGAAAGAACTGGTGATACAGATAACACTGGTGATATAGATCACACTGGTGATATAGATGAACTTGGTGATATAGATAACACTGATGATAGAGATAACACTGGTGATATAGATAAAACTGGTGATACAGATAACACTGGTGATATAGATAACACTTATGATATAGATAACACGAATGATATCGAAAACACTGATGATATACGTAGCACTGGTGATATAGATAACACTGATGATATAGATAACATTGATGATATAGATAACACTGGTGATACAGATAACACTGGTGATATAGATAACACTGGTGATATAGATAACGCTGATGATACAGATAACACTGATGATATAGATAACACTGGTGATATAGATAACACTGGTGACGTAGATAAAAGTGGTGATATAGATAAAACTGATGATACAGATAACACTGATGATATAGAGAACACTGGTGATATAGATAAAACTGGAGATACAGATAACACTGGTGATATAGATAACACTGGTGATATAGATAAAACTGGTGATATAGATAACACTGATGATAAAGATAACACTGGTGATAGAGATAAAACTGGTGATACAGATGACGCTGGTGATATAGATAACACTGGTGATATAGATATCACTGATGATATAGATAAATCTGATGATATAGATAACACCGGTGATATAGATAACACTGGTGACATAGATAACAATGGTGATATAGATAACACCAGTGATATAGATAACACTGGTGATATAGATAACACTGCTGACATAGATAACACTGGTGATATAGATAACATTGAAGATATAGATAACACTGATGATATAGATAACACTGTTGATATAGATAACACTGTTGCTAAAGATAACACTGGTGATATAGATAAAACTGGTGATATAGATAACACTGTTGATACAAATAACACTGATGATATAGATAACAGTGGTGATATAGCTAGCACTGGTGATATAGATAACACTGGTGACATAGATAACACTGGTGATATAGATAACACTGATGATATAGATAACACTGGTGATAAAGATAACACTGGTGATATCGATAAAACTGGTGATATAGATAACACTGTTGATACAAATAACACTGATGATATAGATAACAGTGGTGATATAGCTAACACTGGTGATATAGATAACACTGGTGATATAGATATCACTGATGATATAGATAACACTGGTGATACAGATAACACTGGTGATATAGATAACATTGGTGATATAGATAACAATGGTGATATAGATAACACTGGTGATACAGATAACACTGATGATATAGAGAACACTGGTGAAATAGATAAAACTGGTGATACAGATAACACTGGTGATATAGATACCACTGGTGATATAGATAACACTGATGATATAGGTAGTACTGATGATATAGATAACACTGGTGATATAGATAACACTGGTGGTACAGATAACACTGATGATATAGAGAACACTGGTGATAGCCACAGCACGGAGCCTGAACCGCGAGAACGGAGACCGGGAGGAGCGGCCCGAACCGGGACAACAAGTAAGAGGCCTGGGGAGGGCGAACCCGAGAACGCGAGGCCCAGAGACCGCGGGATCAGAGATCGGGAGGAGCGGCCCGAACCGGGACAGCAAGTAAGAGGCCTGGGGAGGGAGAACGCGAGACCGTGGGATCAGAGACCGGGAGGAGCGGCCCGAACCGGGACAGCAAGTAAGAGGCCTGGGGAGGGCGAACGCGAGGCCCAGAGACCGCGGATCGGAGACCGGGAGGAGCGGCCCGAACCGGGAAAGCGAGTAAGAGACCTGGGGAGGGTGAACCCGAGACCACGAGGCCCAGAGACTGTGAGGTCGGAGAACGGGAGGAGCGGCCTGAACCAGGACAGTGAATAAGAGGCCTGGGGAGGCTGAACCCGAGACCATGAGGCCCAGAGACAGCGGGATCGGAGACCGGGAGACCAGGGCAGAAAACAGCCTGGTGAGTCAAAAAACCCGGGGGCCTGAGACCGACACGACGACGTGAGGAGAGCCGCCTGGAGCGCGGAGAGCAAACGAGTCCGAGGAACGGAGAGTGGACGATTTTGGAGCAAGGAGAGAGAGAGCGAGTCCGAGGCCCGGAGAGCGAGTGAGAGAGTTGGAAGAGGAAAACACCGGAGAAAAAAGTTTTACATAATTCTACCTAAGTTTCATTTTATTCAAATTTAGTTCGAAAAGAAAAATAGTTTAATCTTATCTAAATTTATTTCGAAAAAAAGAAAAAACCTGAAAAAAGAACAACAAACCCGCGAGAAAAAGGAATAGAAACCCGAGAGAATAGATAAACTACCCGAACCAAGAGCCTGTGAAAGAAAGAGAAAGAGAAACTTTTAAGAGCAACTATATCAAAGATGAACCCCTGAAAAACTTTCAATTTTGGACCTAAAAGTGGGATAAAGTGGAACACGAAAAAAAAAAAAAAAAAAAAATAAGAAAAAAAGTTATATATCTGAGACAAAAACAAACGACTACAATGAGCAGGGAAATGACATATCCTGAGCATTACACAAAAAATAAAACAAAGGAAAAATACAAGGACATAACACTAAAAAGTAACCCAGAGGTCCTCTACGTTGACTATACCACACACAGAGGGATTAAGACGAAGAACAACCTCATATTCTACACCGACTCCACTCCCTCATGGAAGGAGACTTTAAAAAAACACTACGCATACGTCTTCAGTGAAGGTATTGGCAGTGGAGGCAGACTGAAAATATGTAAAGATGGAAATCTAGATAAAGATGACCCCCTGTTAACCATAAGCTACTACATCAAAACAGGAAAGATCATGATACAGGGGAATGCAGAAAATCTGAACTCCTTCGAAAAAGATTTCCCCCAGTTGAAAACTAATGCAGCCACAAAGAGGACCAATGGACAGGAGGCAATAGAGATTCAAACAGAGGATGAGGAGAGCCAAGCGGAGGAAGAAGAAGAGAGACCAGCAGAGGCAATCACCTCCCTGCCCATCTCCACCCCCCCCCACACCTCTCAACGCAAACACAATGCTGAAGGAGAGTCTGTCCAAACTAGAACTCGATTTCAACGAATACAGAGAAGCACAGGCCAAGAATCTGAAGGAGGAACTCAAACAGCTGAAAACGGAAAACGAGTCCACCATCCACAAGCTGAGAAAGACCGTAGAGGAACAAAGAAATGAGATCAAAGAACTCCATACTCAGCTAAACAAAACTATGGAGGCCGTAGAAAGGCTCAGCAGGCAACACAAAACTCCTAAGGTCCAAAAACCTGATGACACAAAAACAACACACACAAGGACACAGAACCCGTCGGATGCAACCCCACACGAGAACACATCAAAAGCCCCAAACCCCGCTCTTGCCACACAGTCTATCCCAGAAACCCAGCCAACAACCAGCCCTCAGTCGAGCCATGCCAAGACTACGGCTACCCAGTCCTCACACACAGGAACACAAAAACCATCAGATACCCCCCCAAACGAGGACACACCGAAAGCCTCAAACCCTGCTCCTGCCACACAACATATCCCAGAAACCCAGCCAACAACCAGCCATCAGTCGAGTCTTGCCAAGACTACTGTTACCCAGTCTGAAAAACCAGCCCCTCAGGCAGTCCTGCTGACCGACTCCAACGGAAAGATTCTGGACCCCCAGAGGCTGTTCCCAGGCCATCAAGTCCTGAAAAAATGGTGCAGCAACACAGACCAAGCAATGAAGATCCTGAACAAAGAATCCCTTGGTAGCCCCAAATGGATTGTGATCCACACAGGCACGAACGACCTACGCACACTACGGGGAGACACTGCTAGGGCAATGAGCAAGATGGCGGAAAAGGCCAGCAGGGAATTCCCCGAGACACAGATCGTGATCTCCACACTACTGCCCAGAAAGGACACCCCAGCCCATATAATCCACAACGCCAACAGGGAAATCGACAAGAGATGTTCTGTCCTCCCCAACGTCTACCTGGCCCATCATCCAAACATCAACACAAGGGACCTTTATGACGAAATACATCTACTCAAACAGCGGATGTGGGTCTTCGCAAAAAACCTCATAAACACTGCCAAAAGACGCAGCCGTCCCACCCCCTCTACCATTGGGAGCCCTAACCCAAACAGGACCACCAATGCACCCCACCCCCCTATACAAAACCAACAACAGAACCGTGCTTTTATACCTGACCCAAGACCCCCCTCTAGACCACAGACTGTAGACCAAGAACTGAGAAAGATCATGACGATGATGAACAGCCTGATAGAAAGCCGGAGAGGAATGCACTAAATTATCAATATTGTTATTTATCATTATCATTATTGTTATCTTATCAGTATTATTACTATTATTAGATAGCTATATGTGCATGCCTCATGAAATTTATACTAAATCATCGTTTAGCATTATAGAAAATAGTGTTTCCACACTCATCCCACAAAATAGGTCCATTTTATTTCGTTTTTTTTTAACTATATAAATGCGTTCTTTCCACATAAGCTGCTGGAATATCCAGGGCCTCCGCTCCTCAACTTTTGGGATGAAGAGTACAGACCCTGAATTCCTAAAAGCTATAAAAGACATTGATATAATTGTGTTAACAGAAACATGGTGCCAAAAGGACGTGCCGACCCACTGTCCTCCAATGTACCATGAAATCATTGTGCCCTCAGTAAAGAACACTAAAACACGCAAGGGCAGAACCTCCGGGGGAATATTGGTGTGGTATAAGGGAGAACTGGACAAACACATCTCACCGGTAAAACAGGGAAAATCACACGTATGGCTAAAACTAGATAAAAATATAGGAATATCAAAAAAAGATGTTTACTTATGTGCGATCTACATACCTCCAATAGAATCGCCATATTTCGAAGAGGAGTTATTTGATACTCTCCACATGGAAATCAGCCATTTCCAGGCCCAAGGAAAGGTGATAATATGTGGGGACCTAAATGCAAGGACCGGTTGTGAACCTGACTTCATAGACCCACAGGGAAACAACCATGTGTTTGGCCAGACCCCTTTAGATGTCACACCAGCCATCGCAAATCGGAACAACCTTGATCGTGAAATAAATAAAAGCGGTAGGGAGGTAGTGCAACTCTGCCGAGCCTTAGGCCTGTACATAGTTAACGGTAGGTTCAGAGGGGACTCCCTAGGGAGACTCACATACTCCTCAACTCTTGGGTCTAGTGTGGTGGACTATACAATCACTGACCTGGACCCCTGCGATATCAACTCATTCACTGTCAGGCAGCAATCATACCTCTCAGACCATAACCAAATAAATATGTACCTTAAACTTCCTGCCCAAACTACAGACACAAAAAAGGAACCCAGTAAGCTCCATAAAATAAACCAGACATACAGATGGGCCCCAGACAGTGGAGAAAAATTCATCACAGCACTAAAGTCACCTGATCTCACAAGTAAAATATCAAAATTTAAAGAAAACCCATACGAGATCACCAGAGATGGTGTAAACATGGCCATAGAGGATATAAATATGATCTTCCATGAGGCAGCTGTAAAAGCCGACCTTGTGAAACAGAAGAGGAAGCGTCACAAAAGACAAAATAAAAATAAGAAATGGTTTGACCACGAATGCAAAAATGCCAGAAAAGACCTGAGAAAAATATCAAACCAAAAGCATCGCCATCCAAACAATCCGGACCTACGTACTAGATACAATGAAACCCTCAAAAGATATAAACACACCATTAGGAACAAAACACAAAACTATACCCACAAAATACTCGAAGAAATTGAAAACTCCACCAATCCAAAACAATTCTGGGAAATGTGGAATAACCTGAGTACAACACAATTGCAAGCATTACCAATCCAAGATGGCGACATCTGGAGAACACATTTTGAAAACCTCTACAAAGACATCCCAATAAACGAAACAAACCCAAGTCAACATCAGGTCACAGAAAAACTCCACACATTAGAAGCAACAATTAAAGACAACCAAAACCCTCTAGACTCCCCAATCACATGGAAAGAACTGGCCACAAAAACAAAATCTCTCCACCTAAAGAAAGCCTGTGGCCCAGACAACATCAAAAATGAAATGCTCAAGTTCAGCAATATGGAGATGCAGGGTGCGGTACTCAAATTATTCAACATCATATTACGTTCAGGCTGTTTTCCCGATATCTGGTGCCAAGGACTAATCTCCCCCATATATAAAAGTGGAAACAAATCAGACCCAAATAACTACCGCGGCATCTGTGTCAACAGTTGTCTAGGAAAGTTATTCTGCAGTATTCTAAATAGTAGATTACTTGATTTTCTTAACAAACATAATATCCTCAGAAAAAACCAAATAGGCTTTCTTCCAAAACACCGCACCGCCGACCATATCTATACCCTTCACACCCTCATTGAAAAACATATACACCAAACAAAAAATGGGAAAATATTCGCCTGTTTCATCGACTTCAAGAAAGCCTTTGACTCTATATGGCACGAAGGGCTCTATTATAAACTTCTTCCGCGTGGAATAGGGGGCAAAGTCTATAACCTTATTAAATCAATGTATCTGAAAAACAAATGCGGGGTCAAAATTGGAGACAAACGCACCGATTTCTTCACCCAGAGAAGAGGCGTCCGGCAGGGCTGCAATTTGAGCCCGACCCTGTTCAACATATACATAAATGAATTAGCAGACATGCTGGAGCAAAGCGAGTCACCAGGTCTCCGTCTCCTGGATGGAGAAGTGAAATCGCTGTTCTATGCGGACGACCTGGTTCTGCTGTCTCCCACAGAACAGGGATTACAGCAACAACTAGACCTACTCGACAAATACTGCCAAAATTGGGCTCTAACAGTAAATCTAAAAAAAACCCAACATCATGATTTTTCAAAAAAGGCCCAGATGTCAGGAAAACAAATACCAGTTTACCCTCAGTGATACCACTATAGGACACACTATGAGCTACACCTACCTTGGTCTAACTATTACAGCATCAGGGAGCTTCAACATAGCAGTGAATGCACTAAAAGAAAAAGACCGAAGAGCCCTATATGCAATAAAACGAAAATTCTACAACATCCAAATCCCAATCAAAATCTGGCTCAAAATATTTGACAGCATAATCCTGCCCATTGCACTGTACGGTAGTGAAGTATGGGGCCCGCTAAATCACCAAAGCTACACTAAATGGGAAAAACACACAATAGAAGCCCTACATGCAGAATTCTGCCGAAGCATCCTTCGCATCCAAAGAAAAACGCCAACAAATGCATGCAGAGCCGAACTAGGCAGATACCCACTGATAATAAACATCCAAAAACGAGCACTAAACTTCCTAAATCACCTCAAATCTAGCTCCCCAGACACCCTTCATTTCAAAGCCTTTCAGACCCAAGAGCTAAACCCAGAAAAGAGTCCCCTGAGTCAGCTGCTACTGAAACTAAGTACTCAGCCGGACCCTGACCAGCCCCAGACCAACACAGCCGTCCAAACATCAATCCGAGTGAACCAAATCATTAAACAATGCAAAGAAACCTACCTGGAACATTGGAACAAAATAACCGAAAGCCAAAGCAGATTAGAATGTTACCGGGCCCTAAAAAGAGAATATAAACTGGCAGACTACCTCACGACGATCAGAGACACAAAACAGAGACAGACCCTCACCAGGTACAGACTAAGCGACCACCAACTGGAAATTGAAAAAGGCAGATACAAGAAATCCTGGCAGCCTAGAGAGAATAGAATATGCGATCAATGTCTGGCCGGCGAGGTTGAAACAGAAATGCATTTCCTCCTAAAATGCGAAAAATTCAACACATCAAGAAACATATTATTCAACAAGCTAAGCCAAACAACCCCAGATTTCAAGGAATTGGATGACCTGTCAAAATTGAGATTAGTCCTGGTAGAAGGAGACAGACCATACCTTGGGGCCAAATATGTAACAACATGTCACAACCTGAGGACTGTTTAAAATTAAGACTGTTTAAAATTAATATTGAACGTACCAAATGAAGTACAAAGACTGTTTAAAATTAATATTGTTTAAAAGTAATATTGTATGTACCCAACAAATGTCAAATCGATTGACACCTACAGAATGTTTCAAAATGTACCTTTTTGCTATGTAAGCTTTGGCAATATGGTTCTCTGTAAACATTCATGCCAATAAAGCATTTGAATTTGAATTTGAATTTAGTACTGATGATATAGATAACACTGGTGATATAGATAACACTGGTGACAGAGATAACAATGGTGATATAGATAACACTGGTGCTATAGATAACACTGGAGATACAGATAACACTGATGACATAGATAACACTGATCATATAGATAACACTTGTGATATAGATAACACTGGTGACATAGATAACAATGATTACATAGATAACACTGGTGATACAGATAACACTGGTGACATAGATAACACTGGTGATACAGATAAGACTGGTGACACAGATAAGACTGATGATATAGATAACACTGGTGATACAGATAACACTGGTGATATAGATAATGCTGGTGATATTGATAAAAACTGGTGATATAGATAACACTGGTGAGACAGATAACACTGGTGATATAGATAACACTGATGATATAGATAAGACTGATGATATAGATAACACTGGTGATACAGATAATACTGGTGATACAGATAAGACTGGTGACATAGATAACATTGCTGACATAGATAACACTGGTGATATAGATAAAACTGGTGATATAGATAACACTGGTGATATACATAACACTGATGGTACAGATAACACTGGTGATATAGATAACACTGGTGACATAGATAACAATGGTGATATAGATAACACTGGTGATATAGATAACACTGGTGATATAGATAACAATGATGATATAGATAACACTGGTGACATAGATAACACTGATGATATAGATAAAACTGGTGATATAGATAACACTGGTGATACAGATAACACAGATGATATAGAGAACACTGGTGAAATAGATAAATCTGGTGATACAGATAACACTGGTGATATAGATAACACTGATGATATAGATAACACTGGTGACATAGATAACAATGGTGATATAGATAGCACTGGTGATATAGATAACACTGGTGATACAGATAACACTGATGATATAGATAACACTGGTGATACAGAAAGAACTGGTGATACAGATAACACTGGTGATATAGATCACACTGGTGATATAGATGAACTTGGTCATATAGATAACACTGATGATATAGATAACACTGGTGATATAGATAAAACTGGTGATACAGATAACACTGGTGATATAGATAACACTTATGATATAGATAACACGAATGATATAGAAAACACTGATGATATAGGTAGCACTGGTGACATAGATAACACTGATGATATAGATAACATTGATGATATAGATAACACTGGTGATACAGATAACACTGGTGATATAGATAACACTGGTGATGTAGATAACACTGATGATACAGATAACACTGATGATACAGATAACACTGGTGATATAGATAACACTGGTGACGTAGATAAAAGTGGTGATATGGATAAAATTGATGATACAGATAACACTGATGATATAGAGAACACTGGTGATACAGATAAAACTGGAGATACAGATAACACTGGTGATATAGATAACACTGGTGATATAGATAAATCTGATGATATAGATAACACCGGTGATATAGATAACACTGGTGACATAGATAACAATGGTGATATAGATAACACTAGTGATATAGATAACACTGGTGATATAGATAACACTGCTGACATAGATAACAATGGTGATATAGATAACATTGAAGATATAGATAACACTGATGATATAGATAACACTGGTGATAAAGATAACACTGGTGATACAGATAAAACTGGTGATATAGATAACACTGTTGATACAAATAACACTGATGATATAGATAACAGCGGTGATATAGCTAACACTGGTGATATAGATAACAGTGGTGATATAGATATCACTGATGATATAGATAACACTGGTGATACAGATAACACTGGTGATATAGATAACATGGGTGATATAGATAACAATGGTGATATAGATAACACTGGTGATACAGATAACACTGATGATATAGAGAACACTGGTGATATAGATAGTACTGATGATATAGATAACACTGGTGATATAGATAACACTGGTGACAGAGATAACAATGGTGATATGGATAACACTGGTGCTATAGATAACACTGAAGATACAGAAAACACTGATGATATAGATAACACTGGTCATATAGATAACACTCGTGATATAGATAACACTGGTGACATAGATAACACTGATTACATAGATAACACTGGTGATACAGATAACACTGGTGACATAGATAACACTGGTGATACAGATAAGACTGGTGACACAGATTAGACTGATGATATAGATAACACTGGTGATACAGATAACACTGGTGATACAGATAATACTGGTGATATTGATAAAAACTGGTGACATAGATAATACTGGTGAGACAGATAACACTGGTGATGTAGATAACACTGATGATCTAGATAAGACTGATGATATAGATAACACTGGTGATACAGATAACACTGGTGATACAGATAAGACTGGTGACATAGGTAACATTGCTGACATAGATAACACTGGTGATATAGATAAAACTGGTGACATAGATAACACTGGTGATATCCATAACACTGATGGTATAGATAACACTGGTGATATAGATAACACTGGTGACATAGATAACAATGGTGATATAGATAACACTGGTGATATAGGTAACACTGGTGATATAGACAGCAATGATGATATAGATAACACTGGTGACATAGATAACACTGATGATATAGATAAAACTGGTGATATAGATAACACTGGTGATACAGATAACACAGATGATATAGAGAACACTGGTGAAATAGATAAATCTGGTGATACAGATAACACTGGTGATATAGATAACACTGATGATATAGATAACACTGGTGACATAGATAACAATGTTGATATAAATAGCACTGGTGATATAGATAACATTGGTGACATAGATAACACTGATGAAACAGATAACACTGATGATATAGAGAACACTGGTGATATAGATAAAACTGGAGATACAGATAACACTGGTGATATAGATAACACTGGTGATAGAGATAAAACTGGTGATATAGATAACACTGATGATAAAGATGACACTGGTGATAGAGATAAAACTGGTGATACAGATGACACTGGTGAAATAGATAACACTGGTGATATAGATATCACTGATGATGTAGATAAATCTGATGATATAGATAACACCGGTGATATAGATAACACTGGTGACATAGATAACAATGGTGATATAGATAACACTAGTGATATAGATAACACTGGCGATATAGATAACACTGGTGATACAGACAAGACTGGTGACACAGATAAGACTGATGAAATAGATAACACTGGTGATACAGATAACACTGGTGATATAGATAATACTGGTGATATTGATAAAAACTGGTGATATAGATAACACTGGTGAGACAGATAACACTGGTGATGTAGATAACACTGATGATCTAGATAAGACTGATGATATAGATAACACTGGTGATACAGATAACACTGGTGATACAGATTAGACTGGTGACATAGATAACATTGCTGACATAGATAACACTGGTGATATAGATAAAACTGGTGACATAGATAACACTGGTGATATCCATAACACTGATGGTACAGATAACACTGGTGATATAGATAACACTGGTGACATAGATAACAATGGTGATATAGATAACACTGGTGATATAGATAACACTGGTGATATAGATAACAATGATGATATAGATAACACTGGTGACACAGATAACACTGATGATACAGATAAAACTGGTGATATAGATAACACTGGTGATACAGATAACACAGATGTTATAGAGAACACTGGTGAAATAGATAAATCTGGTGATACAGATAACACTGGTGATATAGATAACGCTGATGATATAGATAACACTGGTGACATAGATAACAATGGTGATACAGATAACACTGATGATATAGATAACGCTGGTGATACAGATAAAACTGTGATACAGATATCATTGGTGATATTGATCACACTGGTGATATAGATAAAACTGGTGATATAGATAACACTGATGATATAGATAACACTGGTGATATAGATAAAACTGTTGATACAGATAACACTGGTGATAAAGATAACACTTATGATATAGATAACACAGATGATATAGAAAACAATGATGATATAGATTGCACTGGTGATATAGATAACTCTGGTGACATAGATAACAATGGTGATATAGATAACACTGGTGATATAAATAGCACTGGTGATATAGATAACACTGGTGACATAGATAACACTGATGAAATAGATAAAACTGGTGATATAGATAACACTGGTGATACAGATAACACTGATGATATAGATAACACGGATGATATAGAGAACACTGGTGAAATAGATAAATCTGGTGATACAGATAACACTGGTGATATAGATAATACTGATGATATAGATAACACTGGTGACATAGATAACAATGGTGATATAGATAGCACTGGTGATATAGATAACACTGGTGATACAGATAACACTGATGATATAGATAACACTGGTGATACAGAAAGAACTGGTGATACAGATAACACTGGTGATATAGATCACACTGGTGATATAGATGATCTTGGTGATATAGATAACACTGATGATATTGATAACACTGGTGATATAGATAAAACTGGTGATACAGATAACACTGGTGATATAGATAACACTTATGATATAGATAACACGGATGATATAGAAAACACTGATGATATAGGTAGCACTGGTGATATAGATAACACTGATGATATAGATAACATTGATGATATAGATAACACTGGTGATACAGATAACACTGGTGATACAGATAACACTGGTGATATAGATAACACTGGTGATATAGACAACACTGATGATACAAATAACACTGATGATATAGATAACACTGGTGATATAGATAACACTGGTGACGTAGATAAAAGTGGTGATATAGATAAAACTGATGATACAGATAACAGTGATGATATAGAGAACACTGGTGATATAGATAAATCTGGAGATACAGATAACACTGGTGATATAGATAACACTGGTGATATAGATAAAACTGGTGATATAGATAACACTGATGATAAAGATGACACTGGTGATAGAGATAAAACTGGTGATACAGATGACACTGGTGATGTAGATGACACTGGTGATATAGATATCACTGATGATATAGATAAATCTGATGATATAGATAACACCGGTGATATAGATAACACTGGTGACATAGATAACAATGGTGATATAGATAACACTAGTGATATAGATAACACTGGTGATATAGATAACACTGCTGACATAGATAACACTGGTGATATAGATAACATTGGTGATATAGATAACAATGGTGATATGGATAACACTGGTGATACAGATAACACTGATGATATAGAGAACACTGGTGATCTAGATAGTACTGATGATATAGATAACACTGGTGATATAGATAACACTGGTGACAGAGATAACAATGGTGATATAGATAACACTGGTGCTATAGATAACACTGGAGATACAGATAACACTGATGATATAGATAACACTGGTCATATAGATAACACTCGTGATATAGATTACACTGGTGACATAGATAACACTGATTACATAGATAACACTGGTGATACAGATAACACTGGTGACATAGATAACACTGGTGATACAGATAGGACTGGTGACACAGATAAGACTGATGATATAGATAACACTGGTGATACAGATAACACTGGTGATATAGATAATACTGGTGATATTGATAAAAAATGGTGATATAGATATCACTGGTGAGACAGATAACACTGGTGATATAGATAACACTAATGATATAGATAAGACTGATGATATAGATAACACTGGTGATACAGATAACACTGGTGATACAGATAAGACTGGTGACATAGATAACATTGCTGACATAGATAACACTGGTGATATAGATAATACTGGTGACATAGATAACACTGGTGATATCCATAACACTGATGGTATAGATAACACTGGTGATATAGATAACACTGGTGACATAGATAACAATGGTGATATAGATAACACTGGTGATATAGATAACACTGGTGATATAGATAACAATGATGATATAGATAACACTGGTGACATAGATAACACTGATGATATAGATAAAACTGGTGATATAGATAACACTGGTGATACAGATAACACAGATGATATAGAGAACACTGGTGAAATAGATAAATCTGGTGATACAGATAACACTGGTGATATAGATAACACTGATGATATAGATAACACTGGTGACATAGATAACAATGGTGATATAGATAGCACTGGTGATATAGATAACACTGGTGATACAGATAACACTGATGATATAGATAACACTGGTGATACAGATAAAACTGTGATACAGATATCACTGGTGATATCGATCACACTGGTGATATTGATAAAACTGGTGATATAGATAACACTGATGATATAGATAACACTGGTGATATAGATAAAACTATTGATACAGATAACACTGGTGATATAGATAACACTTATGATATCGATAACACAGATGATATCGAAAACAATGATGATATAGATTGCCCTGGTGATATAGATAACTCTGGTGACAAAGAAAACAAAGGTGATATAGATAACACGAGTGATATTGATAACACTGGTGATATAAATAACACTGGTGATATAGATAACACTGGTGACATAGATAACACTGGCGATATACATAACACTGATTAAATAGATAACACTGGTGACATAGATAACACTGGTGATATACATAACACTGATGATGCAGATAACACTGATGATGCAGATAACACTGGTGACATAGATAACACTGGTGATACAGATAAGACTGGTGACATAGATAAGACGGACGATATAGATAACACTGGTGATACAGATAACACTGGTGATATAGATAACACTGGTGATATAGATAACACTGGTGACATAGATCACACTGGTGATACAGATAAGACTGGTGACATAGCTAAGACTGATGATATAGATAACACTGGTGATACAGATAACATTGGTGATATAGATAATACTGGTGCTATTGATATAAACTGGTGATATAGATAACACTGGTGAAACAGATAACACTGGTGATATAGATAACACTGATGATATAGATAAGAATGATGATATACATAACACTGGTGATACAGATAACACTGGCGATGCAGATAACACTGGTGACATAGATAACACTGGTGACATAGATAACACTGGTGACATAAATAACACTGGTGATATAGATAACACTGGTGAAATAGGTAAAACTGGTGATATATATAAAACTGGTGATACAGATAACACTGATGATATAGATAACACTGAAGATATAATTAACACTGATGACACTGATAGCACTGGTGATATAGATAACACTGGTGATATAAATAAAAATGGTGATATAGATAACACTAGTGATATAGATAACACTGGTGGTATAGATAACACTGGTTATATAGATAACACTGGTGACATAGATAACACTGGTGATATAGATAACACTGATGATTTAGATAACACTGGTGATATAGATAACACTGGTGATATAGATAACATTGATGATACAGATAACACTGGTGACATAGATAACACTGGTGATATCGATAACACTGATGATGCAGATAACACTGATGATGCAGATAACACTGGTGACATAGATAACACTGGTGATATAGATAACACTGATGATATAAATAACACTGGTGATACAGATAACCCTGGTGATATAGATAACACTGGTGATATAGATAAAAACTGGTGATATAGATAACACTGGTGACACAGATAACACTGGTGATATAGATAACATTGATGATATAGATAAGACTGATGATATAGATACCACTGGTGATACAGATAATACTGGTGATACAGATAACACTGGTGACATAGATAACACTGGTGACATAGATAACACTGGTGACATAAATAACACTGGTGATATAGATAAAACTGCTGAAAAAGGTAACACTGGTGACATAGATAAAACTGGTGATATGGATAAAACTGGTGATACAGATAACACTGATGATATACAGAACACTGGTGATATAGATAAAACTGGTGGTACAAATAACACTGGTGATATAGAAAACACTGGTGATATAGATAACACTGATGATATAGATAACACTGGTGATAGAGGTAAAACTGGTGATACAGATAACACTGGTGATATAGATAACACTGATGATATAGATAACACTGGTGACATAGATAACAATGGTGATATAGATAGCACTGGTGATATAGATAACACTGGTGATACAGATAACACTGATGATATAGATAACACTGGTGATACAGATAAAACTGTGATACAGATATCACTGGTGATATAGATAACACTTATGATATAGATAACACGGATGATATAGAAAACAATGATGATATAGATTGCACTGGTGATATAGATAACTCTGGTGACATAGATAACAATGGTGATATAGATAACACTAGTGATATTGATAACACTGGTGATATAAATAGCACTGGTGATATAGATAACACTGGTGACATAGATAACACTGATGAAATAGATAAAACTGGTGATATAGATAACACTGGTGATACAGATAACACAGATGATATATAGAACACTGGTGAAATAGATAAATCTGGTGATACAGATAACACCGGTGATATAGATAATACTGATGATATAGATAACACTGGTGACATAGATAACAATGGTGATATAGATAGCACTGGTGATATAGATAACACTGGTGATACAGATAACACTGATGAAATAGATAACACTGTTGACACAGAAAGAACTGGTGATACAGATAACACTGGTGATATAGATCACACTGGTGATATAGATGAACTTGGTGATATAGATAACGCTGATGATATAGATAACACTTATGATATAGATAACACGGAAGATTTAGAAAACACTGATGATATAGGTAGCACTGGTGATATAGATAACACTGATGATATAGATAACATTGATGATATAGATAACACTGGTGATACAGATAACACTGGTGATACAGATAACACTGGTGATATAGATAACACTGGTGATATAGATAACACTGATGATACAGATAACACTGGTGATATAGATAACACTGGTGACGTAGATAAAAGTGGTGATATAGATAAAACTGATGATACAGATAACACTGATGATATAGAGAACACTGGTGATATAGATAAAACTGGAGATACAGATAACACTGGTGATATAGATAACACTGCTGATATAGATAAAACTGGTGATATAGATAACACTGATGATAAAGATGACACTGGTGATAGAGATAAAACTGGTGATACAGATGACACTGGTGATATAGATAACACTGGTGATATAGATATCACTGATGATATAGATAAATCTGATGATATGGATAACACCGGTGATATAGATAACACTGGTGACATAGATAACAATGGTGATATAGATAACACTAGTGATATAGATAACACTGGTGATATAGATAACACTGCTGACACAGATAACACTGGTGATATAGATAACACTGGTGATATAGATATCACTGATGATATAGATAACACTGGTGATACAGATAACACTGGTGATATAGATAACATGGGTGATATAGATAACAATGGTGATATAGATAACACTGGTGATACAGATAACACTGATGATATAGAGAACACTGGTGATATAGATAGTACTGATGATATAGATAACACTGGTGATATAGATAACACTGGTGACAGAGATAACAATGTTGATATAGATAACACTGGTGCTATAGATAACACTGGAGATACAGATAACACTGATGATATAGATAACACTGGTCATATAGATAACACTCGTGATATAGATAACACTGGTGACATAGATAACACTGATTACATAGATAACACTGGTGATACAGATAACACTGGTGCTATAGATAACACTGGAGATACAGATAACACTGATGATATAGATAACACTGGTCATATAGATAACACTCGTGATATAGATAACACTGGTGACATAGATAAGACTGATGATATAGATAACACTGGTGATACAGATAACACTGGTGATATAGATAATACTGGTGATATTGATAAAAACTGGTGATATAGATAACACTGGTGAGACAGATAACACTGGTGATATAGATAACACTAATGATATAGATAAGACTGATGATATAGATAACACTGGTGATACAGATAACACTGGTGATACAGATAAGACTGGTGACATAGATAACATTGCTGACATAGATAACACTGGTGATATAGATAAAACTGGTGATATAGATAACCATGGTGATATACATAACACTGATGGTATAGATAACACTGGTGATATAGATAACACTGGTGACATAGATAACAATGGTGATATAGATAACACTGGTGATATAGATAACACTGGTGATATAGATAACACAGATGATATAGAGAACACTGGTGAAATAGATAAATCTGGTGATACAGATAACACTGGTGATATAGATAACACTGATGATATAGATAACACTGGTGACATAGATAACAATGGTGATATAGATAGCACTGGTGATATAGATAAAACTGGTGATACAGATAAGACTGGTGACATAGATAAGACGGACGATATAGATAACACTGGTGATACAGATAACACTGGTGATATAGATAACACTGGTGATATAGATAACACTGGTGACATAGATAACACTGGTGATACAGATAAGACTGGTGACATAGCTAAGACTGATGATATAGATAACACTGGTGATACAGATAACATTGGTGATATAGATAATACTGGTGCTATTGATATAAACTGGTGATATAGATAACACTGGTGAAACAGATAACACTGGTGATATAGATAACACTGATGATATAGATAAGAATGATGATATACATAACACTGGTGTTACAGATAACACTGGCGATGCAGATAACACTGGTGACATAGATAACACTGGTGACATAGATAACACTGGTGACATAAATAACACTGGTGATATAGATAACACTGGTGACATAGGTAAAACTGGTGATATATATAAAACTGGTGATACAGATAACACTGATGATATAGATAACACTGAAGATATAATTAACACTGATGACACTGATAGCACTGGTGATATAGATAACACTGGTGATATAAATAAAAATGGTGATATAGATAACACTAGTGATATAGATAACACTGGTGGTATAGATAACACTGGTTATATAGATAACACTGGTGACATAGATAACACTGGTGATATAGATAACACTGATGATTTAGATAACACTGGTGATATAGATAACACTGGTGATATAGATAACATTGATGATACAGATAACACTGGTGACATAGATAACACTGGTGATATCGATAACACTGATGATGCAGATAACACTGATGATGCAGATAACACTGGTGACATAGATAACACTGGTGATATAGATAACACTGATGATATAAATAACACTGGTGATACAGATAACCCTGGTGATATAGATAACACTGGTGATATAGATAAAAACTGGTGATATAGATAACACTGGTGACACAGATAACACTGGTGATATAGATAACATTGATGATATAGATAAGACTGATGATATAGATAACACTGGTGATACAGATAACACTGGTGATACAGATAAGACTGGCGACATAGATAAGACTGATGATATAGATACCACTGGTGATACAGATAATACTGGTGATACAGATAACACTGGTGACATAGATAACACTGGTGACATAAATAACACTGGTGATATAGATAAAACTGCTGAAAAAGGTAACACTGGTGACATAGATAAAACTGGTGATATGGATAAAACTGGTGATACAGATAACACTGATGATATACAGAACACTGGTGATATAGATAAAACTGGTGGTACAAATAACACTGGTGATATAGAAAACACTGGTGATATAGATAACACTGATGATATAGATAACACTGGTGATAGAGGTAAAACTGGTGATACAGATAACACTGGTGATATAGATAACACTGATGATATAGATAACACTGGTGACATAGATAACAATGGTGATATAGATAGCACTGGTGATATAGATAACACTGGTGATACAGATAACACTGATGATATAGATAACACTGGTGATACAGATAAAACTGTGATACAGAAATCACTGGTGATATAGATCACACTGGTGATATAGATAAAACTGGTGATATAGATAACACTGATGATATAGATAACACTGGTGATATAGATAAAACTGTTGATACAGATAACACTGGTGATATAGATAACACTTATGATATAAATAACACGGATGATATAGAAAACAATGATGATATAGATTGCACTGGTGATATAGATAACTCTGGTGACATAGATAACAATGGTGATATAGATAACACTAGTGATATTGATAACACTGGTGATATAAATAGCACTGGTGATATAGATAACACTGGTGACATAGATAACACTGATGAAATAGATAAAACTGGTGATATAGATAACACTGGTGATACAGATAACACAGATGATATATAGAACACTGGTGAAATAGATAAATCTGGTGATACAGATAACACCGGTGATATAGATAATACTGATGATATAGATAACACTGGTGACATAGATAACAATGGTGATATAGATAGCACTGGTGATATAGATAACACTGGTGATACAGATAACACTGATGAAATAGATAACACTGTTGACACAGAAAGAACTGGTGATACAGATAACACTGGTGATATAGATCACACTGGTGATATAGATGAACTTGGTGATATAGATAACGCTGATGATATAGATAACACTTATGATATAGATAACACGGAAGATATAGAAAACACTGATGATATAGGTAGCACTGGTGATATAGATAACACTGATGATATAGATAACATTGATGATATAGATAACACTGGTGATACAGATAACACTGGTGATACAGATAACACTGGTGATATAGATAACACTGGTGATATAGATAACACTGATGATACAGATAACACTGATGATATAGATAACACTGGTGATATAGATAACACTGGTGACGTAGATAAAAGTGGTGATATAGATAAAACTGATGATACAGATAACACTGATGATATAGAGAACACTGGTGATATAGATAAAACTGGAGATACAGATAACACTGGTGATATAGATAACACTGCTGATATAGATAAAACTGGTGATATAGATAACACTGATGATAAAGATGACACTGGTGATAGAGATAAAACTGGTGATACAGATGACACTGGTGATATAGATAACACTGGTGATATAGATATCACTGATGATATAGATAAATCTGATGATATAGATAACACCGGTGATATAGATAACACTGGTGACATAGATAACAATGGTGATATAGATAACACTAGTGATATAGATAACACTGGTGATATAGATAACACTGCTGACACAGATAACACTGGTGATATAGATAACACTGGTGATATAGATATCACTGATGATATAGATAACACTGGTGATACAGATAACACTGGTGATATAGATAACATGGGTGATATAGATAACAATGGTGATATAGATAACACTGGTGATACAGATAACACTGGTGACAGAGATAACAATGGTGATATAGATAACACTGGTGCTATAGATAACACTGGAGATACAGATAACACTGATGATATAGATAACACTGGTCATATAGATAACACTCGTGATATAGATAACACTGGTGACATAGATAACACTGATTACATAGATAACACTGGTGATACAGATAACACTGGTGCTATAGATAACACTGGAGATACAGATAACACTGATGATATAGATAACACTGGTCATATAGATAACACTCGTGATATAGATAACACTGGTGACATAGATAAGACTGATGATATAGATAACACTGGTGATACAGATAACACTGGTGATATAGATAATACTGGTGATATTGATAAAAACTGGTGATATAGATAACACTGGTGAGACAGATAACACTGGTGATATAGATAACACTAATGATTTAGATAAGACTGATGATATAGATAACACTGGTGATACAGATAACACTGGTGATACAGATAAGACTGGTGACATAGATAACATTGCTGACATAGATAACACTGGTGATATAGATAAAACTGGTGATATAGATAACCATGGTGATATACATAACACTGATGGTATAGATAACACTGGTGATATAGATAACACTGGTGACATAGATAACAATGGTGATATAGATAACACTGGTGATATAGATAACACTGGTGATATAGATAACACAGATGATATAGAGAACACTGGTGAAATAGATAAATCTGGTGATACAGATAACACTGGTGATATAGATAACACTGATGATATAGATAACACTGGTGACATAGATAACAATGGTGATATAGATAGCACTGGTGATATAGATAACACTGATGATATATAGAACACTGGTGAAATCGATAAATCTGGTGATACAGATAACACCGGTGATATAGATAATACTGATGATATAGATAACACTGGTGACATAGAAGACAATGGTGATATAGATAGCACTGGTGATATAGATAACACTGGTGATACAGATAACACTGATGAAATAGATAACACTGGTGACACAGAAAGAACTGGTGATACAGATAACACTGGTGATATAGATCACACTGGTGATATAGATGAACTTGGTGATATAGATAATGCTGATGATATAGATAACACTTATGATATAGATAACACGGAAGATATAGAAAACACTGATGATATAGGTAGCACTGGTGATATAGATAACACTGATGATATAGATAACATTGATGATATAGATAACACTGGTGATACAGATAACACTGGTGATACAGATAACACTGGTGATATAGATAACACTGGTGATATAGATAACACTGATGATACAGATAACACTGATGATATAGATAACACTGGTGATATAGATAACACTGGTGACGTAGATAAAAGTGGTGATATAGATAAAACTGATGATACAGATAACACTGATGATATAGAGAACACTGGTGATATAGATAAAACTGGAGATACAGATAACACTGGTGATATAGATAACACTGCTGATATAGATAAAACTGGTGATATAGATAACACTGATGATAAAGATGACACTGGTGATAGAGATAAAACTGGTGATACAGATGACACTGGTGATATAGATAACACTGGTGATATAGATATCACTGATGATATAGATAAATCTGATGATATAGATAACACCGGTGATATAGATAACACTGGTGACATAGATAACAATGGTGATATAGATAACACTAGTGATATAGATAACACTGGTGATATAGATAACACTGCTGAAACAGATAACACTGGTGATATAGATAACACTGGTGATATAGATATCACTGATGATATAGATAACACTGGTGATACAGATAACACTGGTGATATAGATAACATGGGTGATATAGATAACAATGGTGATATAGATAACACTGGTGATACAGATAACACTGATGATATAGAGAACACTGGTGATATAGATAGTACTGATGATATAGATAACACTGGTGATATAGATAACACTGGTGACAGAGATAACAATGGTGATATAGATAACACTGGTGCTATAGATAACACTGGAGATACAGATAACACTGATGATATAGATAACACTGGTCATATAGATAACACTCGTGATATAGATAACACTGGTGACATAGATAACACTGATTACATAGATAACACTGGTGATACAGATAACACTGGTGCTATAGATAACACTGGAGATACAGATAACACTGATGATATAGATAACACTGGTCATATAGATAACACTCGTGATATAGATAACACTGGTGACATAGATAAGACTGATGATATAGATAACACTGGTGATACAGATAACACTGGTGATATAGATAATACTGGTGATATTGATAAAAACTGGTGATATAGATAACACTGGTGAGACAGATAACACTGGTGATATAGATAACACTAATGATACAGATAAGACTGATGATATAGATAACACTGGTGATACAGATGACACTGGTGATACAGATAAGACTGGTGACATAGATAACATTGCTGACATAGATAACACTGGTGATATAGATAAAACTGGTGATATAGATAACCATGGTGATATACATAACACTGATGGTATAGATAACACTGCTGATATAGATAACACTGGTGACATAGATAACAATGGTGATATAGATAACACTGGTGACATAGATAACACTGGTGATATAGATAACACAGATGATATAGAGAACACTGGTGAAATAGATAAATCTGGTGATACAGATAACACTGGTGACATAGATAACAATGGTGAAATAGATAGCACTGGTGATATAGATAACACTGGTGATACAGATAGCACTGATGATATAGATAACACTGGTGATACAGATAAAACTGTGATACAGATATCACTGGTGATATAGATCACACTGGTGATATCGATAAAACTGGTGATATAGATATCACTGATGATATAGATAACACTGGTGATATAGATAAAACTGGTGATACAGATAACACTGGTGAAATAGATAACACTTATGATATAGATAACACGGATGATATAGAAAACAATGATGATATAGATTGCACTGGTGATATCGATAACTCTGGTGACATAGATAACAAAGGTGATATAGATAACACTAGTGATATTGATAACACTGGTGATATAAATAACACTGGTGATATAGATAACACTGGTGATATACTTAACACTGATGAAATAGATAACACTGGTGACATAAATAACACTGGTGATATACATAACACTGATGATGCAGATAACACTGATGATGCAGATAACACTGGTGACATAGATAACACTGGTGATACAGGTAAGACTGTTGACATAGATAAGACGGACGATATAGATAACACTGGTGATACAGATAACACTGGTGATATAGATAACACTGGTGATATAGATAACACTGGTGACATAGATAACACTGGTGATACAGATAAGACTGGTGACATAGCTAAGACTGATGATATAGATAACACTGGTGATACAGATAACATTGGTGATATAGATAATACTGGTGCTATTGATATATGCTGGTGATATAGATAAAACTGGTGAAACAGATAACACTGGTGATATAGATAACACTGATGATATAGATAAGAATGATGATATACATAACACTGGTGATACAGATAACACTGGTGACATAGATAACACTGGTGACGTAGATAACACTGGTGACATAAATAACACTGGTGATATAGATAACACTGGTGACATAGATAAAACTGGTGATATATATAAAACTGATGATACAGATAACACTGATGATATAGATAACACTGATGATATATTTAACACTGATGATACTGATAGCACTGGTGATATAGATAACACTGTTACCAGAGATGAAAATGGTGATATAGATAACACTAGTGATATAGATAACACTGGTGGCATAGATAACACTGGTTATATAGATAACACTGGTGACATAGATAACACTGGTGATATAGATAACACTGATGATTTAGATAACACTGGTGATATAGATAACACCGGTGATATAGATAATACTGATGATATAGATAACACTGGTGACATAGATAACAATGGTGATATAGATAGCACTGGTGATATAGATAACACTGGTGATACAGATAACACTGATGAAATAGATAACACTGTTGACACAGAAAGAACTGGTGATACAGATAACACTGGTGATATAGATCACACTGGTGATATAGATGAACTTGGTGATATAGATAACGCTGATGATATAGATAACACTTATGATATAGATAACACGGAAGATATAGAAAACACTGATGATATAGGTAGCACTGGTGATATAGATAACACTGATGATATAGATAACATTGATGATATAGATAACACTGGTGATACAGATAACACTGGTGATACAGATAACACTGGTGATATAGATAACACTGGTGATATAGATAACACTGATGATACAGATAACACTGATGATATAGATAACACTGGTGATATAGATAACACTGGTGACGTAGATAAAAGTGGTGATATAGATAAAACTGATGATACAGATAACACTGATGATATAGAGAACACTGGTGATATAGATAAATCTGGAGATACAGATAACACTGGTGATATAGATAACACTGCTGATATAGATAAAACTGGTGATATAGATAACACTGATGATAAAGATGACACTGGTGATAGAGATAAAACTGGTGATACAGATGACACTGGTGATATAGATAACACTGGTGATATAGATATCACTGATGATATAGATAAATCTGATGATATAGATAACACCGGTGATATAGATAACACTGGTGACATAGATAACAATGGTGATATAGATAACACTAGTGATATAGATAACACTGGTGATATAGATAACACTGCTGACACAGATAACACTGGTGATATAGATAACACTGGTGATATAGATATCACTGATGATATAGATAACACTGGTGATACAGATAACACTGGTGATATAGATAACATGGGTGATATAGATAACAATGGTGATATAGATAACACTGGTGATACAGATAACACTGGTGACAGAGATAACAATGGCGATATAGATAACACTGGTGCTATAGATAACACTGGAGATACAGATAACACTGATGATATAGATAACACTGGTCATATAGATAACACTCGTGATATAGATAACACTGGTGACATAGATAACACTGATTACATAGATAACACTGGTGATACAGATAACACTGGTGCTATAGATAACACTGGAGATACAGATAACACTGATGATATAGATAACACTGGTCATATAGATAACACTCGTGATATAGATAACACTGGTGACATAGATAAGACTGATGATATAGATAACACTGGTGATACAGATAACACTGGTGATATAGATAATACTGGTGATATTGATAAAAACTGGTGATATAGATAACACTGGTGAGACAGATAACACTGGTGATATAGATAACACTAATGATTTAGATAAGACTGATGATATAGATAACACTGGTGATACAGATAACACTGGTGATACAGATAAGACTGGTGACATAGATAACATTGCTGACATAGATAACACTGGTGATATAGATAAAACTGGTGATATAGATAACCATGGTGATATACATAACACTGATGGTATAGATAACACTGGTGATATAGATAACACTGGTGACATAGATAACAATGGTGATATAGATAACACTGGTGATATAGATAACACTGGTGATATAGATAACACAGATGATATAGAGAACACTGGTGAAATAGATAAATCTGGTGATACAGATAACACTGGTGATATAGATAACACTGATGATATAGATAACACTGGTGACATAGATAACAATGGTGATATAGATAGCACTGGTGATATAGATAACACTGATGATATATAGAACACTGGTGAAATCGATAAATCTGGTGATACAGATAACACCGGTGATATAGATAATACTGATGATATAGATAACACTGGTGACATAGATGACAATGGTGATATAGATAGCACTGGTGATATAGATAACACTGGTGATACAGATAACACTGATGAAATAGATAACACTGGTGACACAGAAAGAACTGGTGATACAGATAACACTGGTGATATAGATCACACTGGTGATATAGATGAACTTGGTGATATAGATAATGCTGATGATATAGATAACACTTATGATATAGATAACACGGAAGATATAGAAAACACTGATGATATAGGTAGCACTGGTGATATAGATAACACTGATGATATAGATAACATTGATGATATAGATAACACTGGTGATACAGATAACACTGGTGATACAGATAACACTGGTGATATAGATAACACTGGTGATATAGATAACACTGATGATACAGATAACACTGATGATATAGATAACACTGGTGATATAGATAACACTGGTGACGTAGATAAAAGTGGTGATATAGATAAAACTGATGATACAGATAACACTGATGATATAGAGAACACTGGTGATATAGATAAAACTGGAGATACAGATAACACTGGTGATATAGATAACACTGCTGATATAGATAAAACTGGTGATATAGATAACACTGATGATAAAGATGACACTGGTGATAGAGATAAAACTGGTGATACAGATGACACTGGTGATATAGATAACACTGGTGATATAGATATCACTGATGATATAGATAAATCTGATGATATAGATAACACCGGTGATATAGATAACACTGGTGACATAGATAACAATGGTGATATAGATAACACTAGTGATATAGATAACACTGGTGATATAGATAACACTGCTGACACAGATAACACTGGTGATATAGATAACACTGGTGATATAGATATCACTGATGATATAGATAACACTGGTGATACAGATAACACTGGTGATATAGATAACATGGGTGATATAGATAACAATGGTGATATAGATAACACTGGTGATACAGATAACACTGATGATATAGAGAACACTGGTGATATAGATAGTACTGATGATATAGATAACACTGGTGATATAGATAACACTGGTGACAGAGATAACAATGGTGATATAGATAACACTGGTGCTATAGATAACACTGGAGATACAGATAACACTGATGATATAGATAACACTGGTCATATAGATAACACTCGTGATATAGATAACACTGGTGACATAGATAACACTGATTACATAGATAACACTGGTGATACAGATAACACTGGTGCTATAGATAACACTGGAGATACAGATAACACTGATGATATAGATAACACTGGTCATATAGATAACACTCGTGATATAGATAACACTGGTGACATAGATAAGACTGATGATATAGATAACACTGGTGATACAGATAACACTGGTGATATAGATAATACTGGTGATATTGATAAAAACTGGTGATATAGATAACACTGGTGAGACAGATAACACTGGTGATATAGATAACACTAATGATACAGATAAGACTGATGATATAGATAACACTGGTGATACAGATGACACTGGTGATACAGATAAGACTGGTGACATAGATAACATTGCTGACATAGATAACACTGGTGATATAGATAAAACTGGTGATATAGATAACCATGGTGATATACATAACACTGATGGTATAGATAACACTGCTGATATAGATAACACTGGTGACATAGATAACAATGGTGATATAGATAACACTGGTGACATAGATAACACTGGTGATATAGATAACACAGATGATATAGAGAACACTGGTGAAATAGATAAATCTGGTGATACAGATAACACTGGTGACATAGATAACAATGGTGAAATAGATAGCACTGGTGATATAGATAACACTGGTGATACAGATAGCACTGATGATATAGATAACACTGGTGATACAGATAAAACTGTGATACAGATATCACTGGTGATATAGATCACACTGGTGATATCGATAAAACTGGTGATATAGATATCACTGATGATATAGATAACACTGGTGATATAGATAAAACTGGTGATACAGATAACACTGGTGAAATAGATAACACTTATGATATAGATAACACGGATGATATAGAAAACAATGATGATATAGATTGCACTGGTGATATCGATAACTCTGGTGACATAGATAACAAAGGTGATATAGATAACACTAGTGATATTGATAACACTGGTGATATAAATAACACTGGTGATATAGATAACACTGGTGATATACTTAACACTGATGAAATAGATAACACTGGTGACATAAATAACACTGGTGATATACATAACACTGATGATGCAGATAACACTGATGATGCAGATAACACTGGTGACATAGATAACACTGGTGATACAGGTAAGACTGTTGACATAGATAAGACGGACGATATAGATAACACTGGTGATACAGATAACACTGGTGATATAGATAACACTGGTGATATAGATAACACTGGTGACATAGATAACACTGGTGATACAGATAAGACTGGTGACATAGCTAAGACTGATGATATAGATAACACTGGTGATACAGATAACATTGGTGATATAGATAATACTGGTGCTATTGATATATGCTGGTGATATAGATAAAACTGGTGAAACAGATAACACTGGTGATATAGATAACACTGATGATATAGATAAGAATGATGATATACATAACACTGGTGATACAGATAACACTGGTGACATAGATAACACTGGTGACGTAGATAACACTGGTGACATAAATAACACTGGTGATATAGATAACACTGGTGACATAGATAAAACTGGTGATATATATAAAACTGATGATACAGATAACACTGATGATATAGATAACACTGATGATATATTTAACACTGATGATACTGATAGCACTGGTGATATAGATAACACTGTTACCAGAGATGAAAATGGTGATATAGATAACACTAGTGATATAGATAACACTGGTGGCATAGATAACACTGGTTATATAGATAACACTGGTGACATAGATAACACTGGTGATATAGATAACACTGATGATTTAGATAACACTGGTGATATAGATAACACTGGTGATATAGATAACATTGATGATACAGATAACACTGGTGACATAGATAACACTGGTGATATCGATAACACTGATGATGCAGATAACACTGATGATGCAGATAACACTGGTGACATAGATAACACTGGTGAAATAGATAACACTGATGATATAAATAACACTGGTGATACAGATAACCCTGGTGATATAGATAACACTGGTGATATAGATAAAAACTGGTGATATAGATAACACTGGTGACACAGATAACACTGGTGATATAGATAACACTGATGATATAGATAAGACTGATGATATAGATAACAATGGTGATACAGATAACACTGGTGATACAGATAAGACTGGCGACATAGATAAGACTGATGATATAGATACCACTGGTGATACAGATAATACTGGTGATACAGATAACACTGGTGACATAGATAACACTGGTGACATAGATAACACTTGTGACATAAATAACACTGGTGATATAGATAAAACTGCTGAAAAAGGTAACACTGGTGACACAGATAAAACTGGTGATATAGATAAAACTGGTGATACAGATAACACTGATGATATACAGAACACTGGTGATATCGTTAAAACTGGTGGTACAGATAACACTGGTGATATAGATAACACTGGTGATATAGATAACACTGATGATATAGATAACACTGGTGATAGAGGTAAAACTGGTGATACAGATAACACTGGTGATATAGATAACACTGGTGATATAGATAACACTGATGATATAGATAACTCTGATGATATAGATAACACCGGTGATATAGATAACACTGGTGACATAGATAACAATGGTGATATAGAAAACACTGGTGATATAGATAACACTGGTGATATAGATAACACTGGTGATATAGATAACACTGGTGACATAGATAACAATGGTGATATAGCTAACACTGGTGATATAGATAACACTGGTGATATAGATAACACTGGTGATATAGATAACACTGATGATATAGATAAAACTGGTGATATAGATAGCATGGGTGATATAGATAAGACGGGTGATATAGATAACACTGGTGATACAGATTACACTGATGATATAGAGAACACTGGTGGAATAGATAAAACTGGTGATACAGATAACACTGGTGATATAGATAACACTGGTGATATAGATAACACTGATGATGTAGAGAACACTGGTGAAATGGATAAAACTGGTGATACAGATAACACGGGTGATATAGAGAACATTGGTGAAATAGATAAAACTGGTGATACAGAAAACACTGATGAAATAGATAAAACTGGTGATATAGATAACACTGGTGATACAGATAATACAGATGATATAGATAACACTGGTGACATAGATAAAACTGGTGATATATATAAAACTGATGATACAGATAACACTGATGATATAGATAACACTGATGATATATTTAACACTGATGATACTGATAGCACTGGTGATATAGATAACACTGTTACCAGAGATGAAAATGGTGATATAGATAACACTAGTGATATAGATAACACTGGTGGCATAGATAACACTGGTTATATAGATAACACTGGTGACATAGATAACACTGGTGATATAGATAACACTGATGATTTAGATAACACTGGTGATATAGATAACACTGGTGATATCGATAACATTGATGATACAGATAACACTGGTGACATAGATAACACTGGTGATATCGATAACACTGATGATGCAGATAACACAGATGATGCAGATAACACTGGTGACATAGATAACAATGGTGAAATAGATAACACTGATGATATAAATAACACTGGTGATACAGATAACCCTGGTGATATAGATAACACTGGTGATATAGATAAAAACTGGTGATATAGATAACACTGGTGACACAGATAACACTGGTGATATAGATAACACTGATGATATAGATAAGACTGATGATATAGATAACAATGGTGATACAGATAACACTGGTGATACAGATAAGACTGGCGACATAGATAAGACTGATGATATAGATACCACTGGTGATACAGATAATACTGGTGATACAGATAACACTGGTGACATAGATAACACTGGTGACATAGATAACACTTGTGACAAATAACACTGGTGATATAGATAAAACTGCTGAAAAAGGTAACACTGGTGACACAGATAAAACTGGTGATATAGATAAAACTGGTGATACAGATAACACTGATGATATACAGAACACTGGTGATATCGTTAAAACTGGTGGTACAGATAACACTGGTGATATAGATAACACTGGTGATATAGATAACACTGATGATATAGATAACACTGGTGATAGAGGTAAAACTGGTGATACAGATAACACTGGTGATATAGATAACACTGGTGATATAGATAACACTGATGATATAGATAACTCTGATGATATAGATAACACCGGTGATATAGATAACACTGGTGACATAGATAACAATGGTGATATAGAAAACACTGGTGATATAGATAACACTGGTGATATAGATAACACTGGTGATATAGATAACACTGGTGACATAGATAACAATGGTGATATAGCTAACACTGGTGATATAGATAACACTGGTGATATAGATAACACTGGTGATATAGATAACACTGATGATATAGATAAAACTGGTGATATAGATAGCATGGGTGATATAGATAAGACGGGTGATATAGATAACACTGGTGATACAGATTACACTGATGATATAGAGAACACTGGTGGAATAGATAAAACTGGTGATACAGATAACACTGGTGATATAGATAACACTGGTGATATAGATAACACTGATGATGTAGAGAACACTGGTGAAATGGATAAAACTGGTGATACAGATAACACGGGTGATATAGAGAACATTGGTGAAATAGATAAAACTGGTGATACAGAAAACACTGATGAAATAGATAAAACTGGTGATATAGATAACACTGGTGATACAGATAATACAGATGATATAGAGAACACTGGTGAAATAGATAAATCTGGTGATACAGATAACACTGGTGATATAGATAACACTGATGATATAGATAACACTGGTGACATAGATAACAATGGTGATATAGATAGCACTGGTGATATAGATAACACTGGTGATACAGATAACACTGATGATATAGATAACACTGGTGATACAGAAAGAACTGGTGATACAGATAACACTGGTGATATAGATCACACTGGTGAGATAGATGAACTTGGTGATATAGATAACACTGATGATATAGATAACACTGCTGATATAGATAAAACTGGTGATACAGATGACACTGGTGATATAGATAACACTTATGATATAGATAACACGGATGATATAGAAAACACTGATGATAAAAGTAGCACTGGTGATATTGATAACACTGATGATATAGATAACATTGATGATATAGATAACACTGGTGATACAGATAACACTGGTGATACAGATGACAATGGTGATATAGATAACACTGGTGATATAGATAACACTGATGATGCAGATAACACTGATGATACAGATAACACTGGTGATATAGATAACACTGGTGACGTAGATAAAAGTGGTGATATAGATAAAACTGATGATACAGATAACACTGATGATATAGAGAACACTGGTGATATAGATAAAACTGGAGACACAGATATCACTGGTGATATAGATAACACTGGTGATATAGATAAAACTGGTGATATAGATAACACTGATGATAAAGATTACACTGGTGATAGAGATAAAACTGGTGATACAGATGACACTGGTGATATAGATAACACTGGTGATATAGATATCACTGGTGACATAGATAACAATGGTGATATAGATAACACTAGTGATATAGATAACACTGGTGATATAGATAACACTGCTGACATAGATAACACTGGTGATACAGATAACATTGAAGATATAGATAACACTGATGATATAGATAACACTGGTGATAAAGATAACACTGGTAATATAGATAAAACTGGTGATATAGATAACACTGTTGATACAAATAACGGTGATGATATAGATAACAGTGGTGATATAGCTAACACTGGTGATATAGATAACACTGGTGATATAGATATCACTGATGATATAGATAACACTGGTGATACAGATAACACTGGTGATATAGATAACATGGGTGATATAGATAACAATGGTAATATAGATAACACTGGTGATACAGATAAGACTGATGATATAGAGAACACTGGTGATATAGATAGTACTGATGATATAGATAACACTGGTGATATAGATAACACTGGTGACAGAGATAACAATGGTGATATAGATAACACTGGTGCTATAGATAACACTGGAGATGCAGATAACACTGATGATATAGATAACACTGGTCATACAGATAACACTCGTGATATAGATAACACTGGTGACATAGATAACACTGATTACATAGATAACACTGGTGATACAGATAACACTGGTGACATAGATATCACTGGTGATACAGATAAGACTGGTGACACAGATAAGACAGATGATATAGATAACACTGGTGATAGAGATAACACTGGTGATATAGATAATACTGGTGATATTGATAAAAGCTGGTGATATAGATAACACTGGTGAGACAGATAACACTGGTGATATAGATAACACTAATGATATAGATAAGACTGATGATATAGATAACACTGGTGATACAGATAACACTGGTGATACAGATAAGATTGGTGACATAGATAACATTGCTGACATAGATAACACTGGTGATAAAGATAAAACTGGTGATATAGATAACCATGGTGATATACATAACACTGATGGTATAGATAACACTGGTGATATAGATAACTCTGGTGATATAGATAACAATGATGATATAGATAACACTGGTGACATAGATAACACTGATGATATAGATAAAACTGGTGATATAGATAACACTGGTGATACAGATAACACAGATGATATAGAGAACACTGGTGAAATAGATAAATCTGGTGATACAGATAACACTGGTGATAAAGATAACACTGATGATATAGATAACACTGGTGACATAGATAACAATGGTGATATAGATAGCACTGGTGATATAGATAACATTGGTGATACAGATAACACTGATGATATAGATAACACTGGTGATACAGATAAAACTGTGATACAGATATCACTGGTGATATAGATCACACTGGTGATATAGATAAAACTGGTGATATATTTATCACTGATGATATAGATAACACTGGTGATATAGATAAAACTGGTGATACAGATAACACTGGTGAAATAGATAACACTTATGATATAGATAGCACGGATGATATAGAAAAAAATGATGATATAGATTGCACTGGTGATATAGATAACTTTGGTGACATAGATAACAAAGGTGATATAGATAACACGAGTGATATTGATAACACTGGTGATATAAATAACACTGGTGATATAGATAACACTGGTGACATAGATAACACTGGTGATATACATAACACTGATTAAATAGATAACATTGGTGACATAGATAACACTGGTGATATACATAACATTGATGATGCAGATAACACTGATGATGCAGATAACACTGGTGACATAGATAACACTGGTGATACAGATAAGACTGGTGACATAGCTAAGACTGATGATATAGATAACACTGGTGATACAGATAACATTGGTGATATAGATAATACTGGTGCTATTGATATAAACTGGTGATATAGATAACACTGGTGAAACAGATAACACTGGTGATATAGATAACACTGAAGATCTAGATAGAATGATGATATACATAACACTGGTGATACAGATAACACTGGTGATACAGATAACACTGGTGACATAGATAACACTGGTGACATAGATAACACTGGTGACATAAATAACACTGGTGATATAGATAACACTGGTGACATGGATAAAACTGGTGATATATATAAAATTGGTGATACAGATAATACTGATGATATAGATAACACTGATGATATAATTAACACTGATGATACTGATAGCACTGGTGATATAGATAACACTGGTAACATAGATAAAAATGGTGATATAGATAACACTGGTGGTATAGATAACACTGGTTATATAGATAACACTGGTGACATAGATAACACTGGTGATATCGATAACACTGATGATTTAGATAACACTGGTGATATAGATAACACTGGTGATATAGATAACATTGATGATACAGATAACACTGGTGACATAGATAACACTGGTGATATCGATAACACTGATGATGCAGATAACACTGATGATGCAGATAACACTGGTGACATAGATAACACTGGTGATATAGATAACACTGATGATATAAATAACACTGGTGATACAGATAACCCTGGTGATATAGATAACACTGGTGATATAGATAAAAACTGGTGATATAGATAACACTGGTGACACAGATAACACTGGTGATATAGATAACACTGATGATATCGATAAGACTGATGATATAGATAACACTGGTGATACAGATAACACTGGTGATACAGATAAGACTGGCGACATAGATAAGACTGATGATATAGATACCACTGGTGATACAGATAATACTGGTGATACAGATAACACTGGTGACATAAATAACACTGGTGATATAGATAAAACTGCTGAAAAAGGTAACACTGGTGACATAGATAAAACTGGTGATATAGATAAAACTGGTGATACAGATAACACTGATGATATACAGAACACTGGTGATATAGATAAAACTGGTGGTACAGATAACACTGGTGATATAGATAACACTGGTGATATAGATAACACTGATGATATAGATAACACTGGTGATAGAGGTAAAACTGGTGATACAGAAACACTGGTGATATAGATAACACTGGTGATATAGATAACACTGATGATATAGATAACTCTGATGATATAGATAACACCGGTAATATCGATAACACTGGTGACATAGATAACAATGGTGATATAGAAAACACTGGTGATATAGATAACACTGGTGATATAGATAACACTGGTGATATAGATAACACTGGTGATATACTTAACACTGATGAAATAGATAACACTGGTGACATAAATAACACTGGTGATATACATAACACTGATGATGCAGATAACACTGATGATGCAGATAACACTGGTGACATAGATAACACTGGTGATACAGGTAAGACTGTTGACATAGATAAGACGGACGATATAGATAACACTGGTGATACAGATAACACTGGTGATATAGATAACACTGGTGATATAGATAACACTGGTGACATAGATAACACTGGTGATACAGATAAGACTGGTGACATAGCTAAGACTGATGATATAGATAACACTGGTGATACAGATAACATTGGTGATATAGATAATACTGGTGCTATTGATATAAGCTGGTGATATAGATAAAACTGGTGAAACAGATAACACTGGTGATATAGATAACACTGATGATATAGATAAGAATGATGATATACATAACACTGGTGATACAGATAACACTGGTGACATAGATAACACTGGTGACGTAGATAACACTGGTGACATAAATAACACTGGTGATATAGATAACACTGGTGACATAGATAAAACTGGTGATATATATAAAACTGATGATACAGATAACACTGATGATATAGATAACACTGATGATATATTTAACACTGATGATACTGATAGCACTGGTGATATAGATAACACTGTTACCAGAGATGAAAATGGTGATATAGATAACACTAGTGATATAGATAACACTGGTGGCATAGATAACACTGGTTATATAGATAACACTGGTGACATAGATAACACTGGTGATATAGATAACACTGATGATTTAGATAACACTGGTGATATAGATAACACTGGTGATATAGATAACATTGATGATACAGATAACACTGGTGACATAGATAACACTGGTGATATCGATAACACTGATGATGCAGATAACACTGATGATGCAGATAACACTGGTGACATAGATAACACTGGTGAAATAGATAACACTGATGATATAAATAACACTGGTGATACAGATAACCCTGGTGATATAGATAACACTGGTGATATAGATAAAAACTGGTGATATAGATAACACTGGTGACACAGATAACACTGGTGATATAGATAACACTGATGATATAGATAAGACTGATGATATAGATAACAATGGTGATACAGATAACACTGGTGATACAGATAAGACTGGCGACATAGATAAGACTGATGATATAGATACCACTGGTGATACAGATAATACTGGTGATACAGATAACACTGGTGACATAGATAACACTGGTGACATAGATAACACTTGTGACATAAATAACACTGGTGATATAGATAAAACTGCTGAAAAAGGTAACACTGGTGACACAGATAAAACTGGTGATATAGATAAAACTGGTGATACAGATAACACTGATGATATACAGAACACTGGTGATATCGTTAAAACTGGTGGTACAGATAACACTGGTGATATAGATAACACTGGTGATATAGATAACACTGATGATATAGATAACACTGGTGATAGAGGTAAAACTGGTGATACAGATAACACTGGTGATATAGATAACACTGGTGATATAGATAACACTGATGATATAGATAACTCTGATGATATAGATAACACCGGTGATATAGATAACACTGGTGACATAGATAACAATGGTGATATAGAAAACACTGGTGATATAGATAACACTGGTGATATAGATAACACTGGTGATATAGATAACACTGGTGACATAGATAACAATGGTGATATAGCTAACACTGGTGATATAGATAACACTGGTGATATAGATAACACTGGTGATATAGATAACACTGATGATATAGATAAAACTGGTGATATAGATAGCATGGGTGATATAGATAAGACGGGTGATATAGATAACACTGGTGATACAGATTACACTGATGATATAGAGAACACTGGTGGAATAGATAAAACTGGTGATACAGATAACACTGGTGATATAGATAACACTGGTGATATAGATAACACTGATGATGTAGAGAACACTGGTGAAATGGATAAAACTGGTGATACAGATAACACGGGTGATATAGAGAACATTGGTGAAATAGATAAAACTGGTGATACAGAAAACACTGATGAAATAGATAAAACTGGTGATATAGATAACACTGGTGATACAGATAATACAGATGATATAGATAACACTGGTGACATAGATAAAACTGGTGATATATATAAAACTGATGATACAGATAACACTGATGATATAGATAACACTGATGATATATTTAACACTGATGATACTGATAGCACTGGTGATATAGATAACACTGTTACCAGAGATGAAAATGGTGATATAGATAACACTAGTGATATAGATAACACTGGTGGCATAGATAACACTGGTTATATAGATAACACTGGTGACATAGATAACACTGGTGATATAGATAACACTGATGATTTAGATAACACTGGTGATATAGATAACACTGGTGATATCGATAACATTGATGATACAGATAACACTGGTGACATAGATAACACTGGTGATATCGATAACACTGATGATGCAGATAACACAGATGATGCAGATAACACTGGTGACATAGATAACAATGGTGAAATAGATAACACTGATGATATAAATAACACTGGTGATACAGATAACCCTGGTGATATAGATAACACTGGTGATATAGATAAAAACTGGTGATATAGATAACACTGGTGACACAGATAACACTGGTGATATAGATAACACTGATGATATAGATAAGACTGATGATATAGATAACAATGGTGATACAGATAACACTGGTGATACAGATAAGACTGGCGACATAGATAAGACTGATGATATAGATACCACTGGTGATACAGATAATACTGGTGATACAGATAACACTGGTGACATAGATAACACTGGTGACATAGATAACACTAGTGACATAAATAACACTGGTGATATAGATAAAACTGCTGAAAAAGGTAACACTGGTGACACAGATAAAACTGGTGATATAGATAAAACTGGTGATACAGATAACACTGATGATATACAGAACACTGGTGATATCGTTAAAACTGGTGGTACAGATAACACTGGTGATATAGATAACACTGGTGATATAGATAACACTGATGATATAGATAACACTGGTGATAGAGGTAAAACTGGTGATACAGATAACACTGGTGATATAGATAACACTGGTGATATAGATAACACTGATGATATAGATAACTCTGATGATATAGATAACACCGGTGATATAGATAACACTGGTGACATAGATAACAATGGTGATATAGAAAACACTGGTGATATAGATAACACTGGTGATATAGATAACACTGGTGATATAGATAACACTGGTGACATAGATAACAATGGTGATATAGCTAACACTGGTGATATAGATAACACTGGTGATATAGATAACACTGGTGATATAGATAACACTGATGATATAGATAAAACTGGTGATATAGATAGCATGGGTGATATAGATAAGACGGGTGATATAGATAACACTGGTGATACAGATTACACTGATGATATAGAGAACACTGGTGGAATAGATAAAACTGGTGATACAGATAACACTGGTGATATAGATAACACTGGTGATATAGATAACACTGATGATGTAGAGAACACTGGTGAAATGGATAAAACTGGTGATACAGATAACACGGGTGATATAGAGAACATTGGTGAAATAGATAAAACTGGTGATACAGAAAACACTGATGAAATAGATAAAACTGGTGATATAGATAACACTGGTGATACAGATAATACAGATGATATAGAGAACACTGGTGAAATAGATAAATCTGGTGATACAGATAACACTGGTGATATAGATAACACTGATGATATAGATAACACTGGTGACATAGATAACAATGGTGATATAGATAGCAATGGTGATATAGATAACACTGGTGATACAGATAACACTGATGATATAGATAACACTGGTGATACAGAAAGAACTGGTGATACAGATAACACTGGTGATATAGATCACACTGGTGATATAGATGAACTTGGTGATATAGATAACACTGATGATATAGATAACACTGCTGATATAGATAAAACTGGTGATACAGATGACACTGGTGATATAGATAACACTTATGATATAGATAACACGGATGATATAGAAAACACTGATGATATAGGTAGCACTGGTGATATTGATAACACTGATGATATAGATAACATTGATGATATAGATAACACTGGTGATACAGATAACACTGGTGATACAGATGACAATGGTGATATAGATAACACTGGTGATATAGATAACACTGATGATGCAGATAACACTGATGATACAGATAACACTGGTGATATAGATAACACTGGTGACGTAGATAAAAGTGGTGATATAGATAAAACTGATGATACAGATAACACTGATGATATAGAGAACACTGGTGATATAGATAAAACTGGAGACACAGATATCACTGGTGATATAGATAACACTGGTGATATAGATAAAACTGGTGATATAGATAACACTGATGATAAAGATTACACTGGTGATAGAGATAAAACTGGTGATACAGATGACACTGGTGATATAGATAACACTGGTGATATAGATATCACTGGTGACATAGATAACAATGGTGATATAGATAACACTAGTGATATAGATAACACTGGTGATATAGATAACACTGCTGACATAGATAACACTGGTGATACAGATAACATTGAAGATATAGATAACACTGATGATATAGATAACACTGGTGATAAAGATAACACTGGTAATATAGATAAAACTGGTGATATAGATAACACTGTTGATACAAATAACGGTGATGATATAGATAACAGTGGTGATATAGCTAACACTGGTGATATAGATAACACTGGTGATATAGATATCACTGATGATATAGATAACACTGGTGATACAGATAACACTGGTGATATAGATAACATGGGTGATATAGATAACAATGGTAATATAGATAACACTGGTGATACAGATAAGACTGATGATATAGAGAACACTGGTGATATAGATAGTACTGATGATATAGATAACACTGGTGATATAGATAACACTGGTGACAGAGATAACAATGGTGATATAGATAACACTGGTGCTATAGATAACACTGGAGATGCAGATAACACTGATGATATAGATAACACTGGTCATATAGATAACACTCGTGATATAGATAACACTGGTGACATAGATAACACTGATTACATAGATAACACTGGTGATACAGATAACACTGGTGACATAGATATCACTGGTGATACAGATAAGACTGGTGACACAGATAAGACAGATGATATAGATAACACTGGTGATACAGATAACACTGGTGATATAGATAACACTAATGATATAGATAAGACTGATGATATAGATAACACTGGTGATACAGATAACACTGGTGATACAGATAAGATTGGTGACATAGATAACATTGCTGACATAGATAACACTGGTGATAAAGATAAAACTGGTGATATAGATAACCATGGTGATATACATAACACTGATGGTATAGATAACACTGGTGATATAGATAACTCTGGTGATATAGATAACAATGATGATATAGATAACACTGGTGACATAGATAACACTGATGATATAGATAAAACTGGTGATATAGATAACACTGGTGATACAGATAACACAGATGATATAGAGAACACTGGTGAAATAGATAAATCTGGTGATACAGATAACACTGGTGATATAGATAACACTGATGATATAGATAACACTGGTGACATAGATAACAATGGTGATATAGATAGCACTGGTGATATAGATAACATTGGTGATACAGATAACACTGATGATATAGATAACACTGGTGATACAGATAAAACTGTGATACAGATATCACTGGTGATATAGATCACACTGGTGATATAGATAAAACTGGTGATATATTTATCACTGATGATATAGATAACACTGGTGATATAGATAAAACTGGTGATACAGATAACACTGGTGAAATAGATAACACTTATGATATAGATAGCACGGATGATATAGAAAAAAATGATGATATAGATTGCACTGGTGATATAGATAACTCTGGTGACATAGATAACAAAGGTGATATAGATAACACTAGTGATATTGATAACACTGGTGATATAAATAACACTGGTGATATAGATAACACTGGTGACATAGATAACACTGGTGATATACATAACACTGATTAAATAGATAACATTGGTGACATAGATAACACTGGTGATATACATAACATTGATGATGCAGATAACACTGATGATGCAGATAACACTGGTGACATAGATAACACTGGTGATACAGATAAGACTGGTGACATAGCTAAGACTGATGATATAGATAACACTGGTGATACAGATAACATTGGTGATATAGATAATACTGGTGCTATTGATATAAACTGGTGATATAGATAACACTGGTGAAACAGATAACACTGGTGATATAGATAACACTGAAGATCTAGATAGAATGATGATATACATAACACTGGTGATACAGATAACACTGGTGATACAGATAACACTGGTGACATAGATAACACTGGTGACATAGATAACACTGGTGACATAGATAACACTGGTGACATAAATAACACTGGTGATATAGATAACACTGGTGACATGGATAAAACTGGTGATATATATAAAATTGGTGATACAGATAATACTGATGATATAGATAACACTGATGATATAATTAACACTGATGATACTGATAGCACTGGTGATATAGATAACACTGGTAACATAGATAAAAATGGTGATATAGATAACACTGGTGGTATAGATAACACTGGTTATATAGATAACACTGGTGACATAGATAACACTGGTGATATCGATAACACTGATGATTTAGATAACACTGGTGATATAGATAACACTGGTGATATAGATAACATTGATGATACAGATAACACTGGTGACATAGATAACACTGGTGACACAGATAACACTGGTGATATAGATAACACTGGTGATATCGATAACACTGATGATGCAGATAACACTGATGATGCAGATAACACTGGTGACATAGATAACACTGGTGATATAGATAACACTGATGATATAAATAACACTGGTGATACAGATAACCCTGGTGATATAGATAACACTGGTGATATAGATAAAAACTGGTGATATAGATAACACTGGTGACACAGATAACACTGGTGATATAGATAACACTGATGATATCGATAAGACTGATGATATAGATAACACTGGTGATACAGATAACACTGGTGATACAGATAAGACTGGCGACATAGATAAGACTGATGATATAGATACCACTGGTGATACAGATAATACTGGTGATACAGATAACACTGGTGACATAAATAACACTGGTGATATAGATAAAACTGCTGAAAAAGGTAACACTGGTGACATAGATAAAACTGGTGATATAGATAAAACTGGTGATACAGATAACACTGATGATATACAGAACACTGGTGATATAGATAAAACTGGTGGTACAGATAACACTGGTGATATAGATAACACTGGTGATATAGATAACACTGATGATATAGATAACACTGGTGATAGAGGTAAAACTGGTGATACAGATAACACTGGTGATATAGATAACACTGGTGATATAGATAAAACTGATGATATAGATAACTCTGATGATATAGATAACACCGGTAATATCGATAACACTGGTGACATAGATAACAATGGTGATATAGAAAACACTGGTGATATAGATAACACTGGTGATATAGATAACACTGGTGATATAGATAACACTGGTGACACAGATAACAATGGTGATATAGCTAACACTGGTGATATAGATAACACTGGTGATATAGATAACACTGGTGATATAGATAACACTGATGATATAGATAACACTGGTGATATAGATAGCACTGGTGATATAGATAACACTGGTGATATAGATAACACTGCTGACATAGATAACACTGGTGATATAGATAACATTGAAGATATAGATAACACTGATGATATAGATAACACTGGTGATAAAGATAACACTGGTAATATAGATAAAACTGGTGATATAGATAACACTGTTGATACAAATAATGGTGATGATATAGATAACAGTGGTGATATAGCTAACACTGGTGATATAGATATCACTGATGATATAGATAACACTGGTGATACAGATAACACTGGTGATATAGATAACATGGGTGATATAGATAACAATGGTGATATAGATAACACTGGTGATACAGATAACACTGATGATATAGAGAACACTGGTGATATAGATAGTACTGATGATATAGATATCACTGGTGATATAGATAACACTGGTGACAGAGATAACAATGGTGATAGAGATAACACTGGTGCTATAGATAACACTGGAGATACAGATAACACTGATGATATAGATAACACTGGTCATATAGATAACACTCGTGATATAGATAACACTGGTGACATAGATAACACTGATTACATAGATAACACTGGTGATACAGATAACACTGGTGACATAGATAACACTGGTGATACAGATAAGACTGGTGACACAGATAAGACAGATGATATAGATAACACTGGTGATACAGATAACACTGGTGATATAGATAATACTGGTGATATTGATAAAAGCTGGTGATATAGATAACACTGGTGAGACAGATAACACTGGTGATATAGATAACACTAATGATATAGATAAGACTGATGATATAGATAACACTGGTGATACAGATAACACTGGTGATACAGATAAGACTGGTGACATAGATAACATTGCTGACATAGATAACACTGGTGATATAGATAAAACTGGTGGTATAGATAACCATGGTGATATACATAACACTGATGGTATAGATATCACTGGTGATATAGATAACACTGGTGACATAGATAACAATGGTGATATAGATAACACTGGTGATATAGATAACACTGGTGATATAGATAACAATGATGATATAGATAACACTGGTGACATGGATAACACTGATGATGTAGATAAAACTGGTGATATAGATAACACTGGTGATACAGATAACACAGATGATATAGAGAACACTGGTGAAATAGATAAATCTGGTGATACAGATAACACTGGTGATATAGATAACACTGGTGACATAGATAACACTGGTGACATAGATAACAATGGTGATATAGATAGCACTGGTGATATAGATAACACTGGTGATACAGATAACACTGATGATATAGATAACACTGGTGATACAGATAAAACTGTGATACAGATATCACTTGTGATATAGATCACACTGGTGATATAGATAAAACTGGTGATATAGATATCACTGATGATATAGATAACACTGGTGATATAGATAAAACTGGTGATACAGATAACACTGGTGAAATAGATAACACTTATGATATAGATAGCACGGATGATATAGAAAAAAATGATGATATAGATTGCACTGGTGATATAGATAACTCTGGTGACATAGATAACAAAGGTGATGTAGATAACACTCGTGATATTGATAACACTGGTGATATAAATAACACTGGTGATATAGATAACACTGGTGACATAGATAACACTGGTGATATACATAACACTGATTAAATAGATAACATTGGTGACATAGATAACACTGGTGATATACATAACACTGATGATGCAGATAACACTGATGATGCAGATAACACTGGTGACATAGATAACACTGGTGATACAGATAAGACTGGTGACATAGCTAAGACTGATGATATAGATAACACTGGTGATACAGTTAACATTGGTGATATAGATAATACTGGTGCTATTGATATAAACTGGTGATATAGATAACACTGGTGAAACAGATAACACTGGTGATATAGATAACACTGAAGATCTAGATAAGAATGATGATATACATAACACTGGTGATACAGATAACACTGGTGATACAGATAACACTGGTGACATAGATAACACTGGTGACATAGATAACACTGGTGACATAAATAACACTGGTGATACAGATAACACTGGTGACATAGATAACATTGGTGACATAGATAACACTGGTGACATAAATAAAACTTGTGATACAGATAACACTGATGATATAGATAACACTGATGATATAATTAACACTGATGATACTGATAGCACTGGTGATATAGATAACACTGGTGACATAGATAAAAATGGTGATATAGATAACACTAGTGATATAGATAACAATGGTGGTATAGATAACACTGGTTATATAGATAACACTGGTGACATAGATAACACTGGTGATATAGATAACACTGATGATTTAGATAACACTGGTGATATAGATAACACTGGTGATATAGATAACATTGATGATACAGATAACAATGGTGACATAGATAACACTGGTGATATCGATAACACTGATGATGCAGATAACACTGATGATGCAGATAACACTGGTGACATAGATAACACTGGTGATATAGATAACACTGATGATATAAATAACACTGGTGATACAGATAACCCTGGTGATATAGATAACACTGGTGATATAGATAAAAACTGGTGATATAGATAACACTGGTGACACAGATAACACTGGTGATATAGATAACACTAATGATATAGATAAGACTGATGATATAGATAACACTGGTGATACAGATAACACTGGTGATACAGATAAGATTGGTGACATAGATAACATTGCTGACATAGATAACACTGGTGATAAAGATAAAACTGGTGATATAGATAACCATGGTGATATACATAACACTGATGGTATAGATAACACTGGTGATATAGATAACTCTGGTGATATAGATAACAATGATGATATAGATAACACTGGTGACATAGATAACACTGATGATATAGATAAAACTGGTGATATAGATAACACTGGTGATACAGATAACACAGATGATATAGAGAACACTGGTGAAATAGATAAATCTGGTGATACAGATAACACTGGTGATATAGATAACACTGATGATATAGATAACACTGGTGACATAGATAACAATGGTGATATAGATAGCACTGGTGATATAGATAACATTGGTGATACAGATAACACTGATGATATAGATAACACTGGTGATACAGATAAAACTGTGATACAGATATCACTGTTGATATAGATCACACTGGTGATATAGATAAAACTGGTGATATATTTATCACTGATGATATAGATAACACTGGTGATATAGATAAAACTGGTGATATAGATAACACTGGTGAAATAGATAACACTTATGATATAGATAGCACGGATGATATAGAAAAAAATGATGATATAGATTGCACTGGTGATATAGATAACTCTGGTGACATAGATAACAAAGGTGATATAGATAACACTAGTGATATTGATAACACTGGTGATATAAATAACACTGGTGATATAGATAACACTGGTGACATAGATAACACTGGTGATATACATAACACTGATTAAATAGATAACATTGGTGACATAGATAACACTGGTGATATACATAACACTGATGATGCAGATAACACTGATGATGCAGATAACACTGGTGACATAGATAACACTGGTGATACAGATAAGACTGGTGACATAGCTAAGACTGATGATATAGATAACACTGGTGATACAGATAACACTGGTGATATAGATAATACTGGTGATATTGATAAAAGCTGGTGATATAGATAACACTGGTGAGACAGATAACACTGGTGATATAGATAACACTAATGATATAGATAAGACTGATGATATAGATAACACTGGTGATACAGATAACACTGGTGATACAGATAAGACTGGTGACATAGATAACATTGCTGACATAGATAACACTGGTGATATAGATAAAACTGGTGGTATAGATAACCATGGTGATATACATAACACTGATGGTATAGATAACACTGGTGATATAGATAACACTGGTGACATAGATAACAATGGTGATATAGATAACACTGGTGATATAGATAACACTGGTGATATAGATAACAATGATGATATAGATAACACTGGTGACATGGATAACACTGATGATGTAGATAAAACTGGTGATATAGATAACACTGGTGATACAGATAACACAGATGATATAGAGAACACTGGTGAAATAGATAAATCTGGTGATACAGATAACACTGGTGATATAGATAACACTGGTGACATAGATAACACTGGTGACATAGATAACAATGGTGATATAGATAGCACTGGTGATATAGATAACACTGGTGATACAGATAACACTGATGATATAGATAACACTGGTGATACAGATAAAACTGTGATACAGATATCACTTGTGATATAGATCACACTGGTGATATAGATAAAACTGGTGATATAGATATCACTGATGATATAGATAACACTGGTGATATAGATAAAACTGGTGATACAGATAACACTGGTGAAATAGATAACACTTATGATATAGATAGCACGGATGATATAGAAAAAAATGATGATATAGATTGCACTGGTGATATAGATAACTCTGGTGACATAGATAACAAAGGTGATGTAGATAACACTCGTGATATTGATAACACTGGTGATATAAATAACACTGGTGATATAGATAACACTGGTGACATAGATAACACTGGTGATATACATAACACTGATTAAATAGATAACATTGGTGACATAGATAACACTGGTGATATACATAACACTGATGATGCAGATAACACTGATGATGCAGATAACACTGGTGACATAGATAACACTGGTGATACAGATAAGACTGGTGACATAGCTAAGACTGATGATATAGATAACACTGGTGATACAGTTAACATTGGTGATATAGATAATACTGGTGCTATTGATATAAACTGGTGATATAGATAACACTGGTGAAACAGATAACACTGGTGATATAGATAACACTGAAGATCTAGATAAGAATGATGATATACATAACACTGGTGATACAGATAACACTGGTGATACAGATAACACTGGTGACATAGATAACACTGGTGACATAGATAACACTGGTGACATAAATAACACTGGTGATACAGATAACACTGGTGACATAGATAACATTGGTGACATAGATAACACTGGTGACATAAATAAAACTTGTGATACAGATAACACTGATGATATAGATAACACTGATGATATAATTAACACGGATGATACTGATAGCACTGGTGATATAGATAACACTGGTGACATAGATAAAAATGGTGATATAGATAACACTAGTGATATAGATAACAATGGTGGTATAGATAACACTGGTTATATAGATAACACTGGTGACATAGATAACACTGGTGATATAGATAACACTGATGATTTAGATAACACTGGTGATATAGATAACACTGGTGATATAGATAACATTGATGATACAGATAACACTGGTGACATAGATAACACTGGTGATATCGATAACACTGATGATGCAGATAACACTGATGATGCAGATAACACTGGTGACATAGATAACACTGGTGATATAGATAACACTGATGATATAAATAACACTGGTGATACAGATAACCCTGGTGATATAGATAACACTGGTGATATAGATAAAAACTGGTGATATAGATAACACTGGTGACACAGATAACACTGGTGATATAGATAACACTGATGATATCGATAAGACTGATGATATAGATAACACTGGTGATACAGATAACACTGGTGATACAGATAAGACTGGCGACATAGATAAGACTGATGATATAGATACCACTGGTGATACAGGTAATACTGGTGATACAGATAACACTGGTGACATAAATAACACTGGTGATATAGATAAAACTGCTGAAAAAGGTAACACTGGTGACATAGATAAAACTGGTGATATAGATAAAACTGGTGATACAGATAACACTGATGATATACAGAACACTGGTGATATAGATAAAACTGGTGGTACAGATAACACTGGTGATATAGATAACACTGGTGATATCGATAACACTGATGATATAGATAACACTGGTGATAGAGGTAAAACTGGTGATACAGATAACACTGGTGATATAGATAACAATGGTGATATGGAAAACACTGGTGATATAGATAACACTGGTGATATAGATAACACTGGTGATATGGATAACACTGGTGACATAGATAACAATGGTGATATAGCTAACACTGGTGATATAGATAACACTGGTGATATAGATAACACTGGTGATATAGATAACACTGATGATATAGATAACACTGGTGATACAGATAGCACTGGTGATATAGATAACACGGGTGATATAGATAACACGGGTGATATAGATAACACTGGTGATACAGATTACACTGATGATATAGAGAACACTGGTGAAATAGATAAAACTGGTGATACAGATAACACTGGTGATATAGATAACACTGGTGATATAGATAACACTGATCATATAGATAACACTGATGATATAGATAACACTGGTGATATAGATAAAACTGGTGATACAGATAACACTGGTGATATAGATAACACTGGTGATACAGATAACACTGATGATGTAGAGAACACTGGTGAAATGGATAAAACTGGTGATACAGATAACACGGGTGATATAGAGAACATTGGTGAAATAGATAAAACTGGTGATACAGAAAACACTGGTGATATAGATAACACTGGTGACATAGATAACAATGGTGATATAGATAACACTGGTGATATAGATAACACTGGTGATATAGATAACATTGGTGACATAGATAACAATGGTGATATAGATAACACTCATGATATAGATAACACTGGTGATATAGATAACACTGGTGATATAGATAACATTGAAGATATAGATAGCACAGTGGCATAGTGGTTAGCACTGTTGCCTCACAGTGCCAGGGACCAGGGTTCGAATCCGGCCCCGGGCAACTGTCTGTGTGGAGTTTGCACATTCTCCCCGTGTTTGCGTGGGTTTTCTCCGGGTGCTCAGGTTTCCTCCCACAGTCCAAAGATGTGCGGTTAGGTTGATTGGCTATGATAAATTGAAACTTAGTGTTAGGGGGATTAAATACGTGGGGTTATGGGGATAGGGTGGGATATGTGTTGGTGGAGGGGTTACAGGGATCGGGTGGGATACGTGTCGGTGCAGGCTCGATGGCCTGAATTGGCCTCTATCTGCACTGTGGGGTTTCTGTGATTTCTGTGATTCTGTGAACACTGATGATATAGATAACACTGGTGATAAAGATAACACTGGTGATAAAGATAACACTGGTGATTTAGAAAAAACTGGTGATATAGATAACACTGGTGATACAAATAACACTGATGATATAGATAACAGTGGTGATATAGCTAACACTGGTGATATAGATAACACTGGTGATATAGATAACACTGGTGATATAAATAACACTGGTGATATAGTTAACACGGGTGATATAGATAAAAATGGTGATATAGATAACACTGGTGATACAGATAACACTGATGATATAGATAACATTGGTGATATAGATAACACTGATGATATAGATAACACTGATGATATAGATAACACTGATGATATAGATAACACTGGTGATATAGATAACACTGATGATATAGATAACACTGGTGATATAGATAACACTGGTGATATAGATAACACTGGTGACATAGATAACAATGGTGATATAGATAACACTGGTGCTATAGATAACACTGGTGATACAGATGACACTGATGATATAGATAACACTGGTGATATAGATAAAACTGGTGATACAGATAACACTGGTGATATAGATAACACGGGTGATATAGATAACAATGGTGATACAGATAACACTGATGATATAGATAACACTGGTGATACAGATAACACTGATGATATAGATAACACTGGTGATATAGATAACACTGGTGACATAGATAAAAATGGTGATATAGATAACACTGGTGCTATAGATAACACTGGTGATACAGATGACACTGATGATATAGATAACACTGGTGATATAGATAAAACTGGTGATACAGATAACACTGGTGATATAGATAACACTGGTGATATAGATAACGCTGGTGATACAGATAACACTGATGATATAGAGAACACTGGTGAAATAGATAAAACTGGTGATACAGATAACACTGGTGATATAGATAACACTGATGATATAGTTAACACTGATATAGATAACACTGGTGATATAGATAAGATTGGTGACATAGATAACAATGGTGATATAGATATCACTGGTGATATAGATAACACTGGTGATATGGATAACACTGGTGATATAGATAAAACTGGTGATATAGATAAAACTGCTGATACAGATAACACTGGTGATATAGATAACACTGGTGATATATGTAAAACTGGTGATATAGATAACACTGATGATGTAGATAACACTGATGATATAGATTAAACTGGTGATACAGATAACACTGGTGATATAGATAACACTGGTGACATAGATAACAATGGTGATATAGATAACACTGGTGATATAGATAACACTGGTGATATAGATAACACTGGTGACATAGAGAACACTGGTGATATAGATAACACTGATGATATAGATAACACTGGTGATATAGATAACAATGGTGATATAGATAGCACTGGTGATATAGATAACACTGGTGATACAGGTAACACTGATGATATAGATAACACTGGTGATACAGATAAAACTGTGATACAGATAACACTGGTGATATAGATCACACTGGTGATATAGATAAAACTGGTGATATAGATAACACTGATGATATAGATAACACTGGTGATATAGATACAACTGGTGATACAGATAACACTGGTGATACAGATAACACTTATGATATAGATAACACGGATGATAAAGAAAACAATGATGATATAGATAGCACTGGTGATATAGATAACTCTGGTGACATAGATAACAATGGTGATATAGATAACACTAGTGATATTGATAACACTGGTGATATAGATAACACTGTTGATATAGATAACACTGGTGACATAGATAACACTGGTGATATACATAACACTGATTAAATAGATAACACTGGTGACATAGATAACACTGGTGATATACATAACACTGATGGTGCAGATAACACTGATGATGCAGATAACACTGTTGACATAGATAACACTGGTGATACAGATAAGACTGGTGACATAGATAAGACGGACGATATAGATAACACTGGTGATACAGATAACACTGGTGATATTGATATAAACTGGTGATATAGATAACACTGGTGAAACAGATAACACTGGTGATATAGATAACACTGATGATATAGATAAGAATGATGATACACATAACACTGGTGATACAGATAACACTGGTGATACAGATAACACTGGTGACATAGATAACACTGGTGACATAGATAACACTGGTGACATAAATAACACTGGTGATATAGATAACACTGGTGACATAGATAAAACTGGTGATATATATAAAGCTGGTGATACAGATAACACTGATGATATAGATAACACTGATGATATAGTTAACACTGATGATACTGATAGCACTGGTGATATAGATAACACTGGTGATATAGATAACAATGGTGATATAGATAACACTAGTGATATAGATAACACTGGTGGTATAGATAACACTGGTTATATAGATAACACTGGTGAAATAGATAATACTGGTGATATAGATAACACCGATGATATAGATAACACTGGTGATATAGATATCACTGGTGATATAGATAACATTGATGATGCAGATAACACTGGTGACATAGATAACACTGGTGATATCGATAACACTGATGATGCAGATAACACTGATGATGCAGATAACACTGGTGACATAGATAACACTGGTGATAGAGATAACACTGATGATATAGATAACACTGGTGATACAGATAACCCTGGTGATATAGATAACACTGGTGATATAGATAAAAACTGGTGATATAGATAACACTGGTGACACAGATAACACTGGTGATATAGATAGCACTGATGATATAGATAAGACTGATGATATAGATAACACTGGTGATACAGATAACACTGGTGATACAGATAAGTCTGGCGACATAGATAAGACTGATGATATCGATAACACTGGTGATACAGATAATACTGGTGATACAGATAACACTGGTGACATAGATCACATTGGTGACATAGATAACACTGGTGACGTAAGTAACACTGGTGATATAGATAACACTGCTGATATAGGTAACACTGGTGACATAGATAAAACTGGTGATATAGATAAAACTGGTGATACAGATAACACTGATGATATACAGAACACTGGTGATATAGATAAAACTGGTGATACAGATAACACTGGTGATATAGATAACACTGGTGATATAGATAACACTGATGATATAGATAACACTGGTGATAGAGATACAACTGGTGATACAGATAACACTGGTGATATAGATATCACTGATGATATAGATAACACTGATGATATAGATTACACCGGTGATATAGATAACACTGGTGACATAGATAACAATGGTGATAAAGATAACACTGGTGATATAGATAACACTGGTGATATAGATAACACTGGTGATATAGATAACACTGGTGACATAGATAACAATGGTGATATAGCTAACACTGATGATATAGATAACACTGGTGATATAGATAACACTGGTGATATAGATAACACTGATGATATAGATAACACTGCTGATATAGATAACACTGGTGATATAGATAACACGGGTGATATAGATAACAATGGTGATATAGATAACACTGGTGATACAGATAACACTGATGATATAGAGAGCACTGGTGAAATAGATAAAACTGGTGATACAGATAACACTGGTGATATAGATAACACTGGTGATATAGATAAAACTGGTGATATACATAACACTGATGATGTAGATAACACTGATGATATAGATTAAACTGGTGATACAGATAACACTGGTGATATAGATAACACTGGTGACATAGAGAACACTGGTGATATAGATAACACTGATGATATAGATAACACTGGTGATATAGATAACAATGGTGATATAGATAGCACTGGTGATATAGATAACACTGCTGATACAGATAACACTGATGATATAGATAACACTGGTGATACAGATAAAACTGTGATACAGATAACACTGGTGATATAGATCACACTGGTGAAATAGATAAAACTTGTGATATAGATAACACTGATGATATAGATAACACTGGTGATATAGATAAAACTGGTGATACAGATAACACTGGTGATATAGATAACACTTATGATATAGATAACACGGATGATATAGAAAACACTGATGATATAGATAGCACTGGTGATAGAGATAACTCTGGTGACATAGATAACAATGGTGATATAGATAACACTAGTGATATTGATAACACTGGTGATATAGATAACACTGGTGATATAGATAACACTGGTGACATAGATAACACTGGTGATATACATAACACTGATTAAATAGATAACACTGGTGACATAGATAACACTGGTGATATACATAACACTGATGATGCAGATAACACTGATGATGCAGATAACACTGGTGACATAGATAACACTGGTGATACAGATAAGACTGGTGACATAGATAAGACAGACGATATAGATAACACTGGTGATACAGATAACACTGGTGATATAGATAACACTGGTGATATAGATAACACTGTTGACATAGATAACACTGGTGGTACAGATAAGACTGGTGACATAGCTAAGACTGATGATATAGATAACACTGGTGATACAGATAACATTGGTGATATAGATAACACTGATGATATAGATAAGAATGCTGATATACATAACACTGGTGATACAGATAACACTGATGATACAGATAACACTGGTGACATAGATAACACTGGTGACACAGATAAAACTGGTGATATATATAAAACTGGTGATACAGATAACACTGGTGACATAGATAACAATGGTGATATAGATAGCACTTGTGATACAGATAACACTGCTGATACAGATAACACTGATGATATAGATAACACTGGTGATACAGATAAAACTGTGATACAGATAACACTGGTGATATAGATCACACTGGTGAAATAGATAAAACTTGTGATATAGATAACACTGATGATATAGATAACACTGGTGATATAGATAAAACTGGTGATACAGATAACACTGGTGATATAGATAACACTTATGATATAGATAACACGGATGATATAGAAAACACTGATGATATAGATAGCACTGGTGGTATAGATAACACTGGTTATATAGATAACACTGGTGACATAGATAACACTGGTGATATAGATAACACTGATGATATAGATAACACTGGTGATATAGATAATACTGGTGATATGGATAACATTGATGATACAGATGACACTGGTGAGATAGATAAGACTGATGATATAGATAACACTGATGATGCAGATAACACTGGTGACATAGATAACACTGGTGATATCGATAACACTGATGATGCAGATAACACTGATGATGCAGATAACACTGGTGACATAGAAAGCACTGGTGATATAGATAACATTGATGATGCAGATAACACTGGTGACATAGATAACACTGGTGATATCGATAACACTGATGATGCAGATAACACTGATGATGCAGATAACACTGGTGACATAGATAACACTGGTGATAGAGATAACACTGATGATATAGATAACACTGGTGATACAGATAACCCTGGTGATATAGATAACACTGGTGATATAGATAAAAACTGGTGATATAGATAACACTGGTGACAAAGATAACACTGGTGATATAGATAGCACTGATGATATAGATAAGACTGATGATATAGATAACACTGCTGATACAGATAACACTGGTGATACAGATAAGACTGGTGATACAGATAACACTGGTGACATAGATCACATTGGTGACATAGATAACACTGGTGACGTAAGTAACACTGGTGATATAGATAACACTGCTGATATAGGTAACACTGGTGACATAGATAAAACTGGTGATATAGATAAAACTGGTGATACAGATAACACTGATGATATACAGAACACTGGTGATATAGATAAAACTGGTGATACAGATAACACTGGTGATATAGATAACACTGGTGATATAGATAACACTGATGATATAGATAACACTGGTGATAGAGATACAACTGGTGATACAGATAACACTGGTGATATAGATATCACTGATGATATAGATAACACTGATGATATAGATAACACCGGTGATATAGATAACACTGGTGACATAGATAACAATGGTGATAAAGATAAAACTGGTGATATAGATAACACTGGTGATATAGATAACACTGGTGATATAGATAACACTGGTGACATAGATAACAATGGTGATATAGCTAACACTGATGATATAGATAACACTGGTGATATAGATAACACTGGTGATATAGATAACACTGATGATATAGATAACACTGGTGATATAGATAACACTGGTGATATAGATAACACGGGTGATATAGATAACAATGGTGATATAGATAACACTGGTGATACAGATAACACTGATGATATAGAGAGCACTGGTGAAATAGATAAAACTGGTGATACAGATAACACTGGTGATATAGATAACACTGGTGATATAGATAAAACTGGTGATATACATAACACTGATGATGTAGATAACACTGATGATATAGATTAAACTGGTGATACAGATAACACTGGTGATATAGATAACACTGGTGACATAGAGAACACTGGTGATATAGATAACACTGATGATATAGATAACACTGGTGATATAGTTAACAATGGTGATATAGATAGCACTGGTGATATAGATAACACTGATGATACAGATAACACTGATGATATAGATAACACTGGTGATACAGATAAAACTGTGATACAGATAACACTGGTGATATAGATCACACTGGTGAAATAGATAAAACTTGTGATATAGATAACACTGATGATATAGATAACACTGGTGATATAGTTAAAACTGGTGATACAGATAACACTGGTGATATAGATAACACTTATGATATAGATAACACGGATGATATAGAAAACACTGATGATATAGATAGCACTGGTGATATAGATAACTCTGGTGACATTGATAACAATGGTAATATAGATAACACTAGTGATATTGATAACACTGGTGATATAGATAACACTGGTGATATAGATAACACTGGTGACATAGATAACACTGGTGATATACATAACACTGATTAAATAGATAACACTGGTGACATAGATAACACTGGTGATATACATAACACTGATGATGCAGATAACACTGATGATGCAGATAACACTGGTGACATAGATAACACTGGTGATACAGATAAGACTGGTGACATAGATAAGACAGACGATATAGATAACACTGGTGATACAGATAACACTGGTGATATAGATAACACTGGTGACATAGATAACACTGGTGGTACAGATAAGACTGGTGACATAGCTAAGACTGATGATATAGATAACACTGGTGATACAGATAACATTGGTGATATAGATAACACTGATGATATAGATAAGAATGCTGATATACATAACACTGGTGATACAGATAACACTGATGATACAGATAACACTGGTGACATAGATAACACTGGTGACATAGATAAAACTGGTGATATATATAAAACTGGTGATACAGATAACACTGGTGACATAGATAACAATGGTGATATAGATAGCACTGGTGATACAGATAACACTGCTGATACAGATAACACTGATGATATAGATAACACTGGTGATACAGATAAAACTGTGATACAGATAACACTGGTGATGTAGATCACACTGGTGAAATAGATAAAACTTGTGATATAGATAACACTGGTGATATAGATAAAACTGGTGATACAGATAACACTGGTGATATAGATAACATTTATGATATAGATAACACGGATGATATAGAAAACACTGATGATATAGATAGCACTGGTGGTATAGATAACACTGGTTATATAGATAACACTGGTGACATAGATAACACTGGTGATATAGATAACACTGATGATATAGATAACACTGGTGATATAGATAATACTGGTGATATGGATAACATTGATGATACAGATGACACTGGTGAGATAGATAAGACTGATGATATAGATAACACTGATGATGCAGATAACACTGATGATGCAGATAACACTGGTGATACAGAAAAACCTGGTGATATAGATAACACTGGTGATATAGATAAAAACTGGTGATATAGATAACACTGGTGACACAGATAACACTGGTGATATAGATAATACTGATGAGATAGATAAGGCTGATGATATAGATAACACTGGTGATACAGATAATACTGGTGATACAGATAACACTGGTGACATAGATAACACTGGTGATATAGATAACACTGATGATATAGATAACTCTGATGATATAGATAACACTGGTGATATAGATAACACTGGTGACATAGATAACAATGGTGATATAGAAAACACTGGTGATATAGATAACACTGGTGATATAGATAACACTGGTGACATCGATAACAATGGTGATATAGCTAACACTGATGATATAGAGAGCACTGGTGAAATAGATAAAACTGGTGATACAGATAACACTGGTGATATAGATAACACTGGTGATATAGATAAAACTGGTGATATACATAACACTGATGATGTAGATAACACTGATGATATAGATTAAACTGGTGATACAGATAACACTGGTGATATAGATAACACTGGTGACATAGAGAACACTGGTGATATAGATAACACTGATGATATAGATAACACTGGTGATATAGTTAACAATGGTGATATAGATAGCACTGGTGATATAGATAACACTGATGATACAGATAACACTGATGATATAGATAACACTGGTGATACAGATAAAACTGTGATACAGATAACACTGGTGATATAGATCACACTGGTGAAATAGATAAAACTTGTGATATAGATAACACTGATGATATAGATAACACTGGTGATATAGTTAAAACTGGTGATACAGATAACACTGGTGATATAGATAACACTTATGATATAGATAACACGGATGATATAGAAAACACTGATGATATAGATAGCACTGGTGATATAGATAACTCTGGTGACATTGATAACAATGGTAATATAGATAACACTAGTGATATTGATAACACTGGTGATATAGATAACACTGGTGATATAGAAAGCACTGGTGACATAGATAACACTGGTGATATACATAACACTGATTAAATAGATAACACTGGTGACATAGATAACACTGGTGATATACATAACACTGATGATGCAGATAACACTGATGATGCAGATAACACTGGTGACATAGATAACACTGGTGATACAGATAAGACTGGTGACATAGATAAGACAGACGATATAGATAACACTGGTGATACAGATAACACTGGTGATATAGATAACACTGGTGACATAGATAACACTGGTGGTACAGATAAGACTGGTGACATAGCTAAGACTGATGATATAGATAACACTGGTGATACAGATAACATTGGTGATATAGATAACACTGATGATATAGATAAGAATGCTGATATACATAACACTGGTGATACAGATAACACTGATGATACAGATAACACTGGTGACATAGATAACACTGGTGACATAGATAAAACTGGTGATATATATAAAACTGGTGATACAGATAACACTGGTGACATAGATAACAATGGTGATATAGATAGCACTGGTGATACAGATAACACTGCTGATACAGATAACACTGATGATATAGATAACACTGGTGATACAGATAAAACTGTGATACAGATAACACTGGTGATGTAGATCACACTGGTGAAATAGATAAAACTTGTGATATAGATAACACTGGTGATATAGATAAAACTGGTGATACAGATAACACTGGTGATATAGATAACATTTATGATATAGATAACACGGATGATATAGAAAACACTGATGATATAGATAGCACTGGTGGTATAGATAACACTGGTTATATAGATAACACTGGTGACATAGATAACACTGGTGATATAGATAACACTGATGATATAGATAACACTGGTGATATAGATAATACTGGTGATATGGATAACATTGATGATACAGATGACACTGGTGAGATAGATAAGACTGATGATATAGATAACACTGATGATGCAGATAACACTGATGATGCAGATAACACTGGTGATACAGAAAAACCTGGTGATATAGATAACACTGGTGATATAGATAAAAACTGGTGATATAGATAACACTGGTGACACAGATAACACTGGTGATATAGATAATACTGATGAGATAGATAAGGCTGATGATATAGATAACACTGGTGATACAGATAATACTGGTGATACAGATAACACTGGTGACATAGATAACACTGGTGATATAGATAACACTGATGATATAGATAACTCTGATGATATAGATAACACTGGTGATATAGATAACACTGGTGACATAGATAACAATGGTGATATAGAAAACACTGGTGATATAGATAACACTGGTGATATAGATAACACTGGTGACATCGATAACAATGGTGATATAGCTAACACTGGTGATATAGATAACACTGGTGATATAGATAACACTGGTGATATAGATAACACGGGTGATATAGATAACACGGGTGATATAGATAACACTGGTGATACAGATTACATTGATGATATAGAGAACACTGGTGAAATAGATAAAACTGGTGATACAGATAACACTGGTGATATAGATAACACTGGTGATATAGATAACACTGATCATAGAGATAACACTGATGATATCGATAACACTGGTGATATAGATAAAACTGGTGATACAGATAACACTGGTGATATAGATAACACTGGTGATACCGATAACACTGATGATATAGAGAACACTGGTGAAATAGATAAAACTGGTGATACAGATAACACGGGTGACATAGATAACAATGGTGATATAGATAACACTGGTGATATAGATAACACTGGTGATATAGATAACATTGAAGATATAGATAGCACGGTGGCATAGTGGTTAGCACTGTTGCCTCACAGTGCCAGGGACCAGAGTTCGAATCCGGCCCCGGGCAAATGTCTGTGTGGAGTTTGCACATTCTGCGTGGGTTTTCTCCGGGTGCTCCGGTTTCCTCCCACAGTCCAAAGATGTGCGGTTAGGTTGATTGGCTATGATAAATTGACACTTAGTGTTAGGCGGATTAAATACGTGGGGTTATGGGGATAGGGTGGGATATGTGTTGGTGTAGGGGTTACAGGGATCGGGTGGGATACGTGTCGGTGCAGGCTCGATGGCCTGAATTGGCCTATATCTGCACTGTGGGGTTTCTGTGATTTCTGCGATTCTGTGAACACTGATGATATAGATAACACTGGTGATAAAGATAACACTGGTGATAAAGATAACACTGGTGAGTTAGAAAAAACTGGTGATATAGATAACACTGGTGATACAAATAACACTGATGATATAGATAACAGTGGTGATATAGCTAACACTGGTGATATAGATAACACTGGTGAGACAGATAACACTGGTGATATAGCTAACACTGGTGATATAGATAACACTGGTGATATAGATAACACTGATGATATAGATAACACTGGTGATAGAGATACAACTGGTGATACAGATAACACTGGTGATATAGATATCACTGATGATATAGATAACACTGATATATAGATAACACCGGTGATATAGATAACACTGGTGACATAGATAACAATGGTGATAAAGATAACACTGGTGATATAGATAACACTGGTGATATAGATAACACTGGTGATATAGATAACACTGGTGTCATAGATAACAATGGTGATATAGCTAACACTGATGATATAGATAACACTGGTGATATAGATAACACTGGTGATATAGATAACACTGATGATATAGATAACACTGGTGATATAGATAACACTGGTGATATAGATAACACGGGTGATATAGATAACAATGGTGATATAGATAACACTGGTGATACAGATAACAGTGATGATATAGAGAGCACTGGTGCAATAGATAAAACTGGTGATACAGATAACACTGGTGATATAGATAACACTGGTGATATAGATAAAACTGATGATATACATAACACTGATGATATAGATAACACTGGTGATATAGTTAACAATGGTGATATAGATAGCACTGGTGATATAGATAACACTGATGATACAGATAACACTGATGATATAGATAACACTGGTGACATAGAGAACACTGGTGATATAGATAACACTGATGATATAGATAACACTGGTGATATAGTTAACAATGGTGATATAGATAGCACTGGTGATATAGATAACACTGATGATACAGATAACACTGATGATATAGATAACACTGGTGATACAGATAAAACTGTGATACAGATAACACTGGTGATATAGATCACACTGGTGAAATAGATAAAACTTGTGATATAGATAACACTGATGATATAGATAACACTGGTGATATAGATAAAACTGGTGATACAGATAACACTGGTGATATAGATAACACTTATGATATAGATAACACGGATGATATAGAAAACACTGATGATATAGATAGCACTGGTGATATAGATAACTCTGGTGACATAGATAACAATGGTAATATAGATAACACTAGTGATATTGATAACACTGGTGATATAGATAACACTGGTGATATAGATAACACTGGTGACATAGATAACACTGGTGATATACATAACACTGATTAAATAGATAACACTGGTGACATAGATAACACTGGTGATATACATAACACTGATGATGCAGATAACACTGATGATGCAGATAACACTGGTGACATAGATAACACTGGTGACATAGATAAAACTGGTGATATATATAAAACTGGTGATACAGATAACACTGGTGACATAGATAACAATGGTGATATAGATAGCACTGGTGATACAGATAACACTGCTGATACAGATAACACTGATGATATAGATAACACTGGTGATACAGATAAAACTGTGATACAGATAACACTGGTGATATAGATCACACTGGTGAAATAGATAAAACTTGTGATATAGATAACACTGATGATATAGATAACACTGGTGATATAGATAAAACTGGTGATACAGATAACACTGGTGATATAGATAACACTTATGATATAGATAACACGGATGATATAGAAAACACTGATGATATAGATAGCACTGGTGGTATAGATAACACTGGTTATATAGATAACACTGGTGACATAGATAACACTGGTGATATAGATAACACTGATGATATAGATAACACTGGTGATATAGATAATACTGGTGATATGGATAACATTGATGATATAGATAAAAACTGGTGATATAGATAACACTGGTGACACAGATAACACTGGTGATATAGATAATACTGATGAGATAGATAAGGCTGATGATATAGATAACACTGGTGATACAGATAATACTGGTGATACAGATAACACTGGTGACATAGATAACACTGGTGATATAGATAACACTGATGATATAGATAACTCTGATGATATAGATAACACCGGTGATATAGATAACACTGGTGACATAGATAACAATGGTGATATAGAAAACACTGGTGATATAGATAACACTGGTGATATAGATAACACTGGTGATATAGATAACACTGGTGACATCGATAACAATGGTGATATAGCTAACACTGGTGATATAGATAACACTGGTGATATAGATAACACTGGTGATATAGATAACACTGATGATATAGATAACACTGGTGATATAGATAGCACTGGTGATATAGATAACACGGGTGATATAGATAACACGGGTGATATAGATAACACTGGTGATACAGATTACATTGATGATATAGAGAACACTGGTGAAATAGATAAAACTGGTGATACAGATAACACTGGTGATATAGATAACACTGGTGATATAGATAACACTGATCATATAGATAACACTGATGATATCGATAACACTGGTGATATAGATAAAACTGGTGATACAGATAACACTGGTGATATAGATAACACTGGTGATACCGATAACACTGATGATATAGAGAACACTGGTGAAATAGATAAAACTGGTGATACAGATAACACGGGTGATATAGATAACACTGGTGACATAGATAACAATGGTGATATAGATAACACTGGTGATATAGATAACACTGGTGATATAGATAACATTGAAAATATAGATAGCACGGTGGCATAGTGGTTAGCACTGTTGCCTCACAGTGCCAGGGACCAGGGTTCGAATCCGGCCCCGGGCAAATGTCTGTGTGGAGTTTGCACATTCTCCCCGTGTTTGCGTGGGTTTTCTCCGGGTGCTCCGGTTTCCTCCCACAGTCCAAAGATGTGCGGTTAGGTTGATTGGCTATGATAAATTGACACTTAGTGTTAGGCGGATTAAATACGTGGGGTTATGGGGATAGGGTGGGATATGTGTTGGTGTAGGGGTTACAGGGATCGGGTGGGATACGTGTCGGTGCAGGCTCGATGGCCTGAATTGGCCTATATCTGCACTGTGGGGTTTCTGTGATTTCTGTGATTCTGTGAACACTGATGATATAGATAACACTGGTGATAAAGATAACACTGGTGATAAAGATAACACTGGTGATTTAGAAAAAACTGGTGATATAGATAACACTGGTGATACAAATAACACTGATGATATAGATAACAGTGGTGATATAGCTAACACTGGTGATATAGATAACACTGGTGATATAGATAACACTGGTGATATAAATAACACTGGTGATATAGTTAACACGGGTGATATAGATAAAAATGGTGATATAGATAACACTGGTGATACAGATAACACTGATGATATAGATAACATTGGTGATATAGATAACACTGATGATATAGATAACACTGATGATATAGATAACACTGATGATATAGATAACACTGATGATATAGATAGCACTGGTGATATAGATAACACGGGTGATATAGATAACAATGGTGATACAGATAACACTGATGATATAGATAACACTGGTGATACAGATAAAACTGTGATACAGATAACACTGGTGAAATAGATAAAACTTGTGATATAGATAACACTGATGATATAGATAACACTGGTGATATAGATAAAACTGGTGATACAGATAACACTGGTGATATAGATAACATTTATGATATAGATAACACGGATGATATAGAAAACACTGATGATATAGATAGCACTGGTGGTATAGATAACACTGGTTATATAGATAACACTGGTGACATAGATAACACTGGTGATATAGATAACACTGATGATATAGATAACACTGGTGTTATAGATAATACTGGTGATATGGATAACATTGATGATACAGATGACACTGGGGAGATAGATAAGACTGATGATATAGATAACACTGATGATGCAGATAACACTGATGATGCAGATAACGCTGGTGATACAGAAAAACCTGGTGATATAGATAACACTGGTGATATAGATAAAAACTGGTTATATAGATAACACTGGTGACACAGATAACACTGGTGATATAGATAATACTGATGAGATAGATAAGGCTGATGATATAGATAACACTGGTGATACAGATAATACTGGTGATACAGATAACACTGGTGACATAGATAACACTGGTGATATAGATAACACTGATGATATAGATAACTCTGATGATATAGATAACACCGGTGATATAGATAACACTGGTGACATAGATAACTTTGGTGATATAGAAAACACTGGTGATATAGATAACACTGGTGATATAGATAACACTGGTGATATAGATAACACTGGTGACATCGATAACAATGGTGATATAGCTAACACTGGTGATATAGATAACACTGGTGATATAGATAACACTGGTGATATAGATAACACTGATGATATAGATAACACTGGTGATATAGATAGCACTGGTGATATAGATAACACGGGTGATATAGATAACACGGGTGATATAGATAACACTGGTGATACAGATTACATTGATGATATAGAGAACACTGGTGAAATAGATAAAACTGGTGATACAGATAACACTGGTGATATAGATAACACTGGTGATATAGATAACACTGATCATATAGATAACACTGATGATATCGATAACACTGGTGATATAGATAAAACTGGTGATACAGATAACACTGGTGATATAGATAACACTGGTGATACAGATAACACTGATGATGTAGAGAACACTGGTGAAATGGATAAAACTGGTGATACAGATAACACGGGTGATATAGAGAACATTGGTGAAATAGATAAAACTGGTGATACAGAAAACACTGGTGGTATAGATAACACTGGTGACATAGATAACAATGGTGATATAGATCACACTGGTGATATAGATAACACTGGTGACATAGATAACAATGGTGATATAGATAACACTGGTGATATAGATAACACTGGTGATATAGATAACATTGAAGATATAGATAGCACGGTGGCATAGTGGTTAGCACTGTTGCCTCACAGTGCCAGGGACCAGGGTTCGAATCCGGCCCCGGGCAACAGTCTGTGTGGAGTTTGCACATTCTCCCCGTGTTTGCGTGGGTTTTCTCCGGGTGCTCCGGTTTCCTCCCACAGTCCAAAGATGTGCGGTTAGGTTGATTGGCTATGATAAATTGACACTTAGTGTTAGGCGGATTAAATACGTGGGGTTATGGGGATAGGGTGGGATATGTGTTGGTGTAGGGGTTACAGGGATCGGGTGGGATACGTGTCGGTGCAGGCTCGATGGCCTGAATTGGCCTATATCTGCACTGTGGGGTTTCTGTGATTTCTGTGATTCTGTGAACACTGATGATATAGATAACACTGGTGATAAAGATAACACTGGTGATAAAGATAACACTGGTGATTTAGAAAAAACTGGTGATATAGATAACACTGGTGATACAAATAACACTGATGATATAGATAACAGTGGTTATATAGCTAACACTGGTGATATAGATAACACTGGTGATATAGATAACACTGGTGATATAAATAACACTGGTGATATAGTTAACACGGGTGATATAGATAAAAATGGTGATATAGATAACACTGGTGATACAGATAACACTGATGATATAGATAACATTGGTGATATAGATAACACTGATGATATAGATAACACTGATGATATAGATAACACTGATGATATAGATAACACTGATGATATAGATAACACTGATGATATAGATAACACTGGTGATATAGATAACACGGGTGATATAGATAACAATGGTGATACAGATAACACTGATGATATAGATAACACTGGTGATATAGATAACACTGATGATATAGATAACACTGGTGATATACATAACACTGGTGACATAGATATCAATGGTGATATAGATAACACTGGTGCTATAGATAACACTGGTGATACAGATGACACTGATGATATAGATAACACTGGTGATATAGATAAAACTGGTGATACAGATAACACTGGTGCTATCGAAAACACGGGTGATATAGATAACAATGGTGATACAGATAACACTGATGATATAGATAACACTGGTGATATAGATAACACTGATGATATAGATAACACTGGTGATATAGATAACACTGGTGATATAGATAACACTGGTGACATAGATAACAATGGTGATATAGATAACACTGGTGCTATAGATAACACTGGTGATACAGATGACACTGATGATATAGATAACACTGGTGATATAGATAAAACTGGTGATACAGATAACACTGGTGATATGGTTAACACTGGTGATATAGATAACGCTGGTGATACAGATAACACTGATGATATAGAGAACACTGGTGAAATAGATAAAACTGGTGATACAGATAACACTGGTGATATAGATAACACTGATGATATAGTTAACACTGATATAGATAACACTGGTGATATAGATAAGATTGGTGACATAGATATCACTGGTGATATAGATAACACTGGTGATATAGATGACACTGGTGATATAGATAACACTGGTGATATAGATAAAACTGGTGATATAGATAACACTGGTGATACAGATAACACTGGTGATATAGATAACACTGGTGATATATATAAAACTGGTGATATAGATAACACTGATGATGTAGATAACACTGATGATATAGATTAAACTGGTGATACAGATAACACTGGTGACATAGATAACACTGGTGACATAGATAACAATGGTGATATAGATAACACTGGTGATACAGATAACACTGGTGATATAGATAACACTGGCGACATAGAGAACACTGGTGATATGGATAACACTGATGATATAGGTAACACTGGTGATATAGATAACAATGGTGATATAGATAGCACTGGTGATATAGATAACACTGGTGATACAGGTAACACTGATGATATAGATAACACTGGTGATACAGATAAAACTGTGATACAGATAACACTGGTGATATAGATCACACTGGTGATATAGATAAAACTGGTGATATAGATAACACTGATGATATAGATAACACTGGTGATATAGATAAAACTGGTGATACAGATAACACTGGTGATACAGATAACACTTATGATATAGATAACACGGATGATAAAGAAAACAATGACGACATAGATAGCACTGGTGATATAGATAACTCTGGTGACATAGATAACAATGGTGATATAGATAACACTAGTGATATTGATAAAACTGGTGATATAGATAACACTGTTGATATAGATAACACTGGTGACATAGATAACACTGGTGATATACATAACACTGATTAAATAGATAACACTGGTGACATAGATAACACTGGTGATATACATAACACTGATGATGCAGATAACACTGATGATGCAGATAACACTGTTGACATAGAAAGCACTGGTGATACAGATAACACTGGTGACATAGATAAGACGGACGATATAGATAACACTGGTGATACAGATAACACTGGTGATATAGATAACACTGGTGATATAGATAACACTGGTGACATAGATAACACTGGTGATATTGATATAAACTGGTGATATAGATAACACTGGTGAAACAGATAGCACTGGTGATATAGATAACACTGATGATATAGATAAGAATGATGTTACACATAACACTGGTGATACAGATAACACTGGTGATACAGATAACACTGGTGACATAGATAACACTGGTGACTTAGATAACACTGGTGACATAAATAACACTGGTGATATAGATAACACTGGTGACATAGATAAAACTGGTGATATATATAAAGCTGGTGATACAGATAACACTGATGATATAGATAACACTGATGATATAGTTAACACTGATGATACTGATAGCACTGGTGATATAGATAACACTGGTGACATAGATAACAATGGTGATATAGATAACACTAATGATATAGATAACACTGGTGGTATAGATAACACTGGTTATATAGATAACACTGGTGAAATAGATAACACTGGTGATATAGATAACACCGATGATATAGATAACACTGGTGATATAGATATCACTGGTGATATAGATAACATTAATGATGCAGATAACACTGGTGACATAGATAACACTGGTGATATCGATAACACTGATGATGCAGATAACACTGATGATGCAGATAACACTGGTGACATAGATAACACTGGTGATAGAGATAACACTGATGATATAGATAACACTGGTGATACAGATAACCCTGGTGATATAGATAACACTGGTGATATAGATAAAAACTGGTGATATAGATAATACTGGTGACACAGATAACACTGGTGATATAGATAACACTGATGATATAGATAAGACTGATGATATAGATAACACTGGTGATACAGATAACACTGGTGATACAGATAAGACTGGCGACATAGATAAGACTGATGATATAGATAACACTGGTGATACAGATAATACTGGTGATACAGATAACACTGGTGACATAGATCACATTGGTGACATAGATAAAACTGGTGACGTAAGTAACACTGGTGATATAGATAAAACTGCTGATATAGGTAACACTGGTGACATAGATAAAACTGGTGATATAGATAAAACTGGTGATACAGATAACACTGATGATATACAGAACACTGGTGATATAGATAAAACTGGTGATACAGATAACACTGGTGATATAGATAACACTGGTGATATAGATAACACTGATGATATAGATAACACTGGTGATATTGATACAACTGGTGATACAGATAACACTGGTGATATAGATATCACTGATGATATAGATAACACTGATGATATAGATAACAACGGTGATATAGATAACACTGGTGACATGGATAACAATGGTGATAAAGATAACACTGGTGATATAGATAACACTGGTGATATAGATAACACTGGTGATATAGATAACACTGGTGATACAGATTACATTGATGATATAGAGAACACTGGTGAAATAGATAACACTGGTGATATAGATAACACTGGTGATATAGATAACACTGATCATAGAGATAACACTGATGATATCGATAACACTGGTGATATAGATAAAACTGGTGATACAGATTACATTGATGATATAGAGAACACTGGTGAAATAGATAACACTGGTGATATAGATAACACTGGTGATACCGATAACACTGATGATATAGAGAACACTGGTGAAATAGATAAAACTGGTGATACAGATAACACGGGTGATATAGATAACACTGGTGACATAGATAACAATGGTGATATAGATAACACTGGTGATATAGATAACACTGGTGATATAGATAACATTGAAGATATAGATAGCACGGTGGCATAGTGGTTAGCACTGTTGCCTCACAGTGCCAGGGACCAGGGTTCGAATCCAGCCCCGGGCAAATGTCTGTGTGGAGTTTGCACATTCTGCGTGGGTTTTCTCCGGGTGCTCCGGTTTCCTCCCACAGTCCAAAGATGTGCGGTTAGGTTGATTGGCTATGATAAATTGACACTTAGTGTTAGGCGGATTAAATACGTGGGGTTATGGGGATAGGGTGGGATATGTGTTGGTGTAGGGGTTACAGGGATCGGGTGGGATACGTGTCGGTGCAGGCTCGATGGCCTGAATTGGCCTATATCTGCACTGTGGGGTTTCTGTGATTTCTGCGATTCTGTGAACACTGATGATATAGATAACACTGGTGATAAAGATAACACTGGTGATAAAGATAACACTGGTGAGTTAGAAAAAACTGGTGATATAGATAACACTGGTGATACAAATAACACTGATGATATAGATAACAGTGGTGATATAGCTAACACTGGTGATATAGATAACACTGGTGAGACAGATAACACTGGTGAGACAGATAACACTGGTGATATAGATAACACTGGTGATATAGATATCACTGATGATATAGATAACACTGATATATAGATAACACCGGTGATATAGATAACACTGGTGACATAGATAACAATGGTGATAAAGTTAACACTGGTGATATAGATAACACTGGTGATATAGATAACACTGGTGATATAGATAACACTGGTGTCATAGATAACAATGGTGATATAGCTAACACTGATGATATAGATAACACTGGTGATATAGATAACACTGGTGATATAGATAACACTGATGATATAGATAACACTGGTGATATAGATAACACGGGTGATATAGATAACACGGGTGATATAGATAACAATGGTGATATAGATAACACTGGTGATACAGATAACAGTGATGATATAGAGAGCACTGGTGCAATAGATAAAACTGGTGATACAGATAACACTGGTGATATAGATAACACTGGTGATATAGATAAAACTGGTGATATACATAACACTGATGATGTAGATAACACTGATGATATAGATTAAACTGGTGATACAGATAACACTGGTGATATAGATAACACTGGTGACATAGAGAACACTGGTGATATAGATAACACTGATGATATAGATAACACTGGTGATATAGTTAACAATGGTGATATAGATAGCACTGGTGATATAGATAACACTGATGATACAGATAACACTGATGATATAGATAACACTGGTGATACAGATAAAACTGTGATACAGATAACACTGGTGATATAGATCACACTGGTGAAATAGATAAAACTTGTGATATAGATTACACTGATGATATAGATAACACTGGTGATATAGATAAAACTGGTGATACAGATAACACTGGTGATATAGATAACAATTATGATATAGATAACACGGATGATATAGAAAACACTGATGATATAGATAGCACTGGTGATATAGATAACTCTGGTGACATAGATAACAATGGTAATATAGATAACACTAGTGATATTGATAACACTGGTGATATAGATAACACTGGTGATATAGATAACACTGGTGACATAGATAACACTGGTGATATACATAACACTGATTAAATAGATAACACTGGTGACATAGATAACACTGGTGATATACATAACACTGATGATGCAGATAACACTGATGATGCAGATAACACTGGTGACATAGATAACACTGGTGACATAGATAAAACTGGTGATATATATAAAACTGGTGATACAGATAACACTGGTGACATAGATAACAATGGTGATATAGATAGCACTGGTGATACAGATAACACTGCTGATACAGATAACACTGATGATATAGATAACACTGGTGATACAGACAAAACTGTGATACAGATAACACTGGTGATATAGATCACACTGGTGAAATAGATAAAACTTGTGATATAGATAACACTGATGATATAGATAACACTGGTGATATAGATAAAACTGGTGATACAGATAACACTGGTGATATAGATAACACTTATGATATAGATAACACGGATGATATAGAAAACACTGATGATATAGATAGCACTGGTGGTATAGATAACACTGGTTATATAGATAACACTGGTGACATAGATAACACTGGTGATATAGATAACACTGATGATATAGATAACACTGGTGATATAGATAATACTGGTGATATGGATAACATTGATGATACAGATGACACTGGTGAGATAGATAAGACTGATGATACAGATAACACTGATGATGCAGATAACACTGATGATGCAGATAACACTGGTGATACAGAAAAACCTGGTGATATAGATAACACTGGTGATATAGATAAAAACTGGTGATATAGATAACACTGGTGACACAGATAACACTGGTGATATAGATAATACTGATGAGATAGATAAGGCTGATGATATAGATAGCACTGGTGATACAGATAATACTGGTGATACAGATAACACTGGTGACATAGATAACACTGGTGATATAGATAACACTGATGATATAGATAACTCTGATGATATAGATAACACCGGTGATATAGATAACACAGGTGACATAGATAACAATGGTGATATAGAAAACACTGGTGATATAGATAACACTGGTGACATCGATAACAATGGTGATATAGCTAACACTGGTGATATAGATAACACTGGTGATATAGATAACACTGGTGATATAGATAACACTGATGATATAGATAACACTGGTGATATAGATAGCACTGGTGATATAGATAACACGGGTGATATAGATAACACGGGTGATATAGATAACACTGGTGATACAGATTACATTGATGATATAGAGAACACTGGTGAAATAGATAAAACTGGTGATACAGATAACACTGGTGATATAGATAACACTGGTGATATAGATAACACTGATCATATAGATAACACTGATGATATCGATAACACTGGTGATATAGATAAAACTGGTGATACAGATAACACTGGTGATATAGATAACACTGGTGATACCGATAACACTGATGATATAGAGAACACTGGTGAAATAGATAAAACTGGTGATACAGATAACACGGGTGATATAGATAACACTGGTGACATAGATAACAATGGTGATATAGATAACACTGGTGATATAGATAACACTGGTGATATAGATAACATTGAAGATATAGATAGCACGGTGGCATAGTGGTTAGCACTGTTGCCTCACAGTGCCAGGGACCAGGGTTCGAATCCGGCCCCGGGCAAATGTCTGTGTGGAGTTTGCACATTCTCCCCGTGTTTGCGTGGGTTTTCTCCGGGTGCTCCGGTTTCCTCCCACAGTCCAAAGATGTGCGGTTAGGTTGATTGGCTATGATAAATTGACACTTAGTGTTAGGCGGATTAAATACGTGGGGTTATGGGGATAGGGTGGGATATGTGTTGGTGTAGGGGTTACAGGGATCGGGTGGGATACGTGTCGGTGCAGGCTCGATGGCCTGAATTGGCCTATATCTGCACTGTGGGGTTTCTGTGATTTCTGTGATTCTGTGAACACTGATGATATAGATAACACTGGTGATAAAGATAACACTGGTGATAAAGATAACACTGGTGATTTAGAAAAAACTGGTGATATAGATAACACTGGTGATACAAATAACACTGATGATATAGATAACAGTGGTGATATAGCTAACACTGGTGATATAGATAACACTGGTGATATAGATAACACTGGTGATATAAATAACACTGGTGATATAGTTAACACGGGTGATATAGATAAAAATGGTGATATAGATAACACTGGTGATACAGATAACACTGATGATATAGATAACATTGGTGATATAGATAACACTGATGATATAGATAACACTGATGATATAGATAACACTGATGATATAGATAACACTGATGATATAGATAACACTGGTGATATAGATAACACGGGTGATATAGATAACAATGGTGATACAGATAACACTGATGATATAGATAACACTGGTGATACAGATAAAACTGTGATACAGATAACACTGGTGATATAGATCACACTGGTGAAATAGATAAAACTTGTGATATAGATAACACTGATGATATAGATAACACTGGTGTTATAGATAAAACTGGTGATACAGATAACACTGGTGATATAGATAACATTTATGATATAGATAATACGGATGATATAGAAAACACTGATGATATAGATAGCACTGGTGGTATAGATAACACTGGTTATATAGATAACACTGGTGACATAGATAACACTGGTGATATAGATAACACTGATGATATAGATAACACTGGTGTTATAGATAATACTGGTGATATGGATAACATTGATGATACAGATGACACTGGGGAGATAGATAAGACTGATGATATAGATAACACTGATGATGCAGATAACACTGATGATGCAGATAACGCTGGTGATACAGAAAAACCTGGTGATATAGAAAACACTGGTGATATAGATAAAAACTGGTGATATAGATAACACTGGTGACACAGATAACACTGGTGATATAGATAATACTGATGAGATAGATAAGGCTGATGATATAGATAACACTGGTGATACAGATAATACTGGTGATACAGATAACACTGGTGACAGAGATAACACTGGTGATATAGATAACACTGATGATATAGATAACTCTGATGATATAGATAACACCGGTGATATAGATAACACTGGTGACATAGATAACTTTGGTGATATAGAAAACACTGGTGATATAGATAACACTGGTGATATAGATAACACTGGTGATATAGATAACACTGGTGACATCGATAACAATGGTGATATAGCTAACACTGGTGATATAGATAACACTGGTGATATAGATAACACTGGTGATATAGATAACACTGATGATATAGATAACACTGGTGATATAGATAGCACTGGTGATATAGATAACACGGGTGATATAGATAACACGGGTGATATAGATAACACTGGTGATACAGATTACATTGATGATATAGAGAACACTGGTGAAATAGATAAAACTGGTGATACAGATAACACTGGTGATATAGATAACACTGGTGATATAGATAACACTGATCATATAGATAACACTGATGATATCGATAACACTGGTGATATAGATAAAACTGGTGATACAGATAACACTGGTGATATAGATAACACTGGTGATACAGATAACACTGATGATGTAGAGAACACTGGTGAAATGGATAAAACTGGTGATACAGATAACACGGGTGATATAGAGAACATTGGTGAAATAGACAAAACTGGTGATACAGAAAACACTGGTGGTATAGATAACACTGGTGACATAGATAACAATGGTGATATAAATCACACTGGTGATATAGATAACACTGGTGACATAGATAACAATGGTGATATAGATAACACTGGTGATATAGATAACACTGGTGATATAGATAACATTGAAGATATAGATAGCACGGTGGCATAGTGGTTAGCACTGTTGCCTCACAGTGCCAGGGACCAGGGTTCGAATCCGGCCCCGGGCAACAGTCTGTGTGGAGTTTGCACATTCTCCCCGTGTTTGCGTGGGTTTTCTCCGGGTGCTCCGGTTTCCTCCCACAGTCCAAAGATGTGCGGTTAGGTTGATTGGCTATGATAAATTGACACTTAGTGTTAGGCGGATTAAATACGTGGGGTTATGGGGATAGGGTGGGATATGTGTTGGTGTAGGGGTTACAGGGATCAGGTGGGATACGTGTCGGTGCAGGCTCGATGGCCTGAATTGGCCTATATCTGCACTGTGGGGTTTCTGTGATTTCTGTGATTCTGTGAACACTGATGATATAGATAACACTGGTGATAAAGATAACACTGGTGATAAAGATAACACTGGTGATTTAGAAAAAACTGGTGATATAGATAACACTGGTGATACAAATAACACTGATGATATAGATAACAGTGGTGATATAGCTAACACTGGTGATATAGATAACACTGGTGATATAGATAACACTGGTGATATAAATAACACTGGTGATATAGTTAACACGGGTGATATAGATAAAAATGGTGATATAGATAACACTGGTGATACAGATAACACTGATGATATAGATAACATTGGTGATATAGATAACACGGGTGATATAGATAACAATGGTGATACAGATAACACTGATGATATAGATAACACTGGTGATATAGATAACACTGATGATATAGATAACACTGGTGATATAGATAACACTGGTGACATAGATATCAATGGTGATATAGATAACACTGGTGCTATAGATAACACTGGTGATACAGATGACACTGATGATATAGATAACACTGGTGATATAGATAAAACTGGTGATACAGATAACACTGGTGCTATCGATAACACGGGTGATATAGATAACAATGGTGATACAGATAACACTGATGATATAGATAACACTGGTGATATAGATAACACTGATGATATAGATAACACTGGTGATATAGATAACACTGGTGATATAGATAACACTGGTGACATAGATAACAATGGTGATATAGATAACACTGGTGCTATAGATAACACTGGTGATACAGATGACACTGATGATATAGATAACACTGGTGATATTGATAAAATTGGTGATACAGATAACACTGGTGATATGGTTAACACTGGTGATATAGATAACGCTGGTGATACAGATAACACTGATGATATAGAGAACACTGGTGAAATAGATAAAACTGGTGATACAGATAACACTGGTGATATAGATAACACTGATGATATAGTTAACACTGATATAGATAACACTGGTGATATAGATAAGATTGGTGACATAGATATCACTGGTGATATAGATAACACTGGTGATATAGATAACACTGGTGATATAGATAACACTGGTGATATAGATAAAACTGGTGATATAGATAAAACTGGTGATACAGATAACACTGGTGATATAGATAACACTGGTGATATATATAAAACTGGTGATATAGATAACACTGATGATGTAGATAACACTGATGATATAGATTAAACTGGTGATACAGATAACACTGGTGACATAGATAACACTGGTGACATAGATAACAATGGTGATATAGATAACACTGGTGATACAGATAACACTGGTGATATAGATAACACTGGCGACTTGGAGAACACTGGTGATATGGATAACACTGATGATATAGATAACACTGGTGATATAGATAACAATGGTGATATAGATAGCACTGGTGATATAGATAACACTGGTGATACAGGTAACACTGATGATATAGATAACACTGGTGATACAGATAAAACTGTGATACAGATAACACTGGTGATATAGATCACACTGGTGATATAGATAAAACTGGTGATATAGATAACACTGATGATATAGATAACACTGGTGATATAGATAAAACTGGTGATACAGATAACACTGGTGATACAGATAACACTTATGATATAGATAACACGGATGATAAAGAAAACAATGATGACATAGATAGCACTGGTGATATAGATAACTCTGGTGACATAGATAACAATGGTGATATAGATAACACTAGTGATATTGATAACACTGGTGATATAGATAACACTGTTGATATAGATAACACTGGTGACATAGATAACACTGGTGATATACATAACACTGATTAAATAGATAACACTGGTGACATAGATAACACTGGTGATATACATAACACTGATGATGCAGATAACACTGATGATGCAGATAACACTGTTGACATAGAAAGCACTGGTGATACAGATAACACTGGTGACATAGATAAGACGGACGATATAGATAACACTGGTGATACAGATAACACTGGTGATATAGATAACACTGGTGATATAGATAACACTGGTGACATAGATAACACTGGTGATATTGATATAAACTGGTGATATAGATAACACTGGTGAAACAGATAGCACTGGTGATATAGATAACACTGATGATATAGATAAGAATGATGTTACACATAACACTGGTGATACAGATAACACTGGTGATACAGATAACACTGGTGACATAGATAACACTGGTGACTTAGATAACACTGGTGACATAAATAACACTGGTGATATAGATAACACTGGTGACATAGATAAAACTGGTGATATATATAAAGCTGGTGATACAGATAACACTGATGATATAGATAACACTGATGATATAGTTAACACTGATGATACTGATAGCACTGGTGATATAGATAACACTGGTGACATAGATAACAATGGTGATATAGATAACACTAATGATATAGATAACACTGGTGGTATAGATAACACTGGTTATATAGATAACACTGGTGAAATAGATAACACTGGTGATATAGATAACACCGATGATATAGATAACACTGGTGATATAGATATCACTGGTGATATAGATAACATTAATGATGCAGATAACACTGGTGACATAGATAACACTGGTGATATCGATAACACTGATGATGCAGATAACACTGATGATGCAGATAACACTGGTGACATAGATAACACTGGTGATAGAGATAACACTGATGATATAGATAACACTGGTGATACAGATAACCCTGGTGATATAGATAACACTGGTGATATAGATAAAAACTGGTGATATAGATAATACTGGTGACACAGATAACACTGGTGATATAGATAACACTGATGATATAGATAAGACTGATGATATAGATAACACTGGTGATACAGATAACACTGGTGATACAGATAAGACTGGCGACATAGATAAGACTGATGATATAGATAACACTGGTGATACAGATAATACTGGTGATACAGATAACACTGGTGACTTAGATCACATTGGTGACATAGATAAAACTGGTGACTTAAGTAACACTGGTGATATAGATAAAACTGCTGATATAGGTAACACTGGTGACATAGATAAAACTGGTGATATAGATAAAACTGGTGATACAGATAACACTGATGATATACAGAACACTGGTGATATAGATAAAACTGGTGATACAGATAACACTGGTGATATAGATAACACTGGTGATATAGATAACACTGATGATATAGATAACACTGGTGATATTGATACAACTGGTGATACAGATAACACTGGTGATATAGATATCACTGATGATATAGATAACACTGATGATATAGATAACACCGGTGATATAGATAACACTGGTGACATGGAAAGCAATGGTGATAAAGATAACACTGGTGATATAGATAACACTGGTGATATAGATAACACTGGTGATATAGATAACACTGGTGACATAGATAACAATGGTGATATAGCTAGCACTGGTGATATAGATAACACTGGTGATATAGATAACACTGGTGATATAGATAACACTGATGATATAGATAACACTGGTGATATAGATAACACTGGTGATATAGATAACACGGGTGATATAGATAACAATGGTGATATAGATAACAATGGTGATATAGATAACACTGGTGATACAGATAACACTGGTGATATAGATAACACTGGCGACTTGGAGAACACTGGTGATATGGATAACACTGATGATATAGATAACACTGGTGATATAGATAACAATGGTGATATAGATAGCACTGGTGATATAGATAACACTGGTGATACAGGTAACACTGATGATATAGATAACACTGGTGATACAGATAAAACTGTGATACAGATAACACTGGTGATATAGATCACACTGGTGATATAGATAAAACTGGTGATATAGATAACACTGATGATATAGATAACACTGGTGATATAGATAAAACTGGTGATACAGATAACACTGGTGATACAGATAACACTTATGATATAGATAACACGGATGATAAAGAAAACAATGATGACATAGATAGCACTGGTGATATAGATAACTCTGGTGACATAGATAACAATGGTGATATAGATAACACTAGTGATATTGATAACACTGGTGATATAGATAACACTGTTGATATAGATAACACTGGTGACATAGATAACACTGGTGATATACATAACACTGATTAAATAGATAACACTGGTGACATAGATAACACTGGTGATATACATAACACTGATGATGCAGATAACACTGATGATGCAGATAACACTGTTGACATAGAAAGCACTGGTGATACAGATAACACTGGTGACATAGATAAGACGGACGATATAGATAACACTGGTGATACAGATAACACTGGTGATATAGATAACACTGGTGATATAGATAACACTGGTGACATAGATAACACTGGTGATATTGATATAAACTGGTGATATAGATAACACTGGTGAAACAGATAGCACTGGTGATATAGATAACACTGATGATATAGATAAGAATGATGTTACACATAACACTGGTGATACAGATAACACTGGTGATACAGATAACACTGGTGACATAGATAACACTGGTGACTTAGATAACACTGGTGACATAAATAACACTGGTGATATAGATAACACTGGTGACATAGATAAAACTGGTGATATATATAAAGCTGGTGATACAGATAACACTGATGATATAGATAACACTGATGATATAGTTAACACTGATGATACTGATAGCACTGGTGATATAGATAACACTGGTGACATAGATAACAATGGTGATATAGATAACACTAATGATATAGATAACACTGGTGGTATAGATAACACTGGTTATATAGATAACACTGGTGAAATAGATAACACTGGTGATATAGATAACACCGATGATATAGATAACACTGGTGATATAGATATCACTGGTGATATAGATAACATTAATGATGCAGATAACACTGGTGACATAGATAACACTGGTGATATCGATAACACTGATGATGCAGATAACACTGATGATGCAGATAACACTGGTGACATAGATAACACTGGTGATAGAGATAACACTGATGATATAGATAACACTGGTGATACAGATAACCCTGGTGATATAGATAACACTGGTGATATAGATAAAAACTGGTGATATAGATAATACTGGTGACACAGATAACACTGGTGATATAGATAACACTGATGATATAGATAAGACTGATGATATAGATAACACTGGTGATACAGATAACACTGGTGATACAGATAAGACTGGCGACATAGATAAGACTGATGATATAGATAACACTGGTGATACAGATAATACTGGTGATACAGATAACACTGGTGACTTAGATCACATTGGTGACATAGATAAAACTGGTGACTTAAGTAACACTGGTGATATAGATAAAACTGCTGATATAGGTAACACTGGTGACATAGATAAAACTGGTGATATAGATAAAACTGGTGATACAGATAACACTGATGATATACAGAACACTGGTGATATAGATAAAACTGGTGATACAGATAACACTGGTGATATAGATAACACTGGTGATATAGATAACACTGATGATATAGATAACACTGGTGATATTGATACAACTGGTGATACAGATAACACTGGTGATATAGATATCACTGATGATATAGATAACACTGATGATATAGATAACACCGGTGATATAGATAACACTGGTGACATGGAAAGCAATGGTGATAAAGATAACACTGGTGATATAGATAACACTGGTGATATAGATAACACTGGTGATATAGATAACACTGGTGACATAGATAACAATGGTGATATAGCTAGCACTGGTGATATAGATAACACTGGTGATATAGATAACACTGGTGATATAGATAACACTGATGATATAGATAACACTGGTGATATAGATAACACTGGTGATATAGATAACACGGGTGATATAGATAACAATGGTGATATAGATAACACTGGTGATACAGATAACACTTATGATATAGAGAGCACTGGTGAAATAGATAAAACTGGTGATATACATAACACTGATGATGTAGATAACACTGATGATATAGATTAAACTGGTGATACAGATAACACTGGTGATATAGATAACACTGGTGACATAGAGAACACTGGTGATATGGATAACACTGATGATATAGATAACACTGGTGATATAGATAACAATGGTGATATAGATAGCACTGGTGATATAGATAACACTGGTGATACAGATAACACTGATGATATAGATAACACTGGTGATACAGATAAAACTGTGATACAGATAACACTGGTGATATAGATCACACTGGTGAAATAGATAAAACTTGTGATATAGATAACACTGATGATATAGATAACACTGGTGATATAGATAAAACTGGTGATACAGATAACACTGGTGATATAGATAACACTTATGATATAGATAACACGGATGATATAGAAAACACTGATGATATAGATAGCACTGGTGATATAGATAACTCTGGTGACATAGATAACAATGGTGATATAGATAACACTAGTGATATTGATAACACTGGTGATATAGATAACACTGGTGATATAGATAACACTGGTGACATAGATAACACTGGTGATATACATAACACTGATTAAATAGATAACACTGGTGACATAGATAACACTGGTGATATACATAACACTGATGATGCAGATAACACTGATGATGCAGATAACACTGGTGACATAGATAACACTGGTGATACAGATAAGACTGGTGACATAGATAAGACGGACGATATAGATAACACTGGTGATACAGATAACACTGGTGATATAGATAACATTGGCGATATTGATAACACTGGTGACATAGATAACAATGGTGGTACAGATAAGACTGGTGACATAGCTAAGACTGATGATATAGATAACACTGGTGATACAAATAACATTGGTGATATAGATAACACTGATGATATAGATAAGAATGCTGATATACATAACACTGGTGATACAGATAACACTGATGATACAGATAACACTGGTGACATAGATAACACTGGTGACATAGATAAAACTGGTGATATATATAAAACTGGTGATACAGGTAACACTGGTGATATAGATAACACTGGTGACATAGATAACAATGGTGATATAGATAACACTAATGATATAGATAACACTGGTGGTATCGATAACACTGGTTATATAGATAACACTGGTGACATAGATAACACTGGTGATATAGATAACACTGTTGATATGGATAATACTGGTGATATGGATAACATTGATGATACAGATAACACTGGTGATATAGATAACACTGGTGATATCGATAACGCTGATGGAGCAGATAACACTGATGATGCAGATAACACTGGTGATACAGAAAACACTGGTGATATAGATAACACTGGTGATATAGATAAAAACTGGTGATATAGATAACACTGGTGACACAGATAACACTGGTGATATGGATAATACTGATGAGATAGATAAGACTGATGATGTCGATAACACTGGTGATACAGATAATACTGGTGATACAGATAACACTGGTGACATAGATAACACTGGTGACATAAATAACACTGGTGATACAGATAAAACTGCTGATATAGATAACACTGGTGACATAGATAAAACTGGTGATATAGATAAAACTGGTGATGCAGATAACACTGGTGATATCGATAACACTGGTGATACCGATAACACTGATGATATAGATAAAACTGGTGATACAGATAACACGGGTGATATAGATAACACTGGTGACATAGATAACAATGGTGATATAGATAACACTGGTGATATAGATAACACTGGTGATATAGATAACATTGGTGACAAAACTGGCAGACGACCTCACGACCATCAGAGACACAAAGCAGAGACAGACCCTCACCAGGTACAGACTAAGCGACCACAACTGGAAATTGAAAAAGGCAGATACAAGAAATCCTGGCAGCCTAGAGAGAATAGAATATGCGATCAATGTCTGGCCGGCGAGGTTGAAGCAGAAATGCATTTCCTCCTAAAATGCGAAAAATTCAACACATCAAGAAACATATTATTCAACAAGCTAAGCCAAACAACCCCAGATTTCAAGGAATTGGATGACCTGTCAAAATTGAGATTAGTCCTGGGAGAAGGAGACAGACCATACCTTGGGGCCAAATATGTAACAACATGTCACAACCTGAGGACTGTTTAAAATTAAGACTGTTTAAAATTAATATTGAACGTACCAAATGAAGTACAAAGACTGTTTAAAATTAATATTGTTTAAAAGTAATATTGTATGTACCCAACAAATGTCAAATCGATTGACACCTACAGAATGTTTGAAAATGTACCTTTTTGCTATGTAAGCTTTGGCAATATGGTTCTCTGTAAACTTTCATGCCAATAAAGCATTTGAATTTGAAATTTGAATTTGATAACAATGGTGATATAGATAACACTCATGATATAGATAACACTGGTGATATAGATAACACTGGTGATATAGATAACATTGAAGATATAGATAGCACGGTGGCATAGTGGTTAGCACTGTTGCCTCACAGTGCCAGGGACCCGGGTTCGAATCCGGCCCCGGGCATCTGTCTGTGTGGAGTTTGCTCATTCTCCCCGTGTTTGCGTGAGTTTTCTCCGGGTGCTCAGGATTCCTCCCACAGTCCAAAGATGTGCGGGTTAGGTTGATTGGCTATGATAAATTGACCCTTAGTGTTAGGGGGATTAAATACGTGGTGTTATGGGGATAGGGTGGGATATGTGCTGGTGTAGGGGTTACAGGGATCGGGTGGGATACGTGTCGGTGCAGGCTCGATGGGCCGAAATGGCCTCTATCTGCACTGTGGGGTTTCTGTGATTTCTGTGATTCTGTGAACACTGATGATATAGATAACACTGGTGATAAAGATAACAATGGTGATTTAGATAAAACTGGTGATATAGATAACACTGGTGATATAGATAACAATGGTGATATAGATAACACTGGTGATACAGATAACACTGATGATATAGAGAACAGTGGTGAAATAGATAAAACTGGTGATACAGATAACACTGGTGATATAGATAACACTGGTGATATAGATAATACTGATGATATAGATAACACTGATGATATAGATAACACTGGTGATATAGATAACACTGGTGACATAGATAACAATGGTGATATCGATAACACTGGTGCTATAGATAACACTGGTGATACAGATGACACTGATGATATAGATAATACTGGTGATATTGATAAAAACCCGTGATATATATAACACTGGTGATACAGATAACACTGGTGATACAGATAAGACTGGTGACATAGATAAGACTGAAGATATAGATAACACTGGTGACAGATATAACTGGTGATATAGATAACACTGGTGATACAGATAACACTGGTGATATAGAGAACACTGGTGATATAGATAAAACTGGGGATACAGTTAACACTGGTGATATAGATAACACTGGTGATATAGATAACACTGATGATAAAGATAACACTGGTGATATAGATAACACTGGTGACATAGATAACAATGGTGATATAGATAACACTGGTGACATAGATAACAATGGTGATATAGATATCACTGATGATATAGATAACACTGGTGATATAGATAACACTGGTGATATAGATAACATTGATGATATAGAAAACACTGATGATATAGATAATGCTGGTGATAAAGATAACACTGGTGATATAGATAATACTGGTGATATAGATAAAACTGGTGATACAAATAACACTGATGATATAGATAACACTGGTGATATAGATATCACTGGTGATATAGATAACACTGATGATATAGATAACACTGGTGATATAGATAACACTGGTGATATAGATAACACTGATGATATAGATAACACTGGTGATATAGATAACACTGGTGATATAGATAAGAATGCTGATATACATAACACTGGTGATACAGATAACACTGATGATACAGATAACACTGGTGACATAGATAACACTGGTGACATAGATAAAACTGGTGATATATATAAAACTGGTGATACAGATAACACTGGTGATATAGATAACACTGGTGACATAGATAACAATGGTGATATAGATAACACTAATGATATAGATAACACTGGTGGTATAGATAACACTGGTTATATAGATAACACTGGTGACATAGATAACACTGGTGATATAGATAACACTGATGATATAGATAACACTGGTGATATAGATAATACTGGTGATATGGATAACATTGATGATACAGATAACACTGGTGATATAGATAACACTGGTGATATCGATAACGCTGATGATGCAGATAACACTGATGATGCAGATAACACTGGTGATACAGAAAACCCTGGTGATATAGATAACACTGGTGATATAGATAAAAACTGGTGACATAGATAACACTGGTGACACAGATAACACTGGTGATATAGATAATACTGATGAGATAGATAAGACTGATGATATAGATAACACTGGTGATACAGATAATACTGGTGATACAGATAACACTGGTGACATAGATAACACTGGTGACATAAATAACACTGGTGATACAGATAAAACTGCTGATATAGATAACACTGGTGACATAGATAAAACTGGTGATATAGATAAAACTGGTGATACAGATAACACTGGTGATATAGATAACACTGGTGATACCGATAACACTGATGATATAGAGAACACTGGTGAAATAGATAAAACTGGTGATACAGATAACACGGGTGATATAGATAACACTGGTGACATAGATAACAATGGTGATATAGATAACACTGGTGATATAGATAACACTGGTGATATAGATAACATTGGTGACAAAACTGGCAGACGACCTCACGACCATCAGAGACACAAAACAGAGACAGACCCTCACCAGGTACAGACTAAGCGACCACAACTGGAAATTGAAAAAGGCAGTTACAAGAAATCCTGGCAGCCTAGAGAGAATAGAATATGCGATCAATGTCTGGCCGGCGAGGTTGAAGCAGAAATGCATTTCCTCCTAAAATGCGAAAAATTCAACACATCAAGAAACATATTATTCAACAAGCTAAGCCAAACAACCCCAGATTTCAAGGAATTGGATGACCTGTCAAAATTGAGATTAGTCCTGGGAGAAGGAGACAGACCATACCTTGGGGCCAAATATGTAACAACATGTCACAACCTGAGGACTGTTTAAAATTAAGACTGTTTAAAATTAATATTGAACGTACCAAATGAAGTACAAAGACTGTTTAAAATTAATATTGTTTAAAAGTAATATTGTATGTACCCAACAAATGTCAAATCGATTGACACCTACAGAATGTTTGAAAATGTACCTTTTTGCTATGTAAGCTTTGGCAATATGGTTCTCTGTAAACTTTCATGCCAATAAAGCATTTGAATTTGAAATTTGAATTTGATAACAATGGTGATATAAATAACACTCATGATATAGATAACACTGGTGATATAGATAACACTGGTGATATAGATAACATTGAAGATATAGATAGCACGGTGGCATAGTGGTTAGCACTGTTGCCTCACAGTGCCAGGGACCCGGGTTCGAATCCGGCCCCGGGCATCTGTCTGTGTGGAGTTTGCTCATTCTCCCCGTGTTTGCGTGGGTTTTCTCCGGGTGCTCAGGATTCCTCCCACAGTCCAAAGATGTGCGGGTTAGGTTGATTGGCTATGATAAATTGACCCTTAGTGTTAGGGGGATTAAATACGTGGTGTTATGGGGATAGGGTGGGATATGTGCTGGTGTAGGGGTTACAGGGATTGGGTGGGATACGTGTCGGTGCAGGCTCGATGGGCCGAAATGGCCTCTATCTGCACTGTGGGGTTTCTGTGATTTCTGTGATTCTGTGAACACTGATGATATAGATAACACTGGTGATAAAGATAACACTGGTGATTTAGATAAAACTGGTGATATAGATAACACTGGTGATATAGATAACACTGGTGATACAGATAACACTGATGATATAGAGAACAGTGGTGAAATAGATAAAACTGGTGATACAGATAACACTGGTGATATAGATAACACTGGTGATATAGATAATACTGATGATATAGATAACACTGATGATAAAGATAACACTGGTGATATAGATAACACTGGTGACATAGATAACAATGGTGATATCGATAACACTGGTGCTATAGATAACACTGGTGATACAGATGACACTGATGATATAGATAATACTGGTGATATTGATAAAAACCCGTGATATATATAACACTGGTGATACAGATAACACTGGTGATACAGATAAGACTGGTGACATAGATAAGACTGATGATATAGATAACACTGGTGACAGATATAACTGGTGATATAGATAACACTGGTGATACAGATAACACTGATGATATAGAGAACACTGGTGATATAGATAAAACTGGGGATACAGTTAACACTGGTGATATAGATAACACTGGTGATATAGATAACACTGATGATAAAGATAACACTGGTGATATAGATAACACTGGTGACATAGATAACAATGGTGATATAGATAACACTGGTGACATAGATAACAATGGTGATATAGATATCACTGATGATATAGATAACACTGGTGATATAGATAACATTGATGATATAGATAACACTGATGATATAGATAACACTGATGATATAGATAATGCTGGTGATAAAGATAACACTGGTGATATAGATAAAACTGGTGATACAAATCACACTGATGATATAGATAACACTGGTGATATAGATATCACTGGTGATATAGATATCACTGGTGATATAGATAACACTGATGATATAGATAACACTGGTGATATAGATAACACTGGTGATATAGATAACACTGATGATATAGATAACACTGGTGATATAGATAAGAATGCTGATATACATAACACTGGTGATACAGATAACACTGATGATACAGATAACACTGGTGACATAGATAACACTGGTGACATAGATAAAACTGGTGATATATATAAAACTGCTGATACAGATAACACTGGTGATATAGATAACACTGGTGACATAGATAACAATGGTGATATAGATAACACTAATGATATAGATAACACTGGTGGTATAGTTAACACTGGTTATATAGATAACACTGGTGACATAGATAACACTGGTGATATAGATAACACTGATAATATAGATAACACTGGTGATATAGATAATACTGGTGATATGGATAACATTGATGATACAGATAACACTGGTGATATAGATAACACTGGTGATATCGATAACGCTGATGATGCAGATAACACTGATGATGCAGATAACACTGGTGATACAGAAAACCCTGGTGATATAGATAACACTGGTGATATAGATAAAAACTGGTGATATAGATAACACTGGTGACACAGATAACACTGGTGATATAGATAATACTGATGAGATAGATAAGACTGATGATATAGATAACACTGGTGATACAGATAATACTGGTGATACAGATAACACTGGTGACATAGATAACACTGGTGACATAAATAACACTGGTGATACAGATAAAACTGCTGATATAGATAACACTGGTGACATAGATAAAACTGGTGATATAGATAAAACTGGTGATACAGATAACACTGGTGATATAGATAACACTGGTGATACCGATAACACTGATGATATAGAGAACACTGGTGAAATAGATAAAACTGGTGATACAGATAACACGGGTGATATAGATCACACTGGTGACATAGATAACAATGGTGATATAGATAACACTGGTGATATAGATAACACTGGTGATATAGATAACATTGGTGACAAAACTGGCAGACGACCTCACGACCATCAGAGACACAAAGCAGAGACAGACCCTCACCAGGTACAGACTAAGCGACCACAACTGGAAATTGAAAAAGGCAGATGCAAGAAATCCTGGCAGCCTAGAGAGAATAGAATATGCGATCAATGTCTGGCCGGCGAGGTTGAAGCAGAAATGCATTTCCTCCTAAAATGCGAAAAATTCAACACATCAAGAAACATATTATTCAACAAGCTAAGCCAAACAACCCCAGATTTCAAGGAATTGGATGACCTGTCAAAATTGAGATTAGTCCTGGGAGAAGGAGACAGACCATACCTTGGGGCCAAATATGTAACAACATGTCACAACCTGAGGACTGTTTAAAATTAAGACTGTTTAAAATTAATATTGAACGTACCAAATGAAGTACAAAGACTGTTTAAAATTAATATTGTTTAAAAGTAATATTGTATGTACCCAACAAATGTCAAATCGATTGACACCTACAGAATGTTTGAAAATGTACCTTTTTGCTATGTAAGCTTTGGCAATATGGTTCTCTGTAAACTTTCATGCCAATAAAGCATTTGAATTTGAAATTTGAATTTGATAACAATGGTGATATAGATAACACTCATGATATAGATAACACTGGTGATATAGATAACACTGGTGATATAGATAACATTGAAGATATAGATAGCACGGTGGCATAGTGGTTAGCACTGTTGCCTCACAGTGCCAGGGACCCGGGTTCGAATCCGGCCCCGGGCATCTGTCTGTGTGGAGTTTGCTCATTCTCCCCGTGTTTGCGTGGGTTTTCTCCGGGTGCTCAGGTTTCCTCCCACAGTCCAAAGATGTGCGGGTTAGGTTGATTGGCTATGATAAATTGACCCTTAGTGTTAGGGGGATTAAATACGTGGTGTTATGGGGATAGGGTGGGATATGTGCTGGTGTAGGGGTTACAGGGATCGGGTGGGATACGTGTCGGTGCAGGCTCGATGGGCCGAAATGGCCTCTATCTGCACTGTGTGGTTTCTGTGATTTCTGTGATTCTGTGAACACTGATGATATAGATAACACTGGTGATAAAGATAACACTGGTGATTTAGATAAAACTGGTGATATAGATAACACTGGTGATATAGATAACAATGGTGATATAGATAACACTGGTGATACAGATAACACTGATGATATAGAGAACAGTGGTGAAATAGATAAAACTGGTGATACAGATAACACTGGTGATATAGATAACAATGGTGATAGAGATAATACTGATGATATAGATAACACTGATGATATAGATAACACTGGTGATATAGATAACACTGGTGACATAGATAACAATGGTGATATCGATAACACTGGTGCTATAGATAACACTGGTGATACAGATGACACTGATGATATAGATAACACTGGTGATATAGATAAAACTGGTGATACAGATAACACTGGTGATATAGATAACACTGGTGATATAGATAACACTGGTGATATAGATAACACTGGTGATACAGATAACACTGATGATATAGAGAACACTGGTGTAATAGATAAAACTGGTGATACAGATAACACTGGTGGTATAGATAACACTGATGATATAGTTAACACTGATATAGAGAACACTGGTGTAATAGATAAAACTGGTGATATAGATAACAATGGTGATATAGATATCACTGGTGATATAGATAACACTGGTGATATAGATAACACTGGTGATACAGATAACACTGTTGATATAGATAACACTGGTGATATAGATAAAACTGGTAATATAGATAACACTGATGATGTAGATAACACTGATGATATAGATTAAACTGGTGATACAGATAACACTGGTGATATAGATAACACTGGTGACATAGACAACAATGGTGATATAGATAACACTGGTGATATAGATAAAACTGGTGATATAGATAACACTGGTGACATAGAGAACACTGGTGATATAGATATCACTGATGATATAGATAACACTGGTGATATAGATAACACTGGTGCTATAGATACCATTGATGATGCAGATAACACTGGTGACATAGATAACATTGGTGATACAGATAAGACTGGTGACATAGAAATGACTGATGATATAGATAACACTGGTGATGTAGATAACACTGGTGACATAGATAACACTGGTGATACAGATAACACTGTTGACATAAATAACACTGGTGATACAGATAAGGCTGGCGATGTAGAAAGCACTGGTGATATTGATAAAAACTGGTGATATAGATAACACTGGTGATACAGATAACACTGGTGATACAGATAACAATTGTGATATAGATAACACTGGTGATATAGATAACACTGATGATATAGATAAGACTGATGATATAGATAACACTGGTGACATAGATAACACTGGTGATACAGATAACACTGGTGACATAGATAACACTGGTGATACAGATAAGACTGGTGACATAGATAAGACTGATGATATAGATAACACTGGTGATGCAGATAACACTGGTGATATAGATAACACTGGTGATATAGATAATACTGGTGATATTGATAAAAACCCGTGATATATATAACACTGGTGATACAGATAACACTGGTGATACAGATAAGACTGGTGACATAGATAAGACTGATGATATAGATAACACTGGTGACAGATATAACTGGTGATATAGATAACACTGGTGATACAGATAACACTGATGATATAGAGAACACTGGTGATATAGATAAAACTGGGGATACAGTTAACACTGGTGATATAGATAACACTGGTGATATAGATAACACTGATGATAAAGATAACACTGGTGATATAGATAACACTGGTGACATAGATAACAATGGTGATATAGATAACACTGGTGACATAGATAACAATGGTGATATAGATATCACTGATGATATAGATAACACTGGTGATATAGATAACACTGGTGATATAGATAACATTGATGATATAGATAACACTGATGATATAGATAATGCTGGTGATAAAGATAACACTGGTGATATAGATAATACTGGTGATATAGATAAAACTGGTGATACAAATAACACTGATGATATAGATAACACTGGTGATACAGACAACACTGATGATATAGACAATACTGGTTTTATAGCTAACACTGGTGATATAGATAACACTGGTGATATAGGTAACACTGATGATGTGGATAACACTGGTGATATAGATAACACTGATGATATAGATAACACTGGTGATATAGATAACACTGGTGACACAGATAACACTGGTGATATAGATAACACTGATAAAGATAACACTGATGATATAGATAACACTGGTGATACAGATAACACTGGTGATATAGATAACACTGGTGACATAGATAACACTGGTGATATAGATAACACTGGTGACATAGATAACTCTGGTGCTATAGATAACTCTGGTGATACAGCTAACACTGATGATATAGATAACACAAATTGTAGTGTATGTACCTTTAAGAGGAACTATGTTTTTTTGATGCCCCTGTGTACTGTAGTACCGGTTATGACCACTCGGCTATATAAGCCTGTATAGCATCTTGTATAGTTAGTTCACCTCCAGACTTTGTTCAGTAAACACTTGTTAAATCAACTCCTGCATTCCGTGTCTCCATTAACACATGGATTCAACAGTGCCGACGAGTTAGAAACGAACTTACCTGCAATTCGGCAGCACCTCAAGGAGATCGATTCCTCAGACGAAGGTAAAAGAAAAAAAAAACTTTTGTTTCACCATCTAAACGGGCTGGTGGCAGGTAGTGTACTGATCCTTCCTGGTCAGCGGGCTGTGGCTCGATTGGGTGGCTCTGTAGCGGGGCCGGGCAGCGAGTCCGAAAGCAGAAGCAAACAGAGACAGAGGGTGCAGCACTCAGGAGACGGCTGGCGCTGCAAAGCAGGTCGGCGTTTGGACGGAGCAGAGGGAGGGGAAAATCCCAGAGAGTCCGATGGGAACGATTCTCCAAGTGACGGAGAAACTGTTTAAAATATAGGTGTAAATTAAAAAATTTAAAAAATAAAAATAGAAATACCACGGAGAACAGCGTTAGCAGCAGCGGCAGCAGCGGGAAAGCACGGGAGGCACCATCTTGACTTGGCAGGGAAGAAGGAAAATCACGGGAGGCGCCATTTTTGATTTTTAGGATGCCTAAGACTGGCAATATTACTGCTTTGGATAGTGATATAGAGGATTGGACCACATATGTGGAAAGAGTGGAGGTATATTGCAAGGCGAAGGAAGTAACGGATGATAAAAAGGCATCGGTACTTCTAAATCTGATGGGCGCAAGGACATACGGGTTGTTACGAAACTTGATCACTCCAGCCAAACCGATGGACAAGAATTTTAAGGAGATTGTTGATACACTACAGGAGCACTTAAACCCAACACTGCTGCTGATAGCGGAACGATTCAAATTCTTCAGGAGGGATCAGCACAAGAATGAAAGTAACGCTGATTACCTCACCGAATTATGAAAGCTGTCAAAGCACTGCCAATTTGGGGCAGGACTGGCAGATTCTCTCCGAGACAAATTCGTCTGCGGTCTCCTAAGCGAAGGCACACAGAAAAGACTACTTTCTGAGAAAGATTTGACACTGGACAAGGCTTTCAGTGTGGCTGTATCATACGAAGCAGCAGCAAGAGGAGCTGCAGAGATACAGCAAAAGCCACAGGACCTCGGCACCCATGAAATGACACGGGGTTTCGAGAGATATCGCTGCAGCAGATCCACCCATGACCAGAGGGACTGCTGGTTCAAGGACAAAGCATGCAGGCAATGCAGAAAGATGGGACACATTGCACGTGTATGCCGATCTGGAAAAAAATCCGCTGACAGTAAAAAGGTCAATAAGGAAAAGTACAGAAAGGTACAAATGACGACGGACAGTAGCTCTGAAGACCAGAAGAGTGATAGTGACTCCGGAAACAAGAGACTAAGCTGTCTCAAATTACATAATGTAATTGCCAAAGAAGATTACCAGACCATTTGGGTTACCCTCACAATAGCGGGGTCCCCAGTTAAAATGGAGCTAGATACAGGATCAGCTCTGACCGTCATAAGTCGACGGGATTACGAGCGGCTATTTCCGCATATACCTTTGAAAGACACGTCCATTAACTTGAAGACATATACGCGGCAGAAAGTATACCCCAGAGGGAAAATAAGGGTGCCTGTTGTATACAACGGCAAGGAAATACAGAAGTTGTATTTATACGTTCTGCAAGATGGTGGTCCACCGTTGTTGGGACGTGAATGGATCAGAAAGATACGTTTAGACTGGCACTCCATTCAGGCACTGACGGTGACCAGTAAGAAAAAAAATGATGATGACGTCACACCTGGATGATTAAAAGAAATCTTGGCTAACACCAAAGAAGTGTTTCAACAGGAACTAGGAACCCTGAAAGGCGCCACCGCCTCAATAAAAGTGGAAGATGCGGCAATTCCCAAGTTTTTTAAGGCAAGGCCGGTGCCATACGCAATTCGTCCAGCAGTCGAGGCAGAGCTGGAGAATTTGGAAAAAGCAGGCGTGTTATCCAAATGAGATTGGAGCGAGTGGGCAACATCCATCGTCCCGGTCATGAAGAAAACGTTGAATAATGATAAATCTGAAGGACAGAGAAAAATTCACATCTGTGGGGACTTCAAGGTGACTGTAAACCCCGTTCTTCACACGGTACAGTATCATCTTCCGAGGATAGAAGATATTTTCGCCTCACCATCCGGAGGGAAACATTTCACCAAAATTGACTTGGCACAGGCATATCTACAGATGGAGGTTGAGGAGGCCTCTAAAAAGTATCTCACGATAAACACACACAAAGGCCTGTACCAGTACAATTGACTGGTTTTTGGAGTAGCATCAGCTCCAACTATCTGGCAAAGAGCTATGGAGCAAGTCCTGCAAGGGTTTCCGGGGACTCAGTGCTACCTAGACGACATCCTTGTAACAGGAGAAAACGACAACGAGCACCTTGCCAATTTGGAGAAGGTACTCACGAGGCTGAGAGAACGGGGCCTACGAGCAAATCGCCCCAAGTGCGAATTTTTCCAGAAACAAATATCATATTATGACCATGTCATTAACGAAGAAGGGTTGCATAAGTCACCTGAAAAATTGAAGCGGTCGTAAAAGCCCCAGCGCCTGAAAATGTCTCACAATTAAGGTCGTTCCTGGGATTAATAAATTACTATCATAAATTTTTACCGAACTTGTCAACGGTTCTCCACCCTCTTAACGCACTGCTACAAATGGGAGTAATTTGGAAATGGAGCGAAGGCTGCAAACGTGCCTTCCATAAATGCAAAGGCTTGATCACGTCCAAGGAAGTGTTGGCTCATTACAACCCATCACTGCCAATCAGACTGGCGTGTGATGCATCCCCTTACGGCGTGGGAGCGGTATTATCGCATAGATTCCCTGATGGCTCGGAGCGGCCGATAGCTTTTGCGTCACGCTCATTGAACTCAGCTGAGCGTAACTATGCCCAGATCGACAGGGAGGCACTGAGCCTGGTGTGGGGGGTGAAGAAATTCAACCATCACCTACACGGACAAAAATTTACCTTGCTGACTGACCATCAACCCCTCGTCTCCATATTCAACCCTAAAAAGGGTGTTCCCATTATCACAGCGCAAAGGCTACAGAGGTGGTCCCTTTTCCTAGGGGCACCCCAATATGACATAGAATACAAAGGAACAAAACAGCATGGGAATGCTGACGGGTTATCGCGCCTACCGTTGCCAAGGGTAGAAGAGGCGCCTACAGTGGACCCAGTGGAGATGTTCCACTCGACCATAGTGGAATGTGTACCAGTGACAAATTCTACCATTGAAAAGGAAACGAGAAATGACCCGACTCTCTCACGAGTCTACGATTTAACGGTGAAGGGATGGCCAGCACATGACGAACCACTGTTGCCAGCATTCTCGCAAAGAAGAGAACAGCTGTCAGTGTGCCGAGGAACCTTGATGTGTGGATCCAGAGTGGTGATTCCACCCAAACTCCAGGATAAAGTGCTAAAGGAGCTTCACGAGGGGCATCTGGGTGGAGTGAAAATGAAGAACTTGGCCAGAGCGTTTGTGTGGTGGCCAGGTATCGATGGAGACATCGAGGAAATGACCAAGAGCTGTCTAGGATGCCAGAAGGTCCAAAACGCCCCACCACAAGCCCCTCTACATCCATGGGAGTGGCCCTCATCTCCATGGCAAAGGGTACATATCGACTTTGCTGGTCCACTTATGGACTCAATGTTCTTAATCGCGGTGGATGCACACTCCAAGTGGCTGGAGGTAATAAAGATGTCCTCCACCACCACGGGAAAAACCATCACAGTATTAAGGACCATATTCGCCAGGAATGGGCTGCCTGAACAGATCTGTTCTGATAATGGACCGCAATTTGTATCCGAAGAATTCAGGAAGTTCTTAAAAAACAATGGGGTTAAGCACGACACGTCCGCCCCATACAATCCCGCCACCAATGGATTAGCTGAAAGGTTTGTCCAGACCTTCAAGAAGGCCATAAAGGCCATGGGTAATGAAGACATAAATCTACAACATAAGGTAGATAACTTCTTGTTTGCGTACAGGAATGCAACACATGTGGTTACAAACCAAACCCCCGCCATGATGTTTTTCAATAGAAGACTAAGATGCCGGCTGGATTTGATCAAGCCAAACATCAGAAGGGACGTAGAGAGCCTGCAATTTCAAAGCATGAATGAAAGGCCAACTAGAACCTTCCAGATAGGACAACAAGTTTTGGCCCGGGACTACCGTACCGAGAAATGGCAGCCTGGAACTATTTGCACACGACTAGGACCGCTAATGTATACCGTGGTCATTGGAGAAAGCATAATAAGTTGCCATGCTGACCAGATCATAGAGTCATCCGAAAAGGGACAACCTACACCACAACTCTATACGCCTAGTGATGAAGCAGAGATACCCATAGTATCTACCTCCGATCCGGTGATATTGGAACCAGATGAACCCAACACTGGCATTCAAGCCGAATCGACCTTGCCAAAAGAACCTACTACACCACCGAAACCTACTACACCACCGAGGCGTTATCCGGACTGAGTCAGGAAGCCTCCAGAGAGACTGAATTTGTAATTGATTAACTTCAGCAAATGTGTAGATTATTGTTCTTGTAAAAATGTTATTTAATGATTACTTAAAATGTTCTGTACTATTTATCTGAAAGGGGAGGAATTGTAGTGTATGTACCTTTAAGAGGAACTATGTTCTTTTGAAGCCCCTGTGTACTGTAGCACCGGTAGTGACCACTCGTGTATATAAGCCTGTATAGCGTCTTGTATAGTTAGTTCACCTCCAGACTTTGTTCAGTAAACACTTGTTAAATCAACTCCTGCATTCCGTGTCTCCATTAACACACGGATTCAACACAGGTGATATAGATAACACTGGTGACATAGATAACACTGGTGATATAGATAACACTGGTGATACAGATAACACTGGTGACATAGATAACACTGGTGATATAGACAACACTGGTGATGTAGATAACACTGATGATACAGATAACACTGATGATACAGATAACACTGGTGATGTAGATAACACTGGTGATGTAGATAACACTGATATAGATAACACTGATGATATAGATAACACTGGTGATACAGAAAACACTGGTAATACAGATAACACTGGTGGCAAAGATAACACTGGTGACATTGATTACACTGGTGATGTAGATAACACTGGTGATATAGATAACACTGATGATACAGATAACACTGATGATACAGATAACACTGATGATACAGATAACACTGATGATATAGCTAACACTGGTGATGTAGATAACACTGGTGATATAGATAACACTAATGATATAGATAACACTGGTGATACAGAAAACACTGGTGATATAGATAACACTGGTGACATAGATAACACTGGTGATATAGATAACACTGGTGATGTAGATAACACTGGTGATATAGATAACACTGATGATACAGATAACACTGATGATATAGATAACACTGGTGATGTAGATAACACTGGTGATATAGATAACACTGATGATATAGATAACACTGATGATACAGAAAACACTGGTGATATAGATAACACTGGTGATGTAGATAACACTGGTGATATAGATAACACTGATGATACAGATAACACTGATGATATAGATAACACTGGTGATGTAGATAACACTGGTGATATAGATAACACTGATATAGATAACACTGATGATATAGATAACACTGGTGATACAGAGAACACTGGTGATACAGATAACACTGGTGGCATAGATAACACTGGTGACATTGATTACACTGGTGATGTAGATAACACTGGTGATATAGATAACACTGATGATACAGATAACACTGATGATATAGATAACACTAATGATACAGATAACACTGATGATATAGCTAACACTGGTGATATAGATAACACTGGTGATATAGATAACACTAATGATACAGATAACACTGGTGATACAGAAAACACTGGTGATATAGATAACACTGGTGACATAGATAACACTGGTGATATAGATAACACTGGTGATGTAGATAACACTGGTGATATAGATAACACGGATGATACAGATAACACTGATGATGTAGATAACACTGGTGACAGAGATACCACTGATGATATAGATAACACTGATGATACAGATAACACTGGTGATATAGATAACACTGGTGATACAGATAACACTAGTGACAGAGATACCACTGATGATACAGGTAACACTGGTGATATAGATAACACTGATGATATAGATAACACTGGTGTTATAGATAACACTGGTGATACAGATAACACTGGTGATATAGATAACACTGGTGTTATAGATAACACTGGTGATATAGATAACACTGGTGATACAGATAACACTGGTGACAGAGATACCACTGATGATATAGATAACACTGGTGATATAGATAACACTGGTGATATAGATAACACTGGTGACAGAGATAACACTGAGGATACAGATAACACTGCTGATATTGATAACACTGGTGACAGAGATACCACTGATGATATAGATAACACTGATGATACAGATAAGACTGTTGATATATGTAAAACACTGATGATTTAGATAACACTGGTGATGCCACCTGGTCAATGATGGACTGTAGTGCAGAGAACACTACTTTCCAATGTCATTGCAATGGAGTCAAATAACATGAATCTGTGCCTTGTCAATCTTCAGTGGGAAACAAGCCCACGGCGGTATGCAGCTCAGCAGGAGCAATGAACATGCTGTGCCTTCACCCTATAACAGCTGACCCTTCAGCAACTGCCATCACTGCTACCCTTTCTTTCTAGTGCCCAGTGCCTCTCCCTATGTTTCCTCATCATCATTAATGTCTACCTTTCCCATACTATGTGTATTTGTGCCTGTGTTTGCTTCAAGTAGAGGCAGTGATTGTTGTGCAGTGCTTTTAGATGCAGCTGGTGGTCAGTTTTCCCCTTGTTTTGTAAAGGGAGCACATCGTAAATTATGAGTACATGAGCATACTTATTCATTTTGTTAATTTATTGTCATTGGCCTGAATTTCATAGTCAGTGGCAAATGAAAGGCCTAACTTTTTCTGGTGAGTTTAGTGGGTATCTAGTATCACACCCTTTGTAAGGGGTGGTGTGTGGGTTGTTTGTCAGCTTCACCTCTGACTCCTTTGAGCAGTTTGAATTGCTCCCACTCCCTTTTGTTCTAGACTTTGGACTTATTTGGGGGTTGTAATAAACTTGCAACAGACACCTGGGTTAGTCAAAAGAATTCAGATCTTTATTTTGAGACAGAAAAAATATACAATACAATAAAACTTATACTCTAAAAGGGTGGGGAACACTCAGAATAAGCAAGGGAGAATTACAATATACAAAATCCCTTACCCTCCCAACCCCACTACGCTAGCTAGGCTGGAATCCAGAGGACCAGGAAATGCTCACCAAAACGACTTTCTTGACAGATTGTAGAGGTTCGCGATTTTGGGGTTCTCCTTAGTTGTGGCGGTTGGGGCCTGCCGTACTCTGGACATGGTAGAAGACTGCACCTGCGTTGGGTCTTCAGTTTGGGTTGGTCCGCTGATGCGGTTAGTCGCGCTGTTGGATGTATCAGGTGAGTACCCAATTTTCTTTGGTTAGGGCTAGTTTTAGGGTCTTTTGTGTCCAAATCTTACCCAGGGGTAAGTCAGACTAGCCTGTAGAGTGGAAACAAGTCTTTGGTTTGTGAGTTTTTCGGCGGTCGATTTCTTGTTGGTCGCGGTGGCCCAATATTACCTGGTTGGTGGTAATATTGGTGATTGTTGGTTTCTGTAGGCCTTCGGTTGCTGCGACTTTCATTCTCCTTTTGTTCCTTCAAGTCTCCGGTGATGATGATCCATTGAGCTGTACTGAACTGTTGATCTTGCTGTTCTTGCTGTACTCGCCGTGCTTCGCTGCCTTGATAATGAACTGTCTGAACACTGAAAAGGCAGGCCTCAATTATACTAATTTGAGGCCTGGCTTATCTGACCGCCAAATCTCGGGTTTCTTTGTTAAATTTGGCAGGCTCGTTATTTTTAATAGGTTTTAAAACTTTAACGCGCTTCAGGGATGGCCCATCTAAACTTAATGAGTTTCGGGGATGGTCCATCTAACTTTTAATTGACTTTTAATTGGTTTCGGGATTGTCTTGAAACTAGTTTAAAATGCAAAATGTTTGTCAATCTCTTTGATTGGTTTTGGACTGCTGCTTTAATTGTTGTATCCTGTAGGGCTATGTTCTTTCCTTTATGTTGCTGGGGGTAGGTATTGTTTTATTCATGTACCTTGGCTCTGCAAATTTTGGCTGGAACAGGTTCTATTGTCCTTATGTAAAGCTGGGGTGGCCCAGGACATTCCCAGGCTGTCCAATATCCAAACTCGGGGGGGTTGGGGGAGAGCACCCCACCTCCCCTGTGTCACAGCCTTTTGCAAGCCTGAACATGTCTTTTAAACCAGCCAAACCTTCCTGGGATTGTTATTTTAAATCCCTTTGGCCCAATAATTCCTTAAAACAGTCCAAAATTTCTCCCTTACACTTAGGGAAAATGTGTAATTTAACTCTTTGAACTCTTCTGTTAGGCCCAACCATACATTTTATCCTTTTTACAGATTTCTTCTGTGATGGTCCAAAAGTCGTTTTAAATAAGGCTTTCCTTCTGTTCTGGGGTTTTGCAGAATTTTGCGAACCTTACACCTTTGTGTGTTTGAATGCTGAGTCTTTCAGCGAGGTAACGGTGTAACGAAGCTTGTGGAGGAGCCAAACAAGTCGGACAGCAACTTCTTGATTTCCGTGTTTATCTGCGCATATGCGGATGCCAGAATTTTCTGTCTAATTTACTCTTTGATAATGGTGAGCGTTAATAGCCTCATCGTTACTCCTACTGCAAAATCTGTGCCAATATGTCTACTATTAGGCCTTTAGCCGATGTAACATACTGGCAAATCAGTGGAATACAGGAATCCCGCCCCAATCCCGGTTTTGCCATACGCGGATTTCACGTATACACGGTTTCCTCTCTGCGACAATTTTTGCCAACCGCGGCAGTGAATTTTGCGTATACGCAGCTTTTAATTTTCAAGTTTCACAGGTCGCGCTTCCAAACATGAGACTGCATTCATCCGCGCCGCTCTTTTCAGCATAATTACTACCAGGCGTGGTCTCGCTCCACTCGTGGATATACTGTACCTGTACTGTGTGTGTGTGAACCTTTAGCCCTTAATCATGACCCCTAAGCGTAATCTCAGTGATAAAGGTGAATCAATAGTGAAAAGGGCAAGGAATGTACTAACCTTAGATAGAAAATTCGATGTCGTTAATAGACTTGCCCGTGGTGAAAGAACAGCGTCGGTTGGACAACTAATGGGGGTTAACGAGTCCAACATTAGAACCATAAAAAAAAGTGAGGTGTAGATAAGGGCTAGTATTGCAGGTGGCTCTTCGAAAAGTGCTAAAGTGTCATTTATGCCACGGGACCATAAGCTTGAAAAAATGGAGAAGGCACTTAATATCTGGTTGGAAGACCAGAACCAGAAAAAGCGAATGTTAATTCCGCATGGGTACGTAAGAAGGCCCTAAGGGCTAGATTTTCAGTATAGGCAGTTTTGGGGCGCTAGCTTTAGCGCCCGCCCGAAGTTAGCGCCCGCCCCAAAGTAGCGCCCCGTTGCCGGGAATTCAGTGGCTTCGCCCTAAGAGGTTGGTGGAGCGCTAAAAGAGGCGTTCCACTACTCTCTTTAGGCGCTAAGCCGGCGGTCCAGAGGGATAGCGCCCAGGCGGGGCGCAGCACGGGTGCGGTCATTTTTGCACTGACAGCAGACCCCGTGGTGCCGACCAGCTCTTAAAGGGGGAAGGGACGAATTGGTCTGCTGCCACGCCCTGCACACTGCAGCCTTGCAAAGAGGCCTCAACACTACTGCTCAGCCCCAGGGAGTCATGGCAACGCCAGAGAAGGCCCGTCAGCGTGCCCTGCGCTTCTCAGAGGGTGATCTGGACATAATGGTCACAGCTCTGGAGGTGAGGCGCAAGATCTTGTTTCCAGAGAGTGGGAGGAATCCAACCCACCACGACTACACCAAAGCCTGGAAGCAGATCGCCCAGAGGGTGACGTTCACCGGCGAGGCCCCCAGGACCCACAAACAATGCCGTAAGAAATACAACGATCTGACCAGGATTGTGAGGGTGAGTAGCCTTTCCAGTCTCCTCCTCATTCTTGCATGTACACCTGACATGATGGGCAAAGCGACCTGAAAGTCCTTTTGGCCAGCCCTCAGCCAGCAGCATTGGGACAGTCATGAGCATCAAATGGCCATTCGGCACTCTACACTTTGGCCAAGCTATTCCACCATGGGAGGCAGTGCACACTACATCAGGGCTTCACTCTGTCCAAGCTATTCCACCATGGGAGGCAGTGCACACTACATCAGGGCTTCACTCTGTCCAAGCTATTCCACCATGGGAGGCAGTGCACACTACATCAGGGCTTCACTGCGCACTTACAGCCCGTCCTTTCTCTTGCAGGCTAAAGTAGCGTTTAATCGCCAGGCCCATGCCAGGGGTGGCCGCGCCAAGCTGCAGAAGCTCACTCGGCTGGAGGAGCGCGTGTGTGTGCTCATGGGAGCCCGTGTGATTGTCCCCACAGCGTGCGGTGTATCCGACCCTCCACTGCCCGGCAATGGTAAGGACCTCGCCTTTTGGCCCTCTCGCGTCGCACTGGCCCATCCGAGCTACCTCCTTTGCCACTGTCCCACCAATGCGCTGAATCCCACCAGTCCTAACTCCCTCGCTGACGCCGTCTCCTCACTCTGAAGCTACTCTTGTGCATTCCTGCTTTCAGCTGGTGACGACCAGGACCCTGAGGCTGCCAGTGACAGCACCTCCAACCAGGAGGAGGAGGAGGAGCAAGCCGGACCTTCGGGGGAACAGTCACGTCCCGCAGGAGAGGAGGAAATGCTTGACACCTCCTCACTGGACGAGTGCCTGGAGGAACTGTCGCAGGGCAATGCAGCTTCTGGGACCAGTGGCGTCCAGCCACCCAGCAGCCGTGCGCGTGGCCCGCGGCCTTCCCCCCAAAGGGGGGAAGGATCAGAGGGGAGTGCTGCTGCTCGGCACACTCGCCGTCACCAACGCGGCAAGGGTCCCCTAGTTCGGCCCCCTCCTCCCCAGCGGGAGAGTCGCGACTCCAGTCCGGACACCTTCACTTCGGAGGAGGTGCGGAAGCTCGATCAGATGGCCGACGACTCGGACCGGCGCCACACGGAGCTCATGAGCGTGGTGGGGCGCATGCCTGAGGCCATCGAGTCGCTGGCGACCAGTGTGCGCGAGTTCGGGGCAGCAACTGCCGCGACTGGCCGCATGCTAACTGATGCCGTCAAGACCCTGGCGGATGTGATGCGCGCGCACACCAGGACCACAGGGCCACTCACTGCTGCCACACGCGCTGTCTCAGGCAGGCATCGCCAGGGCAGGCGCCGCGCTGGACCATCCCAGCAAGCCGGCCGTCGGCTGATTGCTGCGGATCCTGCAGTGCGGGCCCGGCCGAGTGCCACCGCGCCACAGCACCAGCCAGCGCATCCCAGACGCCAGCTGGCCCACATTGCGCCATCCGTCGCCGCCATTCCCTCTCTGGGGCGTCGACGGCAAGCGGCTGCAGCTGATGGTGGCCAGGCTCAGGTGCGCCACTCAGCAGACGGCCCCTCGAGGCCCAAACGCCGTGTAGGCCGCCCCCCAGCGGCATCTGGCGGAAGGGCATCTGAGCCTCAGGCGCCTTCCCCCAGCCTCGCAGCAGCCACTGGGCAGAGCTTGCGAAGGAGCAGCAGGCAGGGCAGGGGAGGCAAAATGCTGGCCAAGGTCTCGCCCTCGCGGGCCACTCAGTAGAGGGTGTGGCCAGCTTTCCTTTAATATGGCGGTGGCCATCTTTATTTTGCCCATGGTTGTGCTTTTGGAGGGCTTTTTTTTTGCGTTAGGCCGACGTTGAGGCCCGGTTTCAATAAAGGTGGAGTGGCTCCTCCCCAGTTTGTGGGAGTGAGTCGTTTGTTGGGCTTTTTGTGGGGCCCGTTTATTGTTTTTGGGGATTCATGTGGGAAGGGCTTTTCATTTTTGTGTAATAAAAAATTATCTTTATTCATGCAGTCTCCATGGTTGTTCTTCTTAGTGTTTGTTGGCTTCGCCGGCTGAGGGCTTGCGGAGCGGCTGCATTCATCTTCCCTCATGGCCCCTGGCCATTCCCTGACAGGGGGCTTAGAAGTACCGTGTAATAAGGTGGCGTCGTGCGGCCCTTGGCCCTGGTCGCTCCCTCCTGGGAACGTACTCCTGCTCCTCCTCCTCCTCCTCCTCCTCCTCCTCATGCTCCTCCTGCTCCTCCTCCTGAGGTGCTGGTCCAACGTCAGGTGGCAGTGCCTGAGTCCTGCGGATAGCCAGGTTGTGTAGCATGCAGCAAACCACCACAAATTGGGAGACCCGGTCCGGCGAATACTGGAGAGCTCCTCCGGAGCGATCAAGGCAGCGGAACCGCTGCTTGAGGACCCCAATAGTTAGCTCGATGATGTTGCGGGTGGTTTGATGGCTCTCATTGTAGGCCTCTTCAGCAGCGGTCCTGGGCGCGCGGAGCGGGGTCATGAGCCAGGTGCACAAAGGATAGCCTTTGTCCCCGAGTAGCCATCCTCTTGGGGGAGGCTGTGCCTGGAACATGTCATGCACAGTACTCTGCCGCAGGATAAAGGCATCGTGGCTGCTGCCTGGGAAGCTGGCATTGACTGCCATGATGCGCTGCTTGTGGTCACAGACCAGCTGCACATTCAGAGAATGGTAGCCCTTCCTGTTGCGATACTGCTCGCCATGCTCCAGAGGGGCCCGCAAAGCCACATGCGTACAGTCAATGGCGCCCTGCACCAAGGGGAATTCCCCGAGTCTGGCAAATCCCAATGCGCGCTGATGCTGGCTCTCCAGGGCCATGGGGAAGGAGATGAATTGGCTTCTCCTTCTGAACAGTGCTTCGGTCACCTGGCGGATGCAGCGATGCGCGCCGTACTGGGAGATGTTTGCTATGTCCCCAGCAGCGTATTGGAAGGAGCCGGTGGCATAGAAGTTCAATGCCACTGTCACCTTCACTTCCACCGACAGAGACGTCCTGCACCTGAGCTTTGGCCGCAGATCTCGGCGAAGCAGGTGGCAGATCTCTGCAATCACCCCCTTTCGGAATCGGAGCCTTTTAACACATCGCGCGGCACTCATGTTTAGGTAGGAGCGCTGCTGGCGGTATAGCCTGACTGGGTAAGGCCTACGTGGCCGATGCCTGTAGCCCCCTCTGCCTCTAGCCAGGGCTGCCCCTCTCACAATGCGTCTGCGAGCCCTACGGACATGGAGCTGCAGCTCCGCGTTGGCACCCCATGCAACCCCCATCAAATCCTGGCAAACACTCTAATTTCCAAATGGCCACTTGCAGCGCTGTTGCCTGAGTCCAAAAATACCTGGCTCTTGCTGCTTGAAACCAGTTAGCTATCCTCCTTGTTGTGTCTCCAGAAATGCGTTGCACAAGACTGTTTTCTGAAAAAAGGATGGCCTTTATACTGGAGAGGACGTTCCCTTTAATTAGCGCCCCCCGGGGCCCGCGCTGGTTGTGTTGCGTTCCTTTTTCCAAACGCTCCGGCCGCCCGCCGCACAATGGGGCGGTCCGACTGAAGTTTGCAATCGGGGCGGCCAAAGGGCGTTGCACGAGGATGTGACGTCATTTTCTGCGCGCGCATCCGGGCGGGCGCTAAACTTTGCGCCGGCGCTAACGGGCAACTTAATTTGGGGCGGAGCGCAAACTGCGCTGCGCCCGGGCGCTACACGCATAGCGCCCGGAAATCACTTCTCTTAAGGCGCTAACTGCTGGCGCAAGCTACTGAAAATCTAGCCCTAAGTATCTACAAGCATCTTACTGTGGTTGCTGGGGAAAGTGTAGATGACATAAAGTTTCAAGTGAGTAAGGGCTGGTTGGAAAATTTTAAGAAGAGGTTCGCCTTGACTAACCTCAAGGTTGTGGGGGAATCGGCCTCAGCCGATCACGAGGCCGCTGCCAAGTTCCCAGAAGAGTTGAAGAAGTTGATCGCCGAGAAGGGTTACTTGCCGGAGCAGGTATTTAATGCGGATGAGACTGGTCTCTTCTGGAAGCGGATGCCTTCCCGAACTTTCATCGCGAAGACTGAGAAGCATGCTTCGGGATTCAAGGTGGCTAAGGATAGGGTGACCCTTCTTTGTGCTAACGCCGAGGGAGACTGTTTAGTGAAGCCGATGCTGCTCTACTGCTCTCTTAATCCCCGAGCTCTGAAGGGCAAAAACAAAAACTATCTACCTGTCTTTTGGCATACTAACCGCAAGACGTGGGTTACTGCTGCAGTCTTCATGGACTGGTTTCATAACTGTTTTGTGCATGACGCGGAGCGGTACCTTGCGAGAGAAAATCTGTCCTTCAAGGTCCTACTCATCCCCGACAATGCCCCCGGCCACCCGCCGGCACTCCAATTCGCCCACCCTAATATTGAAGTCATCTTCCTGCCTCCGAACATGACTTCACTCCTTCAACCCATGGACCAAGGTGTGATAGCCACCTTCAAGGCATATTACATACGACACAGCTTTGACTGCATGATGGAGGCTATGGAGGATGACGCAACACTGATGGTGAAAACTTGTTGGAAGGATTACACCATCGCTGACTGCATCACCAACGTAAAAAATTCGATGGATGAACTGATGAGGATGACAATCAACGCCTGCTGGAGTAAACTTTGGAAGGAGGCAGTGAATGACTTCCGAGGCTTCCCTACAGTTGACGTTGAAGTTCAGCACATTGTGAAGGTTGCGCGACATTTGGGAGGTGAGGGGCTGGCTGACATACAGCCTGATGACATCGAGGAGCTCCTTGAGTTGCACGCTGAGGAGTTGACGGAGGAGGACTTTGATGAGTTGATACAGCATTCTAGTGAGGCAGAGGATGAGGACGAAGATGAGGAGATGGTGGAGAAGTCGAAGATGACAAGTGCCAACCTTAGCAAGGCAATGCTCCTTGCCAATAATCTCTCGGACCTCTTTATGGAGAGTGACCCATTCTTGGAGCGCAGTTTAAAATTCAAGCGCGGTTTGGAGGATTTAATGAGACCATACAAGCAGGTCCAGAAAGATATTCAGAAAAAAATGAGTCAAACATCCATCGCAGAATTCTTTAAGAAACCGCCCAGTTGATCTTTTTTATTGTGTTATTTGAACATTTATTGTTTTTGTTAGGTTATTGTGTATTTGATTTGTGTTTATTAAAAGAACAAGCAACTTACATAGGCTCTGATGAGTGTAAATGCGGCCGTGTTCCCCCAACCCCATTTTTCCCATAGGGTCTTATATTTGCCAACCGCAGTTTTACCAACCATGGGGGTTTTCAGGGACGTATCCCCCGCAGTTGGGGAGGGATTACTGTGTATAAGTAATATGATATCTATCACTAATTCTGCCCTGTTCTCAAATCTCTCCAATGCCAATGGTTTCTTAAGCCTTCTCTCCTAAACAAATAAATCATAATTTTCTTATTTGGAATGGATTCCTTAATATCAGATGTTCCACCATCTGTTATATGCTGTGCCCTCCACTAACTGGCTTTATACATAACAACAGTGGGGAATGAGATTCGGTGATTTTGGACCATGGAATTTCCTTTCTGCAATATATTTTCTCTCTCTTCACGGCATTTTTAAAATTTGTTCCTGTGATGTGGGCGTCGCTGGCAAGGCCAGCGTTTATGGCCCATCCCTAATTGCCCTTGAGAAGGTGGGGTGTTGATGGTGGGGATTCGGCAATGGTAATGCCGTTGAATGTCAAGGGGCGGTGATTAGACTCTCGCTTGTGGGAGATAGTCATTGCCTGGCACTTGTGTGGCGCGAATGTTATTTGCCACTTATCAGCCCAAGCCTGAATGTCATCCAGGTCTTGCTGCATTCGGGCATGGACTACTTCATTATCTGAGGAGTTATCAATGGAACTGAACACTGTGCAATCATCAGTGAACATCCCCACTTCTGACCTTATGCTGGAGGGAAGGTCATTGATGAAGCAGCTGAAGATGGTTGGGCCTAGAACACTGCCCTGAGGAACTCCTGCAGCAAAGTCCTGGGGCTGAGATGATTGACCTACAACAACCACAACCATCTTCCTTTGTGCTAGGTATGGCTCCAGCCAGTGGAGAGAATCCCCCCCCCCCCCCGCTTCCCAGTGGCTTCAGTTTTACTAGGGCTCCTTGATGCCACACTCGGTCAAATGCTGCCTTGATGTCAAGGGCAGTCACTCTCATCTCGCCTCTGGAATTCAACTCCTTTGTCCATGTTTGGACCAAGGCTGTAATGAGCTCTGCAGCCAAGCGGTCCTGGCGGAACCCAAACTGGGCATCAGTGAGCAGGTTATTGGTGAGTAAATGCCGCTTGATGGCACTGTCGACTACACCGTCCATCACTTTGCTGATGATTGAGAGTAGACTGATGGTGCTGATGGACCAAGGCTGAAATGAGGTCTGGAGCCGAGTGGTCCATCCGTAATATAATTTACATAACGTTGCTATTTTCACGTCAACCTTACTCCCTACATCCTTGTTAACATTTCTTTGTGACAGTATGGTGCTTTTAGCATCTGGGGTTAATAATGCAATCTTCATTAGTGCCCCATGGTATAGGACGCTGAGGCCTATTAAGTACCCAATGCCCCAAATGCAAGCATGAACTCTCTATGGTACTGATAGCCTCATAGTGCTATGCGCCCCATTTTTAGTCAAATTTGAAGATGTGCTCATAATGCATTTGGAGTGCCTGAACAGCTCTTGATGCCTACCACCTATATTAAACAGTTGCTGCGTGGCAAGTGTCTTCCTGTATGTTGGGTCCTTTTTCATAAAACAAGCTGTCTTGTTGCCAGTAGCTGCTGTGTTTGTTTCCACATATTTCTGTGCTTCTTTGTTGTGTGTTGTGGAGCTGATTTTCTGCATTTCAAGAAATGAATTTGCTGAGCACTTCTTAAACTAGACCTCATGGGGGAAAAATTTGGTTGGTTTGCACCTCCCGTTAGCGCCTTAAGAGGGTGCTAATGGGGCGCAAATCAACTAGCGCCCGGGTGCAGCCATGTTTGCACCACTCGCGAAATTGACCAGACATTTTGTGGCGGCGCCAAACACTACCACCACGATCTCCTGCGCCCGCAGATTGTGACGTCAGTCGAGCGTGCAATGCCCCGGTAGCGCCCCGGACCGGATATTGAGTGGCGCCCCCTACCTTACCGCCTGCCACTAGCAACGACAGGTTGAGGGGAGCGTTTTGCAATCGGGAAGGGACTGGGGGAGCGCTATTTAAAGGCGACCGGTTCCTGCCATATTTGTCGGCGACATTTTTGCACCACGCATTCTGAGAGAGAGAGAGAGACTTCTGGAGATATTCAAAGCTGTGTTGAGGAGTTTTGGGCACTGAACAGCATTTTGCAGGTTCATTTTGATTTGATCTTCCTTGCATCAATTTAGAAGAGACTATGGGGGCTGCACTCTGGCATCTTTCCCTGGGTCTCTCCATTGTTCTTTGCAGCAGATTTGATATACAGGTCTCTCCAGGCCGAGATTCAAGGCTGCAATGAGCAGGGTGTGGATGGAGAGCAAGATCGACCCTCCCCTTTAAGAACTGGCCAGCGCCAGTGTGTCTGTGTTCCATTGCTGACTGACATCACATGAGCTTCGCCAGCGCTCTGAGGTAGTGCCTCGCTCCTCGGCGATAGCGCCTTAAAAGAGGTGTGTAGCGCCTGATTTAGCGCTCCAATCACCTCCAGGGGTGATAGAAGCCAAGTTTGCAGTCGAAGGCGCTAAACTTTGCGCCCGGCCGATAATTGCGCCCCAAACGGGCGATACCGAATTTCTCCCCCCATCTGTTATAGGTGCCAGTTTCTCCAGGGATATTTAATTGTGTGTTTGTGATTAAGTTGCTACAGGAATCCCTCTGGTCAATCTTTTTATTTTGAAGGTTGTTATGGAGGATGAGGAAGAGAATCAAAAGGAGGTGTACCAGACAACTGCTTCAGCACCATGGGGGATCACCTAGGACTTATGCAAGCTCCCATGTTTTTGAGCCATGCAATCCTATCTGACCATGTCCAAAGAAACCTATGTGTGGCAACTGCAAACACCCAAGGAGGTAGTTACACGACTGTGCAGAGCCAGACCTGGAAATCAGTAGTAGGCCGGGGTGGCTGGGTCAAGGTCAACTTTGCCTTAAATTTTGATGCTGTTGTGTACTTCTAAGTAACAGCAAGAACTATCTGCCAAATTTCCCAACCTGCAGGTCAAGATGCCCTGTTTGCCCAGGCCAGTGCGCTGTGGCACTGATTTTTGTAGGGTCAGGGGGGCCACAAAAACATTTCTGGCCTGGTACCGACCCACCACCACTCTTCCCCCCCGCCCCCACCCCCAGCCACCCTAACCACAATTTCATCTGGAAGCTCTGGCTCAGTTCAGCTGAGGAGCTGCCAGAGTTCCAGCGCTCCCCCAACCGGTAAGCTGCCTGTTAGTGCTGGTTCAGTTCTCACAGCTCACCGGCATTGAGGCCCAGCCCACAGAATGGCTGCAATCCTCTCACCAACAATGGTAAGCAGACCAACCGATCACCCTACCCGTTTGCGCCCAAAGAAAAAATCACCCCCATAATGTTTTCTAGCACAGACAGAGGCCTTTCAGCCCATTGTGTCTGAAAGAGTTATCCACTTTGACTTATTTCCCATTTAGAATGTTTCTTTCTTGAATATTTATCTCTTTTAAAAGTTATTATGGATTCTACTTCCATCATTGTTTCTAGTAGGGCATTTCATGTCCTAACAACCTTCTAGGTAAAATAAACCAAATTCTCTTAATGTCTTCTTTTCTTCTTTTAGTACTGATCTTAAATTTATACCCTCTCATTATCAACTCAGTGACCAGTGGAAATAGTTTTTTATTATTTGCATTATCAAAACATTTTATAATTTTGAGCACTTCGGCCATATCCGCTTTTAACCTTTTATGTTCTAATGAAAAGAGAGAGTTCCGATTTCTCTAGTCTCATCTCTTCTACTAAACCTTTCATCCCTGGTAGCATCCGAAGTGAATCTCTTCTGCATTCTCTCCATGGTCTTAACATCTTTCTTGAAAGCAGGATACCCAAAACTGGACACAGTGGGGTAAAAATGTTGGTTTTGCACTCCCAACACACACAGGGTGCACAGAATCATGAAATCACGCACATCCAGCTTGTGATTTTACCATCCATTAAAAGCAATGGACCAAAACTCACGGCCTGGCAGTGTGCAGCTTCGTAATATGCACTGCCTGCATGCACCAGGAGTGCAGAAGCAGAATTTTTACCCCAATATTTAAATTATGGTCTAACTAATAATTTATATTATTTCCTGCACCCCTTTCTTGTGGGGATATGTCTCGTTTGTACCCTAAGCTTCTAATGTTTGAATGATTTCCATTATTTGTCCACTGTCTTATCGGCCAATATTTATTTCCCAATTATCTGGGCTAGTCTCTTTATTTTTTTTCAGTTAAGTACTCTTATCTTTAACTCTTCCCTCTCTTTTTCAACTGTTATATGGAAACTAATTATGATATAGTCTCTATTTCCTAGAGAAATAACCAATACTGAGGCCTACAGTATACAGTAGCACTTTCTTTACCCATTTATAAACTTCTAAAGAATGTAGGCCTAGAAATTCAGCATAGCCACTTTTGGGGCGGTAAATTTGGGCGGGCGCTAAAGTTAGCACCCGCCGGAAAGTGGAGGCCACTTCGCCGATATTCAGTAGCTTTGGCCAAGGAGTTTGGGCGAGCGCTGAAACTGGCGTTGCACCCCTATCTTTAGGCGCTAAGCCGGCGGTGCAGAGTGATAACGCCGAGGCCAGGCGCAGCGCAGGTGCGGTCATGTTTTGATTGACAGCAGACACCCTGACGCCGGCCAGCTCTTAAAGGGGGAAGGGTCGACTTGGTCTGCTGCCACGCCCTGGATACTGCAGCCCTCCAGCTAGGCCTGAACACTGCTGGTGGACCCAAATAGTGCCTGAAGCCATGCAGAAGGCCCGTGAACGAGCGCAGCGCTTCTCAGAGCATGCTTTGAGGGTGCTGCTTAGGGGTTTGGAGAAGAGAAGAGATATCTTGTGCCCGGACAGTGGCAAGAAGGCTCCCAAGAGGCTGTACAGGAGAGCCTGGAGGGAAATCGCCCAGAGGGTCACAGCCAACAGCGATGTCCCCAGGACTGGTGACCAATGCCGCAAGAAGTTCAACGACCTCACTCGGTTGGTCAGGGTGAGTACCCTTTCCAGTGTCCTCCTCATCCTTGCATGTGCACCTCACATTATGGGCAAAGGGACCTCAAAGGCCTAATGGCCAGCCCTCCTCCAGCAGCTATGGCACTGGCATGATCATCAGTAGCACTTTCTGCACTTGACACACTGGTCAAGCTATTCGACCATGGGAGGCAGTGCACACAACAACAGGGCACCACACTGTACTTAGAGGCCGTCCTTTCTCTTGCAGGCCAAGCTGGCGCAGAATCTGAAGAGCCGGACTGTCACCGGGGGAGGCCGTGTCCAGTTCCAGGAGCTCAGTGACCTGGAGGAGCGCGTGGCTTGACTCATGCGTGCCCGGGTGATTGGCCCCATTGCTATTGGAGATGTCGACCCTGTGCTGGGCCCCAATGGTAAGGACATGACCGTTTGGACCTCTCTCGTTCCCCTTGCGCTTCAGATCTACATCTTTTGCCACTGTCCCACCAATGTGCATAATGCCACCGCTCATGCCTCCCTCGCTGACGCCCTGTCCTCACTCTAAAGCTACTCTTGCGCCTTCCTGCTTTCAGCTGGTGAGGAGGAGGTCCCTGAAGTCACGAGTGTCACTCCCTCGGAAGAGGAGGACGACGCGGACCAAGAGGAAGGCGGCACATCGGGGGAACCCTCATCCGCGCCAGGGGATGGCAATGGAGGGGACACGTCTTGCCTGGAGGAGAGCCAGGGGGAAGTGTTGCAGGGGGGTGTAGCTCCTGTGCCCAGTGGCGTGCAGCCACGCGGGAAGGGTCGGGCAGCACGGCTGCCTTCTCCCCAGAGGGGGGAAGTGTTGCAGGGGAGGGCAGTTGCTGGGCCCAGTGGCGTGCAGCCACGCGGGAAGGGTCGGGCAGCACGGCTGCCTTCTCCCCAGAGGGGGGAAGTGTTGCAGGGGAGGGCAGTTGCTGGGCCCAGTGGCGTCCAGCCACGCGGGAAGGGTCGGCCAGCTCGGCGGCCTTCTCCCCAGAGGGAGAGTCCGGCCTCCAGTCCGGAGACGGTCCTCGCCCAGGAGCTGCGCCTCCTTGATCAAATGTCCGCGGATTCGGAGCGGCGCCACACCGAGTTCATGGGGGTTGTGGGACAGTTGCCTCAGGCCATTGAGTCCCTTGCTCATAGTGTGGCCGATTTCGGGGACTCACAGGCCAGGGGTGTCGAACAACTCGTGGCAGCACAGGACGCGAGTCGAGAGTTCATGAGTGGTGCCGTGCAGACACTGGCTGGTCTGATGCGGGCACAGACCAGGGCAGCACGGCACTCACTTCTGCCACACTCGCTGTGTCACGGACGCATCGCCAGGGCACCCGCCGCGCTGCTGCAGCACAGCGGTCTGGCCTTCACCAGATTGCTGCGCTTGCTGCAGTGCCAGCCCGGCCGAGTGCCAGTGTCTCTGGCGACCAGCGAGCGCCTGGCATCAGCCAGCTTGCCCCCATTGCTGCAGCCGCCACTGCCACTCCCTCAGCAAAGCTGCGACGAGCTGCTGGAGAGACTGATGCTGCCCAGCCACAGCTGCAGCAGTCAGCAGCCGGCTCCTCCAGGGCCGGACCTCGTCTAGGCCGACCCCCAAGGGCATCTGCCGTCACGCTTTGTGCCCCTCAGGAGCCTTCCCCCAGCCTTGCAACACCCACAGGGCCCAGGTTGAGGCGGAGCAGCAGGTCGGGCAGGGGCCGGAGAAGCCTGCACAAGGACTCGCCCTCTCGGCACACCAAGTAGAGTGTGTTGCCAAATGTTTTTTTATATGGGGGTGTTTGTGTTCTGTATGGGGGGGGTTTATTTTGGTAAGGCCGAAGATGATGGCAAATGTTTTTTTAGATGGGGGTGTTTGTGTTCTGTATGGGGGGGTTTGTCTTGGTAAGGCCGAGGATGAAGGCCAATTGGATGGACAAGTTTTGTTATTCCTCCCCAGGTTGTGGGAGTGAGATATGTTTTTGACTGTTTTTTGGGGGTGTTGTCTGTTTTTGTGTTTCATGTGGGAAGGGCCCTGAGTTTGTTAAATAAAGCTTTTTATTTATTCAGCTTGTCCATGTGTCATGTTTCAAGTGGTTGTTGCATTAACCGCATGAGGGCTTGCGGAGCGGCTGCATTCAGGTGCGTTCATTGCCACAAGCCATTCCCTGAGAGGGGGCCTAGAAGTGTCGTTCAATAAGCCGCTGGCGGACGGCCCTTGGACCTTGTGGCTCCCTCCTGGGCTGGTACTCCTCCTCCTCCTCATGGTCCTCCTGCTCGTCCTCCTGAGGTGGTGGTCCAACGTGAGGTGGCAGTGCCTGAGTCCTGCGGATAGCCAGGTTGTGCAGCATGCAGCAAACGACGACGAACTGGGAGACTCTATCCGGCGAATACTGTAGAGATCCGCCGGAACGATCCAGGCAGCGGAACCGTTGCTTGAGGACGCCAATCGTTTGCTCTATGATGTTCCTTGTGGCTTGATGGCTTTCATTGTATGCCTCCTCAGCAGGGGCCCTGGGCGCGCGGAGCGGGGTCATGAGCCATGTACACAAAGTGTAGCCCTTGTCCCCGATAAGCCATCCCCTTGGGGGAGGCTGTGCCTGGAACATGTCAGCCACAGTAGTCTGGCGCAGGATAAATGCATCGTGGCTGCTTCCTGGAAAGCGGGCATTGACAGCTAGGATGCGCTGCCTGTGGTCACACACCAGCTGTACATTGAGGGAATGGTAGCCCTTCTGGTTGCGGTAATCCTCGGCATTGTCGATAGGTGGCCGCATAGCCACATGCGTGCAGTCAATGGCGCCCTGCACCATGGGGAAGTCGGCGATCCTGGCAAATCCGACTGCACGCTGCTCCTGCCTCTCTAGGGTCATGGGGAAAGAGATGAATTGGTGTCTCCTTGCGAAAAGGGCATCAGTGACCTGCCGGATGCAGCGATGCACGGCGAACTGGGAGATGTTCGCTATGTCCCCAGCAGCGGCTTGGAAGGAGCCGCTTGCATAAAAGTTCAGAGCCACCGTGACCTTCACTTCCACTGACAGAGACGTCCTGCACATCAGCTGTGGACGCAGATCTCTGTGAAGCAGCTGGCAGATCTCTGCAACCACCTCCCTTCTGAAGCGCAGCCTCTTCACACAATGCGCGGCAGTCATGGTGAGATAGGACACCTGCTGCCGGTATTCCCTGAATGGGTAAGGCCTACGTTGCCGACACCTGATGGCCCCTCTGCGTCTAGGCATGGCTGCCCCTCTCACACAGCGTCTGCGAGCCCTTCGCACATAATGCTGGAACTGAGGGTTGGAACCCCATGCAGCTCCCATAATATACTTGCAAACAGTGAAATCACAATGAGTCAAATTTCCAAGCTCTGGCCAGAAGCCAAAAATACCTCTCCTATGTTGTCCCAAATCAGTAAGGTCTGTTCCTTGGTCTCTGTCCAGAAATCCAAAGCACTAAAGTAATTGCAGCAAAATGGCTGGCCTTTATAGTCCAGTCTGAGTGCCCTTTAATTAGTGCTCCCCGAGGCCCACAGGGCCTCTGCTGCATTCCACTTCACAGTTCTTAACAGCGCCACGCCCACATTGGGCGGGCGCCACTGAAGTTCCGGTTTGGGGCGCACAAACAGCATTGCACGACGAAATGATGTCATAAGCTGCGCGCGCAGCTGAGCGGGCGCAAACACTTTGCGCCGGCGCTAAATGTCAACTGAAGTTGGGCGTAGGCGCAGATCGGCCTGCGCCCGGGCGCTAAGTGCCTAGCGCTCAAAATCTACTCCTCTTATGGCGCTAACGGCTGGCGAACGCAACTGAATTTCTAGGCCGTAGTTCTTTAAGTAGTAACTCAAATATTAACATTTGAAGTCTTGCATTTTAGTAGAGATGGGGAAAATCTGACTGAAGGAATAGGGCAGGTGAGACTGAAAGGGGCATAGAAAAGATTAACAATACAGGGGGTAAAGGCTGATAAAAAATTCATGGGAAAGATTAGTAGTGAAAGCCCCCTCCCAAAACTATAGTGCAAGAGAAATGCTATACATCACCAGCCCAGATCGCACAGTAGGTAGGAATAATACCGTGGCAAAATGAAAGACAGTTGATAAACCTGGGTAGCTAATCTGTCAGCCATTTTAGTCAAGTTAATTCAGATGAATAGGGTGTAATGGTGGTGCCCACTAATGTCATGATATACAAGTTGCAGACCTTACAAATGAATTTTTTGATGTGAAGTTACAGTACATGTAACTAAATATGTGGGGGACTTTGTAATTTGCTGCTAGTTATTAGTAAGTCCTGTGTAATTAATTTTGAAAGTGCATGTTGGAGTCCACAGTTAATGATTAATAACTCTTGACTACATTCCAGAATTTATTTAGACTCTAGGATACCACAATATTTTTCTTTTGGTGAATTGTCTTGAGGATACATAATGAGAAACTGTGGGCTGTGATTTGTAACTGATGAGTAATCTGACCTGATAATTGTGAATGAGTTATGATCAGCAATGCAAGGGGAATATATATCACATCCCATGCCTCCTTCTTGTGTATTCTGATTATAACCACTCATTTTTATGTAATTTAAAAGTTAAACGGAAAATATTTATTTTAAATGGAAACTAGATTGCCATCTGGATTGTAGATTAAGCCCAGTGATTAAAAAAAAGGACTTGCAATTTATATAGCGCCTTTCACGACCACCGGACGTCTCAAAGCGCTTTACAGCCAATTAAGTACTTTTTGAAGTGGAGTCACTGTTGTAATATGATGTTACAGTGATGTTGCAATGTGTTGAAAGGAAAAAAATTGGAGTGGGTGCCTGTGGTGGGAATGCGGTTTTCTATAGAACTGGCAAATCAGCTGATTTTGCTTCCTTGAATCAAGAACACTACTGTTTAATGTTGGATGTGGTGATTATAAGCGGACAGTTGAAAGGTATGCCGTGAACTGTTTTGTTCCCTCAATGCCATCTGTTACAAATATAATATCACATCCATGAGATACAAAAAATATTTCACAGATATCATCACATGGTATGAACACAAAATGCAATTTGCTTATGCAAAAAAAAACTTCATTCATTCTTACTCGTTAGAGCGCACTAGTAATTCCCTGTCATAGGTTAGATACCCTCTACATATTTGTTAAAAAAATAACCACTTATAGTACAGGTAGACTATCCTTTATCCGAAAACCTCGGGACCAGCCGTGTTTCGGTTTTCGGAAATTTCGGATTTCGGAAGGTATTTTATAAGACTGGGAAATTTGTCGGGGGTGGGTCGGCGGGGGTCAGGGTCGGCGGGGGGGTCGGCGGGGGTCCGCAGGGGGGTCAGCGGGGGGTCGGGGGTGGGGGTCGGCGGGGTCGGCGGTGGGGGTCGGCGGGGGTCGGGGTCGGCGGGGGTCCGCGGGGGGGTCGGCGGGGGGGTCAACGGGAGTCGGGGTCAGCGGGGGGGTCGGCGGGGGTCCGCGGGGGGGTCGGCGGGGGGGTCGGCGGGAGTCGGGGGGTCGGCGGGGGGGTCGGCGGGGGCGTCGGCGGGAGTCAGGGTCGGCGAGGGTCCGCGGGGGGGTCGGCGGGGTGGTCGGCGGGGGTCGGGGTCGGCGGGGGGGTTGGCAGGGGTCCGCGGGGGGGTCCGCGGGGAGTCGGCGGCGGGGGTCGGGGTCGTGCGCATGACTTACGCTGACCCTCTGCTCAGCGTAAGTCGTGTGCCACTCTGGTCATGTCATGCGCACGACTTACGCTGAACGAACAAACCTTTGGTTTTTAGAGGGTTTCGGTTTTCGGAAGTTCGGATAAAAGGTAGTCTACCTGTACTTCCATTTTATCTAATGGCAAAAAAAGGAAAGAAATTGTGAGCTCATTAGTTGCTAACACATTATAGCAATGAGCAGACAATCAACATAGTAGTTTTTCTTCAAAAAAAAGTATTTTGTTTGCAAGTTTTTATTGAAACAAGTAGTTTTGTGAAGTAGAATTAAGTTGGGCAACAACTCAGCAAGAACCACTAAATTATGTTAAAAAATGTGAACAATTGTATATATTTGCTACTATTTAGTGTTTTGGTTGTAGTCTTAATGGACCTCAGAGCATCCTTTATGAGCATAAATTTTTAACTGTCTTAATCGCTAATAAACACAGCATAGATTAAATGAGCCCAGTGTAGTAATGTTATAAATAGAGAAAGCCTGAATTTGTAATGCACAAATAAGACAATTATTCACAGTTGAAGAATGAGACTTATAGAACTATAGGTGAACCTTTGGGTTGACCTGTAAACAGCAGCATTTTTCTCAGCTGCTATTGACCACAAATGATCCCATCTTTCACTTTATTATTAGAATGTAGCTGCCCAGTTCTTGAAGAAGAAGAATGACTCTCTTTACCTGGCGATAGTGTTGGCTAATTTACATTATTATAAACCAGTTCAGCAAGCCGTTCCTTTAAAACTGCAACAAAATAGTGCTAAATCTCTTCGGGGACTTTCAAAATGTGCAATTTTTTTAAAATTCTATGTTGTCTAAAAGTTATTTGCTCTAAATTTCAATTGCTAGTTTAAGATGAACACAAAATTTTAATGTTCATTGCTTTTACCCCAGAAGTTATTTTGTTTTTGCACAATTTGTGCCAATTTCTGGGTGTTTTTCCCAAATAATCTCTGGTGTTAAACTATGTGAAGAGAAAGCACAGACTGCAGAATTTGCAGAGTCTGACTCCAATGTAATGTATTGCTAGTATTCCACTAATTCTCCTTTACGACAGACACTTATAAAAACACCTCAGAAGTGTATGGTGGTAGCAGGGAGGCAGAAGAAATAAGGTAAGTAAATGGTTTTAGACTTGGGGTGGGGGATGTGTGAAGAGGCCATCCCAAAATCCCATCAGGCTGGTTATCTGAGGACTCCAAAGATGTGAGTGTAGTGACATATTTAACTTGGAACGAGGAGGATGGCTGCTTGCAGAATCAATAGATTCACCGATTTCCACAGAAAACAGAGAGTAAGGGTTAAAGGTAGTTACTCAGATTGGCAAATGGTGGGAAATGGTGTCCCACAAGGATCAGTGCTGGGACCACTGTTGTTCATCATTTACATAAATGAATCAGAAGTACAATTTCAAAATTTGCAGATGACACCAAATTGGGGGGTATAGTTAATATAGAGGAGGACTGCAACAAAATACAAGAAGACAGTAATAAACTTTCAGAATGGGTGTGTAATTGGCAAATGAACTTCAGTATAGGTAAGTGTGAGTTAGTACATTTTGGTAGCAAGATTTAGGAGGTCACATACCCTTTGGAAAATAAATGTCTAAATGGGGTAGAGGAGCAGTGGGATCTAGAGGTACAGATACACAAATCACTAAAAGTAGTGATGCAGGTTAATCAGGCCATAAAAAAAAACAAAATACTGTGGTTCATTTCTAGAGGGATAGAATTGAAAAGCAGAGAAGTCATATGAAAGTTCTATAGATCCTTGGTTAGGCCACACTTGGAGTACTGTGGACAGTTCTGGTCTCCATATTATAAAAAGGACATAGAGGCACTGAAGAAGATGCAAAAAAGATTTACCAGGATGATACCACAACCAAGAGGTTATACCTGTCAGGAAAGATTGAATAGAGTGAGGCACTTTTATCTAGACAAGAGATGGCTGAGAGGTGACCTGAAAAAAGTCTTTAAGATTATGAAAGAGTGTGATAGGGTAGATGTAGAGAAGATGTTTCCACTTACGAGTGAGACTAGAACTAAGGGCCATAAATATAAAATAGTCACTAATAAATCCAATAGGGAATTCAGGAGAAACTTCTTTACCCAGAGAGTGGTTAGAATGTGGAACTCGCTACCACAAGGAGTAGTTGAGGTGACTAGCATAGATGCATTTAAGGGGAACCTAGATAAACACATGGGGGAGAAAGGAATAGAAGGATATGTTCATGGGATTAGATGAAGAAGGGTGGGAGGAGGCTCATGTGGAGCATAAACACTGGCATAGGCCTATTGGGCTGACTGGCCTGTTTCTATGCTGTAAATACTATGTAATACTATGTAATCAGATTGGTAATCATATATTATATGTGATGTTATATGCTGTGCAATTATATTGACCTTCATGCCATGTTAGTGTATATTACAAGTTGTTGATAATGTTATATTTAAATAACTTATGTTCTATGAGTTTCTTAGGACTCGGTGGGTAAGTTTCCTCCTTCTTAGTCAGGATAAAAAATAAGGCCACTTCCCTTTCAACAAGAATCGTTTTTAATTATTTTAATGGCATATCGTTAGCCTTGTCCATTCTTCACTTTTTGAATCAGGCATCATCTTAAATGTGTCAGTTGTGGCTCAATTGGTAGCACACTCGCCTCTGGGTGTGGGTTCAAGGTTGTGGGTTCAAGTCCAAAGACATGAGCACAAAAATCTAGGCTGACACTCCAGTGCAGTGCTGAGGCAGTGCTGCACTGTCGGAGGTGCCGTCTTTTGGACCCTGTTTGCTCCCTCAGGTGGACATAAGAGATCTCACAGCAGTATTTTGAAGAAGAGCAGGGGAGTTCTCCCCAGTGTCCTGGCCAATATTTATCCCTCAATCAACATCACTAAAAAACAGATTATCTTTAACACATTGCTGTTTGTGGAAGCTTGCTGTGCGCACATTGGCTGCTGCATTTCCTACATTACAACAGTGACTAAACTTCAAAAGTACTTCATTGGCTGTAAAGTGCTTTGGGACATCCTGTGGTCGTGAAAGACGCTATATAAATGCAAGTCTGACTTTCTTTCTTCAAGTGTGACATCTTTTAAGCTCAGTGAACCATTCCCAGCATTCGCAAGGATCAGTGCTGGGGCCTCAGCTATTTACAATCAGTATCAATGAGTTAGATGAGGGGATTGAGTGTAATGTATCCAAATTTGCTGACGATACAAAGTGAGGTGGGAAAGTAAGCTGTGAAGAGGACGCAAAGAGGCTGCAAAGGGATATAGATATGTTAAGTAAGTGGGCAAGAACATAGCAGATGGAATATAATGTGGAGAAATGTGAAGTTATCCACTTTGATAGGAAAAATAGAAATTTAAATGGTGAGAGACTGGGAAATGTTGGTATTCAGAGGGACCTGGGTGTCCTTATACATGAATCACAGCAAGTTCACATGAAGGTACAGCAAGCAATTAGGAAAGCAAATGTTATGTTGGCCTTTATTACAAAGGGATTGGAGTATAAGAGTAAAGGGCCTAGAAATCCGTTTGCCCCTGAAAACGGGAATGTGGATCGCGATGCGCTAGCAACCCGCACCCGTTCATGATTCATGGCGTTCAGCCCAGTGCTGATTCTGCTGCTGAGTGGCTGAATGCTTAGCAGGGGACCCAAATTTGTGCTAGGCTAGCACCAATTAAAGCTAGCCTGTAGTACTTAAAGGCAGTCTGCACCTCTTAAAGGGGAGGTGCATTCTGTCTACAGACCATCATTCAACTGGTTGAGAATCAATTTACGATGGCACAACATGGGAGAGGGCATGCACCGAGGTTCTCCAATGCAGCACTGGAGGTCTTGTGCAGAAGGTCAGTAGGAGGAGAGAGGTCATCTATCCACAGGGGGCCAGGAGGCCCTCCAGACAACAGACCAAAGTGCAATGTGGTGAATGCCAGCAGTGTAGCCCTGAGGACCTGGACGCAGTGCAGGAAGAAGTTTAATGACCTCACATGAGTGATCAAGGTCAGTGAATTCATCTTCAAATGCCATATCCCACCATCTGCATCACTAGCCTCACATACTGCTCCATGCACCACACCCCCATCACTCACCTACCAACAACCTCTACCAAACATGACTCATACCTCACAATCATAGCTTCACCTCACTCTCACATGCTTACCACTGCTGCAAGCCTCACACCCACATCTCACACCCTGCATACATTGCCAGCAAGGGATATGGAGATAGTGCGGGAAGGTGGAGATGAGGTAGAAGATCAGCCATGATCTTATTGAATGGCGGAGCAGGCTCGAAGGGCCGAATGGCCTACTTCTTTTTCTTATGTTCTTATCTCTTGTAATTCTAAAAATGTAATTATTCTTGGACTGTCTTAGTTAAGAAATAAAAGACAACTTTAGCACTGATGTCAGGAAGCACTTCTGGATCTTCTGAGTATGGTAGTGGAGACTAAGGGAGGAAAATTTAACCCCAAAAATGGGTAAGTTTGGGTTGGGTGGGAAGTTAAAGTGTTAAAATTCTGAATCCCGACTCCAGCCTGCCCACTTCCAGTTTTAACGGAGGCGGGATGGGGGGCAGGCAGGCAACCCGCTCCCAAGACGCGGATTGGCACTTTCAATATGATAATGAGGATGAAAGCCTCGGATTTAACCTGCTGCGGCTGGCAGGGGTTCCTGGGCCTCGGGAATCCCGGTAGCTGCAGCAAGGCGAGGACAGCCTCGAGGAGCATTCCTTGTAGGCTGGGAGAAGCAGGAGTGCTTCCCCCTGGTTCCTCAAGCTTCCCCACCATCAGCACCCCGCATACAAACACCCCCACTGGAATCGGACCCCCCCCCCCCGGGGTCTGTGTCTGGAGCCCCCCCCCCACCCGGGGTCAGGGATCAGACACCCCCGAATTGGACCCCCAGGGGTTGTGGATCGGGCCCCACCCCTGGGACCCAACCCCCAATGCCCCCCTTGCCCCCCGGGGTCGGGGCTCAGACCGACCTGGGGCTCTGCCTCTTCTCCAGTGTTCCCTACCCGACTGGAAACCAAGCCTGTCAATCAGGCTGACATCCGGGCGGGGAACCTGTCACTGATGTCACACACATGCTGTGGAGTTAAATCTCCACAGCATGTGGGGAAATCCAGACTTCTGGGTTTCCCGTGTGCTACCGCCCCCCCCTCCCCCCCTCACTCTCATGCACCCCCCCCCCACCACCACTCCCAGAGCATCAGAACAATAATAGACCGCGCATAAACGCTGAAATCATTCAAGACATGGTTGAATGCTGTGATTGGGAATGGGGGAGGGAGATTGTAGGTGTCTATGGAAGGATGAACTAGGTGGGTCAAATGGCTTCCCTTGAATAGACTTCATTTGTGATATTTGGACAGCTCCTAGTTATAGTTAAAGATTTTTTTTTAAACTGCAAATACTGCAAACTGGAATTATGAATGTGGTCATCGGAAATGATCATTTATAATGGAAATATAAAAATAAATGCAGAATGTATGATTTTAGAATGGGAACTGCATTACGATGTGTGGCCTGATCTAATTATCCCCCACCCACTAACCCCACTTCATCTGAAGACTACATTTGATCTTGACACCCATGTGCTGGGAAGACCAATTAGTATGATATATGTCATATTATATCTGAAATGGCTGATCTCTCTATACTGCATTATTTAAGAACAGTAAACCACTAGAGCAGATGTTACATGCTCTCATTCCATTTATTTCCACTTAATTTCTCTGGGAAGTTTTTTTGTTGATTCTCACCACATCTCTGTATTCTACCATGTAATTGTATTCTCTTCTTTACCTGGAGGACATAGCTGTAGTACAGCCATGGCCTGTACAGTGCTACTGTGTTGTAAAATCTACACCATGGCAACACGTTTTCTGTTAGTAAAATATAATATAGCAAATTTCCAAGGAAACCACAGTAGTTTCAAAGCAATGGCCACAATTTGTATTGTTGCAATGATCCACAAAACCTGTGCAGAGTAGAACAACATCTGCTGAGAAGTTATATTAATCAAAATCTTCTCCATTGCATATGACTGTTGTTAAAAACATGAAAGATATTTATGTTCTTGTTAGAGAATCATTCGAGCCTGTTAGAAATGGAAATGCTGTATCATACAGTGTAAACATGGCCACTTAGCAGAGGGTGGGGAAATTTTCAAATGTAAAAATAAAAATTCTGCAAATATACAGCAAGTTAGTCAATATTTGAAAGAAAGATACTTTAGCATATTGGCTGTAACCTTGCACCAGAATGGCCTTGATCAGGATAGAGAAGCTCTTTTCATTGAACTGATGAGAACATGTCAGTAAAGCCACACAAAAACTACACAAAAAAGGAGGGTAGAACAGCAGAGTTAAAACTGAATAACTAGCATTACCAGCATGCTAAATGGGATAGATTCAGAACAGACCTAGCAGCTCAAAACTGGGCATCCATGAGGCACTGTGGGCCATCAGCAGCAGCAGAATTGTATTCCACCACAATCTGTAACCTCATGACCCGGCATATCCCTCACTCTACCATTACCACCAAGCCAGGGGACCAACCCTGGTTCAATAAGGAGTGTAGAAGAGCATACCAGGAGCAGCACCAGGCATACCTAAAAATGAGGTGCCAACCTGGGGAAGCTGCAACACAGGACTACATACATGCTAAAAAGCGGGAGCAGCATGCTATAGACAGGGCTAAGCGATCCCACAATCAATGGATCAAATCAAAGCTCTGCAGTCCTGCTACATCCAGTTGTGAATGGTGGTGGGCAATTAAACAACTGACGAGAGGAGGAGGTTCCATGAATATCCCCATCCTCAATGATGGTGGAGCCCAGCACGTGAGTGCAAAAGACATCTTGCAACCATCTTTAGCCAGAAGTGCCGAGTGGATGATCCATATTGGCCTACTCCTGAGGTCCCCACCATCACAGAAGCCAGTCTTCAGCCAATTCTATTCACTCCACGTGATATCAAGAAACGGCTGAGCGCACTGTATACAGCAAAGGCTATGGGCCCCGACAACATCTCAGCTATCGTGCTGAAGACTTATGCTCCAGAACTAGCCCCGCCTCTAGACAAGCTGTTCCAGTACAGCTACAACACTGGCATCTATCTGACAATGTGGAAAACTGCCCAAGTATGCCCTGTCTGCAAAAAGCAGGACAAATCCAACCCAGCCAATTACCGGCCCATCAGTCTACTCTCAATCATTAGTAAAGTGATGGAAGATGTCATTGACACTGCTGTCAAGTGGCACTTACTCACCAATAACCTACTCATGATGCCCAGTTTGGGTTCCGCTAAGACCACTCGGCTCCCGACCTCATTACAGCCTTGGTCCAAACATGGACAAAGGAGCTAAATTCCAGAGATGAGGTGAGAGTGACTGCCCTTGACATCAAGTCAGCATTTGACCGAGTGTGGCATCAAGCCCTAATAAAACTGAAGTCAATGGGAATCGGGGGGGAAAGCTCTCCAATGGAGTTATACGTAGCACAAAGGAAGATGGTTGTGGTGGTTGAAGGTCAATCATTACAGCCCCAGGACATCACTGCAGGAGTTCTTCAGGGCAGTGTCTTCAGCTGCTTCATCAATGACCTTCCCTCAAACATAAGGTCAGAAATGGGGATGTTCGCTGATGACTGCACATTGTTCAGCGCCTTTCAGAACTCCTCAGACAATGAAGCAGTACATGCCCACATGCAACAAGACCTGGACGACATTCAGGCTTGGGCTGATAAGTGGCAGGTAACATTCACGCCACAGAAGTGCCAGGCAATGACTATCCCTAACAAGCAAGAGTCTAACCACCTCCCCTTGACATTCAATGGCATTACCATCGCCGAATCCCCCACCATCAACAGCCTGGGGGTCACCATTGACCAGAAACTTAACTGGCCCAGCTACATAAATACTGTGGCAACAAGAGCAGGCCAGAGGCTAGGTATTCTGCGGCAAGTGTCTCACCTCCTGACTCCCCAAAGCCTTTCCACCATCTACAAGGCACAAGAAAGGAGTGTGACAGAATACTCTCCACTTGCCTAGATGAGTGCAGCTGCAACAACCCTCAAGAAGCTCGACACCATCCAGGACAATTGATTAGCACCCCATCTACCACCTTAAACATTCACCCTCTCCACCACCGGCGTACCGTGGTTGCAGTGTGTACCATGTACAAGATGCACTGCAGCAACTCGCCAAGGCTTCTTCGGCAGCTCCTCCCAAACCCGCAACCTCTTCCACCTAGAAGGACAAGGGCAGCAGGCGGATGGGAACACCACTGTAGTGTATGTACCTTTAAGAGAGAACTACTTTTACAGCTCCTGTATACTGTAGTACCGGCAGTGACCACACCTGTATATAAGCCTTGAGCATGCCTCTGTACCCCAGTCTTGAGATTACCCTACTCCAGTAAACACCTGTTGATTGTTAAGTTACAGCATCCGTGTGGTTATTGAAAAACATCATACTCTCAGAATCACGGATCTAAAAGTGGCGACGAGTGTCGATTCGAATCTACCTGCAACTCTGCATTTCCCTTCGAGGATTCGCTCCGGGAGGGCGGTGGAAGAAAGTCGAGGCCAGAAGCACGGGCGTCGACCACGAGCAACCGCCCAGTCGTCCGGCAGAGAGTGAACATCGCAGGGGACGCTGTGGAGAGCCGAGCTTGGCTCCCCAGCCACGATGATCAGCAATAGACTGACGACAGGTACAGCGCAGACCCTTCCCGGACAGCGGCGGCTGGAGCCGACCGACGGCGGAGAGAAAGCCGAGCAGCGTCGACGGGGTAAGACAGAGGGTGAAGCGCACAGGGCGCAGCCGGGGGTTGAAAACCGAGCGGCGTCGAGGAAAAACAAAAAGGAGAGAGAGAGAGGGTAAAGCAACAGCCGGGTTCAGGACCAAGCGGCAGAAACGGGAAAGGCACACAAAAAAAAAGAATGCGCAGAACACAGCCAGGGCTCAAGGGCTGAACAGTGTCCGTGGGGAGAAGAAGGGAGAGCATGGGAGACGCCATTGAGCCGCGGAGAAGAAGGAAGAGCGCAGGAGACGCCATTTTTAGAAGCCGCAGCGGAGAAGAAGGGCGAGCGTGGGAAGGAAGGAAAGCACGGGAGACGCCATTTTGTGCCAGCGGAGAAGAAGGGGAAGCGCGGGAGACACCATTTTTGACAGTTAAATCGCACCCAGGGTTGCAGAAGAGTGGCAGTATCTCTACGTTCGACAATGAAGTCGAAGATTGGGCGACATATGTGGAACATATTGAGGTGTACTGCAGGGCGAATGAAGTGCCAGATGCTAGGAAAGCACTGGTTTTGTTAAATTCCATGGGTGCAAAAACTTATGGGTTACTGCGAAACCTAATAACATGTTACAAGAAAAATAATCTACACATTGCTGCAGTTAATCAATTATAAGTCAGTCTCTCTGGAGGCTTCCTGACTCTGTCCGGATAACGCCTCGGTGGTGTAGTAGTTTCTGGTGGTGTAGTAGGTTCTTTTGGCAAGGCTGATTCGGCTTGAATGCCAGTGTCGGGTTCATCGGGTTCCAGTATCACCGGATCGGAGGTAGATATTTTGGGTATCTCTACTTCATCATTAGGCATATAGAGTTGTGCTGCAGGTTGTCCCTTCTCGGATGACTCTATGATTTGGTCAGCATGGTGCCTTATTATGCTTTCTCCAATGTCCACGGTATACATCAGCGGTCCTAGTCGTGTGAAGATAGTTCCAGGCTGCCATTTCTCGGTACGGTAGTCCCGGGCCAAAACTTGTTGACCTATCTGGAAGGTTCTAGTTGGCCTTTCATTCATGCCTTGAAATTGCCGGTTCTCCATGTCCCTTCTGATGTTTGGCTTGATCAAATCCAGCCGGCATCTTAGGCTTCGATTGAAGAACATCATGGCGGGAGTTTGGTTTGTAACCATATGTGTTGCATTCCTGTACACAAACAAGAAGTTATCCACCTTATGCTGAAGTTTTATGTCTTCATTACCCATGGCCTTTATGGCCTTCTTGAAGGTCTGGACAAACCTTTCAGCCAATCCATTGGTGGCGGGATGGTATGGGGCGGACGTGTAGTGCTTAACCCCATTATTTTTTAAGAACTTCCTGAATTCTTCGGACACAAATTGCGGTCCATTATCAGAACAGATCTGTTCAGGCAGCCCATTCCTGGCAAATATGGTCCTTAATACTGTGATGGTTTTTTCCGTGGTGGTGGAGGACATCTTTATTACCTCCGGCCACTTGGAGTGTGCATCAACCGCGATTAAGAACATTGAGTCCATAAATGGACCAGCAAAGTCGATGTGTACCCTTTGCCATGGAGATGAGGGCCACTCCCATGGATGTAGAGGGGCTTGTGGTGGAGCGTTTTGGACCTTCTGGCATCCTAGGCAGCTCTTGGTCATTTCTTCGATGTCTCCATCGATACCTGGCCACCATACAAACGCCCTGGCTAGGTTCTTCATTTTCACTCCACCCAGATGCCCCTCGTGAAGCTCCTTTAGAACTTTATCCTGGAGTTTGGGTGGAATCACCACTCTGGATCCACACATCAAGGTACCTCGGCACACTGACAGCTGTTCTCTTCTTTGCGAGAATGCTGGCAACAGTGGTTCGACATGTGCTGGCCATCCCTTCACTGTTAAATCGTAGACTCGTGAGAGAGTCGGGTCATTTCTAGTTTCCCTTTCAATGGCAGAATTTGTTACTGGTAGACATTCGACTATGGTAGAGTGGAAAATTTCCACTGGGTCTACGGTAGGTGCCTCTTCTATCGTTGGCAACGGTAGGCGCGATAAACCGTCAGCATTCCCATCCTGTTTTGATCCTTTATATTCTAAGTTATATTGGTGTGCCCCTAGAAAAAGGGACCACCTCTGTAGCCTTTGCGCTGTCATAATGGGAACACCCTTTTTAGGGTTGAATATGGAGATGAGGGGTTGATGGTCAGTCAACAAGGTAAATTTTTGTCCGTGTAGGTAATGGTTGAATTTCTTCACTCCCCATACCAGGCTGAGTGCTTCCCTGTCGATTTGGGCATAGTTACGCTCAGCTGAGTTCAATGAGCATGACGCAAAAGCTATCGGCCGTTCCGAGCCATCAGGGAATTTATGCGATAATACCGCTCCTACGCCGTAAGGGGATGCTTTGCACGCCAGTCTGATTGGCAGTGATGGGTTGTAATGAGCCAAAACTTCTTTGGACGTGATTAAGTCTTTGCATTTATGGAAGGCACGTTTACAGTCTTCGCTCCATTTCCAAATTACTCCTGTTTGTAGCAGTTCATTAAGAGGGTGCAGAAGAGTTGATAAGTTCGGTAAAAATTTATGATAGTAATTTATTAATCCCAGGAACTACCTTAATTGAGAAACATTTTCAGGTGCTGGGGCTTTTATGACCGCTTCTATTTTTTCAGGTGACTTATGCAACCCTTCCTTATTAATAATGTGGCCACAATATATTTGATTCTGGAAAAATTCGCACTTGGGGCGATTTGCTCGTAGGCCCCGTTCTCTCAGCCTAGTGAGCACCTGCTCCAAATTGGCAAGGTGCTCGTTGTCGTTTTCTCCTGTTACAAGGATGTCGTCTAAGTAGCATTGAGTCCCCGGAATCCCTTGGAGGACTTGCTCCATAGCTCTTTGCCAGATAGCTGGAGCGCATGCTACTCCGAAAACCAGTCGATTGTACTGGTGCAGGCCTTTGTGTGTATTTATCGTGAGATACTTTTTAGAGGCCTCTTCAACCTCCATCTGTAGATATGCCTGTGCCAAGTCAATTTTGGTGAAACGTTTCCCCCCGGATAGTGAGGCGAAAATATCTTCTATCCTCGGAAGAGGATACTGTACCGTGTGAAGGACTGGGTTTACAGTCACCTTGAAGTCTCCACAGAAGCGAATTTTTCTCTGTTCTTCAGATTTATCATTATTCAACATTTTCTTCATGACTGGGACGATGGGTGTTGCCCACTCGCTCCAATCTATTTTGGATAATACGCCTGCCTTTTCCAAATTCTCCAGCTCTGCCTCGACTGCTGGACGAATTGCGTATGGCACCGGTCTTGCCTTAAAAAACTTGGGAATTGCCGCATCTTCCACTTTTATTGAGGCGGTGATGCCTTTCAAGGTTCCTAGGCCTAGAAATTCAGTTGGGCGCGCCAGCCGTTAGCGCCTTAGGAGGAGTAGATCTCGAGCGCTAGGCGCTTATCGCCCGGGCGCAGCGCGATCTGCGCCTCTCCCCAACTTCAGGACACATTTAGCGCTGGCGCAAAGTCTTAGCGCGCGCCCTGCAGCGCGCGCAGATCATGACGTCATTTAATAGTGCAACGCCCTTTGTGCGCCCCAAACCGGAACTTCACTCGCGCCGGCCCATTGTGCGCCGGGCGGCCCGAGCGACTGTGAAGTGGAACGGTACACAGGCCAGCCGGGCCGCTGGGGGCGCAAATTAAAGGGCACTTACCCAGCAGTGTAAAGGCCAGCCATTTTGCAGCATTCACTCTTGTGCAACGGTTTTTTGGACAGAGACGAAGGAGGAGAGTTTACTGGTTTGGACCAACACTTGGACAGGTATTTTTGGCTCAGGCCAGAGCTTACCAATTATCTTTGCCTTCATTCAGAGCTCGGTGTTTGCCAGCATATAATGGGGGCTGCATTGGGTGGCAACGCTGAATTTCAGCCTTATGCCAGAAGGGCTTACAGACGCCGTGAGAGAGTGGCAGCCCTGGCTAGACGCAGAGGGGGCAACAGGCGTCGCCAACTGAGGCCTTACCCACGCAGGGTATACCGCCAGCAGACCTCCTATCTGACCATGTCTGCCGCGATGTGTGTTAGGAGGCTGCGATTCCGAAGGGAGGTGGTTGCAGACATCTGCCGGCTGCTTCAGAGAGATCTGCAGCCACAGCTGATGCGCAGGACGTCTCTGTCGGTGGCAGTGAAGGTGACGGTGGCTCTCAACTTCTATGCCACCGGCTTCTTCCAATCCGCTACTGGGGACATCGCTAACATCTCCCAGTTCGCCGTGCATTGCTGCATCCGCCAGGTGACCGAAGCCCTTTTCAGAAGGAGACATCAATTCATCTCCTTCCCCATGACCCTGGACAAGCAGCAGCAGCGTGCAGTGGGGTTTGCAAGAATAGCGGGCTTCCCCATGGTGCAGGGCGCCATTGACTGCACGCATGTGGCTTTGCGGGCACCTCTTGAGCATGCCGAGGATTACCGCAACCGGAAGGGCTACCATTCCCTCAATGTACAGCTGGTGTGTGACCACAGGCAGCGCATCCTAGCTGTCAATGCCCGCTTTCCAGGCAGCAGCCACGATGCCTTTATCCTGCGACAGACAACTGTGGCTGACATGTTCCAGGCACAGCCTCCCCCAAGAGGATGGCTTATCGGGGACAAAGGCTATCCTTTGTGTACCTGGCTCATGACCCCGCTTCGCGCGCCCACGAACCCTGCTGAAGAGGCATACAACGAGAGCCATCAAGCGACGAGGAACCTCATAGAACAAACAATCGGCGTGCTCAAGCAACGGTTCCGCTGTCTCGATCGCTCCGGGGGAGCCCTCCAGTATTCGCAGGATCGAGTCTCCCAATTCGTCGTCGTTTGCTGCATGCTGCACAACCTGGCTATCCGCAGGACTCAGGCACTGCCACCTCACGTTGGACCACCACCTCAGGAGGAGGAGCAGGAGGAGCATGAGGACGACGAGGACGAGGTGTACCAGCCCAGGAGGGACGCACAAGGTCCAAGGGCCGCCCATCGGCGGCATATTGAACGTCACTTCTAGGCCCCCTGTCAGGGAATGGCTTGTGCCAATGATAGAACATGATTGCAGCCGCTCCGCAAGCCCTCAGCCAGTTAAGGCAACAAACACTTCAAAGATCAAACATGGACAATGTGAATAAATAAAATGCTTTATTGTACAAACTCTGGGCCCTTCCCACATGAAAACCAAAAACAGACGAAACCCCCAAAAAACACTCAAACACATTACTCGCTCCCACAATCTGGAGAGGATTAACAAAATAGGGCAACTAAAATGGCTGTCATTCTCGGCCTTCGTCCAAAACAAACATCACATCATCGGCCTTCAAAAAACAAACATCCAATTCTCGGCCTCAAGAAACAAACACAAATGGCCACACATTCGACTATTTGGCCCGCTAGAGCGATGCCTTGGCCATCTTTGGGTGGCCCCTGCCCGCCCTGCTGCTCCGCCTCAAAGTAAGGCCATTGGCTGCTGCAAGGCTGGGGGCAGGCTCCTGAGGGGCACATGTCGTGACGGCAGATGCCCTTGGGGGTCGGCCTAGTCGAGGTCTGGCCGTCGAGCGGGCGGCTGTTGATTGCTGCAGCTGTGGCTGGCCAGCATCAGTCGCTGCAGCAGCTCCTGGCAGCTCCACTGGGGGAGTGGCAGTGGCGGCTGGAGGAATGGCGGCAAGCTGGCGGATGGCTGGCGCTCGCTGGTCGCCTGAGACACTAGCACTCGCCCGGACCAGCACTGCAGCATGCGCACCAATCTGCCGAGGGACAGACCGCTGTGCTGCTGCAGCGCGCCGGGTGCCCTGGCGATGCCTGGCTGACACAGCGAGTGTGGCAGCAGTGAGTGCCCGTGTTGACCTGTTCACTGACCGCATCAGAGCAGCCAGTGACTGGACGGCACCACTGATCACCTGGCCAGTCGCTGACAGAGCTGCCCCGAATTCCGCCCGACTCGCTGCCTGATCTGCCCAGTATTCCGCCCGACTGGTGGCCTCTGAGGGCCCGAACTCGGCCACACTCCGAGAGAGGGAATCGATGGACTCAGGCAACCGTGCCACTGCCGCCATGAGCTCCGTGTGCCGGCGCTCCGAGTCCGTGGACAAGTCTTCGAGGCGTTCCATCTCCTTGGCGAAGAGCATCTCCTGACTGGAGGCCAGACTCTCCCTCTGGGGAGAAGGCCGCCGAGCTGGCCGACCCTTCCTGCGTTGCTGGAGGCCGCTGGACCCAGCAATTGGACTCCCCTCCGACGCATCCCCCCTCTGGGGAGAAGGCCGCCGAGCTTCCACCCCCCTCCCACCTTTCTGCAGCACGCAGGTCCCAGGAGCTCCCCTCCCCTTCGACACTTCCGCCACGCTGCCCTCCAGGGAAGACGTGTCCCCTACATTGGCCTGGGTGGCCGCGGCTGAGGGTTCCCCTGATGGGCCGCCTTCCTCTTGCTCCTCCTCCTGCTCCTCTTCGGAGGGTCTGTCACTGGCAAGTTGAGGGACCTCCTCTTGACCATCTGAAAGCAGGAAGGCACAAGAGTAGCTTTAGAGTGAGGAGAGGGCGTCAGTGCGGGATGCATGAGTGGTGGCATTCAGCGCATTGGTCGGACAGTGGCAAAGGATGTAGATCTGATGCGCAAGTGGGACGAGAGAGGTGCAAAAGGTGATGTCCTTACCATTGCTGCCCAGAACAGGGTCGGCATCTCCACATGCAACGGGCCCAATCACCCGGCCACCCATGAGGCGCTCCACGCGATGTTGCAGGTCGGTGAGTGGCTGGATATGGGGTCGGCCTCCCCCGGTCGCAGTCCGGCTCTTGCGATTATTCGCCAGCTTGCCCTGCAAGAGAAAGGACGGCCTCTAAGTACAGTGTGTCGCCGTGATCTTGTGTGCACTGCCTCCCATGGTGGAATAGCCTGGCCAGTGTGTCGCCATGATCTTGTGTGCACTGCCTCCCATGGTGGAATAGCCTGGCCAGTGTGTCGCCATGATCTTGTGTGCACTGCCTCCTATGGTGGAATAGCCTGGCCAGTGTGTCGCCATGATCTGGTGTGCAATGCCTCCCATGGTGGAATAGCTTGGCCAGTGTGTTAAGTGCAGAATGTGCAATTGATGCTCATGCCTGTCCCATAGCTGCTGGATGAAGGCTGGCCATTAGAGCTTTCAGGTCCCTTTGCCCATAATGTGAGGTGCACATGCAAGGATGAGGAGGTCACTGGAAAGGGTACTCATCCTGACAATGCGTGTGAGGTCATTTAACTTTTTGCGGCATTGGGCACCGGCCCTGGGGACGTCGCTGTTGGCTGACAGCTTGCTGGCGACATGCCTCCAGGCTCTCCTGTAGACGCGGACCGGCGCCTTCTTGCCATTGTCCGGGTACAAAACATGGCGCCTCTTCTCCACAGCAGCAAGCAGCACACTCAGATCACGCTCTGAGAAGCGCTGCGCACGTTCACGGGCCTTCTCCATGTCTTCAGGCGCTATTTGGGTCCAGCAGCAGTGTTCAGGCCTAGCTGGAGGGCTCCACTATCCAGGGCGTGGCAGCAGACACAGTCGACCCTTCCCCCTTAAGAGCTGTCCGGCGCCAGGGTGTCTGCTGTCAATCACGAGATGGCCGCACCTGCGCTGCGCCCGGCCTCGGCGCTATCGATCACCACCTCCGGCTTAGCGCCCAAAGAGAGGCGTCCAGCAGCAGTTTTAGCGCTCGCCCGAACTCCTAGGGCGAAGCTAATGAATATTGGAGAAGTGGCATCGATTTGGCGGCGGCCGCAAACTTTAGCGGACGCCCCACTTTAGCGCCCCTAAAGTGGCGTCAATGAATTTCTAGGCCTAGTTTCTCTTGGAAAACTTCTTTGGCATTGGCCAAGATGTCTTTTAATCGTTCAGGTATGACGTCATCATCATTTTTTTCCTTACTGGTCACCGTCAGTGCTTGAATGGAGTGCCAGTCTAAACGTATTTTCCTGATCCATTCACGTCCCAACAGCGGTGGACCACCATCTTGTAGAACGTATAAATACAACTTTTGTATTTCCTTGCCGTTGTATACAACAGGCACCCTTATTTTTCCTTTGGGGTATACTTTCTGCCCCGTATATGTTTTCAAGATAATGGATGTGTCTTTCAAAGGTATATGTGGAAATAGCCGCTCGTAATCCCGTCGATTTCTGACGGTCAGAGCTGATCCTGTATCTAGCTCCATTTTAACTGGGGACCCTGCTATCGTGAGGGTAACCCAAATGATCTGGTAATCTTCTTTGGCAATTACATTATGTAATTTGAGACAGCTTAGTCTCTTGTTTTCGGAGTCGCTATCGCTCTTCTGGTCTTCGGAGCTACTGTCCGTCATCATTTGTACCTTTCTGTACTTTTCTTTGTTGATTTTTTTCTTCCTGTCCGTGGATATTTTTGTCCAGATCGGCATACCCGTGCAATGTGTCCAATCTTTCCGCATTGCCTGCATGCTTTGTCCTTGAACCAGCAGTCCCTCTGGTCATGGGTGGATCTGCCACAGCGATAACATCTCTCGAAACCCTGTGTCATTTCATGGGTGCCGAAGTCCTGTGTCTTTTGTTGTATCTCTGCAGCTCCTCTTGCGGCTGCTTCGTATGATACAGCCATACTGAAAGCTTTGTCCAGTGTTAAATCTTTCTCAGAAAGCAGCCTTTTCTGTGTTCCTTCACTTAGGAGACCGCAGACGAATTTGTCTCGAAGATAATCTGCTAGTCCTGCCCCAAATTGGCAGTGCTTTGATAGCTTTCTTAATTCGGTGAGGTAATCAGCGTTACTTTCATTTTTGTGTTGATTCCTCTTGAAGAATTTGAATCGTTCCGCTATCAGCAGCAGTGTTGGGTTTAAGTGCTCCTGTAGGGTATCAACAATTTCTTTAAAATTCATTTCCTTTGGTTTGGCTGGAGTGATTAAGTTTCGTAACAGCCCGTATGTCTTTGCGCCCATTAGATTTAGAAGTACTGACGCTTTTTTATCATTTTCTATTCCATTTGTGGTACAATATACCTCCACTCTTTCCACATATTTGGTCCAATCCTCTATATCATTATCAAAAGCATCAATATTGCCAGCCTTAGGCATCCTGGAAAAAAAATGGCGCTTCCCGCGCTTTTCTGCCGCTGCTGCCGATGACAACGCTGTTTTCCGCGGTTTAAAAAAAAAATTTTTTATTTACAGGTGGAGACTCATTCCCGCCGGACTACCTCTGCTAGGTCTGAACGCCGACCTGCTTGCAGCGCCGGCCGTCTCCCGAGTGCTCCCTCCCCATCTGTTATTGCTTGCCTCCATCTTTGCTGCTTGGCTTCGCTGCAGAGCCAGCCGCTGAAGCCCCAGCCCGATGCCCAGGAAGGATTATTGCAGTACCTGTCACCAGCTCGGCTAGCTGGTGAAACCACAGCTTTTTCTTTTCCTTGCTTCGACTTTGGACGTCAGAGGAATCGATGCCCTTGAGGTGCTGCCGAATTGCAGGTAAGTCCGTTTCCAATTCGTCACCACTGTTGTGTCCGTGTGTTAATAGAGACACTGAAGACAGGAGTTGGTTTCACAGGTGTTTACTGAACAAAGTCTGGAGGGGAACTAACTGATACAACACAATATACAGGCTTATATAGCCCGAGAGGCCATTACCGGCATTACAGTACACAGGGGGCTCTTAAAGGCACATACACTACAACCAGACTATCTGGGTTACACTCAAGATAGACGGAGTCCAAGTGAAAATGGAATTGGACACAGGATCAGCCCTAACAGTCATAAACCAAAGGGACTACAAGCGGCTATTTTCACATATACCCTTGAAAGCTACAGAGATTGTCTTGAAGACGTACACGGGGTAAAAAGTCTACCCCAAAGGAAAAATAAGGGTGAAAGTGATATATAAAGGCCAGGAAATACCTAAAATGGACATATATGTACTGCCAGATGGAGGACCACCACTGCTAGGACGTGAATGGATCCGGAAGATACAACTAGATTGGCATTCCATACAGGCACTGAAGGTTGAGGCCAAAAAGGATGACGACGTCACACCTGGACGACTGTCAAAAATGCTAACTGACGCAAAAGAAGTGTTCCAGGAGGGACTTGGAACACTGAAAGGCATAACAGCAATGATTAAAATAGAGGAAAATGCAAGCCCAAAGTTTCTGAAGGCCAGACCAGTGCCTTATGCGATCAGACCAGCTGTTGAAGCAGAGCTGGAAGGGTTGGAACGTTCAGGAGTACTGTCCAAAGTAGACTGGAGCGAGTGGGCTACACCCATCGTTCCTGTAATGAAGAGGTCGTTGAATAATATGCCTGGGGAACCAAAGAAGGTCCGCATCTGTGGGGATTTTAAGGTGACAGTGAACCCAGTCCTTCACACGGTACAATATCCGCTTCCACGAATTGAGGATATTTTCACCTCGCTATCTGGAGGTAAACGCTTCACCAAAATTGATCTAGCCCAGGCGTACTTGCAAATGGAGGTAGAAGAAGCCTCGAAACAATATCTTACGATTAACACTCATAAAGGTCTCTATCAATACAACCGACTGGTGTTCGGGGTAGCATCGGCTCCGGCTATTTGGCAAAGGGCAATGGATCAAGTCCTGCAAGGGATTCCAGGGACCCAGTGTTATTTGGACGACATCCTGGTCACGGGCGAAAATGACAGTGATCACCTCGCCAACTTGGAGAAGGTGCTCACCAGATTAAAGGAATATGGGCTACGAGCTTATCGCCACTGTAGTGTATGTAACCGTCTACCTTTAAGAGACTATGTATGTAACCGTTCACCTTTAAGAGAACTATTTTAGCTGTGGCACTACTTGTTTGGCTTCTGTATACGGTAATACCGACGGTGACCACACCGGTATATAAGTGCTGTGGCATGACTTATTGGGCAGATTCGCCCTGACCTTCGAATAGTAAAGTCCTGTTGTATGTTACTCCTGAAGTCTGTGTCGTAATTAACTGCACAACCCACAGACTTTACAGTGGCGACGAGTCCGATCGTACCCTGCGGCAACAATAATTTCAAAGCAACGAAAGAGCGTCGAAAAGAGGCAACCGCCCTCGTCATTCGGCTGGGAGAAAACTCAAGGCTGCAGCAATAGAAAGGAGGAAGACTTTAGCGACAAAAACTTCCAGCAGCAACAGGCACTGACTGTCCCTTCTGCCACGGTGACTGTGAGTAAGGGAAAGTGAAAAGAATAGCCGGAGGATAAGGGCTGGGCACTCGACCACGGTCGAGGGGGAAAAGGAGCCGGACAAAAAGTCGGGTCCAACGGCGTCGTGAGAGACCGCGACCGGCGGGAAAAGCCGGGCGGTGACCGAAGCCACGAAGCGCTGCGACCGGGAGCATAGGCGCGGGAAGAGAGAAACTCAGCCGCAGCCGGGGAGAGAAGCACCGGACTGCGAGAGGGCTGGGAGGTGCGATTGGGGTCCGAGCGAGCGGGAGAGGCAGAGCCAACCAAGAGAGACTGCGCGAGAGCCAGTCCAGCGGCTGAACTGTCCTCCGTCAACGGGGTGTACCCAGCGCTGGTAGAGCCGAGCGAGCGGGAGAGAGACAGAGCCGAGCAAGGGGAACTGTGCGAGAGCCAGCCCAGCGGCTGAACCTGTTCGCCGTCAACGGGGTACCCAGAGCCGGTCGCCCTGCCATAAAATAAAAAAAAAAAGGGAAAGCCTTGAAGCCGACGCGCAGGCTGTGAACCTGAAAGCCAGCGGCCGTCACCCGTGGGGAAAGTGTACCCCTCCCGCCAGGGAAGAAACGTGGGAAGCCGCCATTAGGCGGGGAAGAAGACAGAAGCGGGAAACCGCCATTGAAGTGGGCGGGGAGAGAAGATAAGAGCGGGAAACCGCCATTTTCGCGGGAAAACCGCCATCTTAGAAAAAAAAAGAAATAATAATTTAAAGAAATGCTTGTGTTGTTCCCAAAGAGAGGAAGATGCCTAAGCATGGTAACATCAATGATTTTAATTCCGAAGTAGAAGACTGGGCCACGTACGTGGAACGCATTGAGATCTATTGTGAGGCCAATAAAATAGAAGAAGATGACAAAGCTATAACCTTGCTGAACTCGATGGGCGCAAAGACATACGGGCTCTTGAAGCATCTACTAGCACCAGCTAAACCGGCGGATCAGACTTTCGATGATATTGTGGCTGACCTGAAGGACCACTTGAACCCTACTCCGTTGATGTTGGCTGAACGATTCAAATTCTATGCGAGAACGCAACGGAAAGACGAAAGCAACGCGGAATACTTGGTTGAACTGCGGAGGCTAGCGAAAGACTGTCAGTTTAGGGACAACCTGGAAGAGGCACTGAGAGACAAATTCGTGTGCGGAATGTTGAAGAAAGAAACACAAAAACGACTGCTTGAAGAGAACGATCTTCCACTTGATAAGGCTGTTCTTATCGCAGCATCAAGCGAAGCCGCAGTGAAAGGAACTGCGAAAATGCAGCTAAAGGCAGCGGCACTCAGGGTACAACAAATTACTTCGGGTACAACGAAATGCTATCGTTGTGGAAAGACAACACACGACCAGAACCAATGCTGGTTTAAAAACCAAGAATGTAGGAAATGTGGCAAGCTTGGTCACATAGCTAAGGTATGCCGGTCAGGGAAGAAGACCAACAATAATGAGTCACCACAAAAGTGGTACAGAAAGGTACATGAGGTGACTAGGAAGAATCTGGAGGAACAGAAGTCGGACTCACACTCCAACTGCAAAGGACTGGATAGTTTGAGAGTTCACAATGTGAGTAATGAAGCTGACCGACAAACTATCTGGATCACACTACAGATTGCAAAAGTCCAAGTGAAAATGGAAGTGGACACCGGATCGACGCTGACGGTCATGAATAAGCATGACTATAAAAAGTTATTCAAGCATATTCCACTACGGGATACGGAACTAGTACTACAGACATACACGGGGCACAAAGTATTCCCCATCGGAAAGATAGAAGTCAAGGTGAGATACAAGGATAAAGATTACCAAAGGATGGACCTGTATGTGTTGCCTGAGGGAGGTCCACCACTTCTGGGACGGGAGTGGATCCGGAAAATAAAGATAGACTGGCATTCACTAAACACCATGACGGTGGATTCCGGAAAGGAAGATGTCAAACCTGAACAGTTGTCCAGAATATTGGACGAAGCTAAAGAGGTATTCCAGCAAGGACTGGGAACACTGCGAGGAATTAAAGCAAAGGTTAAGATTGCAGAACATGCAAGCCCAAAATTTTTCAAAGCCAGATCGGTACCTTATGCAATACGACCAGCTGTGGAGGCAGAACTGGAAGAACTTGAACGGTCAGGGGTACTGTCAAAAGTGGACTGGAGTGAGTGGGCCACGCCCATTGTTCCCGTCATGAAGTCTTCACCAAGTAATAAGCCAGGGGGACCGGGGAAGGTCCGCATCTGCGGAGACTTCAAGATCACAGTGAATCCGGTGCTTCACACGGTACAATACCCGCTTCCGTGGATTGAAGATATCTTTGCTTCGTTGGCTGGAGGGAAACACTTCACCAAGATAGACCTGGTTCAGGCATACTTACAAATGGAAGTCGAGGAAGAGTCACGCCAGTACCTCACCATCAACACACACAGAGGATTGTATCGTTATAATAGACTGGTTTTTGGGGTAGCTTCGGCTCCAGCAATTTGGCAGAGGGCCATGGAGCAGGTATTACAAGGAATTCCAAGCACACAGTGCTACTTAGACGATATCCTAATTACGGGAGAAGACGAGAAAGAACACCTCACAAATTTGAAACTGGTGCTCACCAGGTTGAAGGAATATGGCCTTCGAGTTAATCGCAAGAAGTGTGAGTTTTTCCAAAAACGGATCTCGTACTGCGGTCATGTCATTGACCGAGAGGGGCTGCACAAGTCACCTGACAAGATAGAAGCTGTCGTGAAGGCCCCCGCTCCAGAAAACGTATCACAGTTAAGATCATTCTTGGGGTTGATTAATTATTATCACAAGTTTCTGCCAAATCTATCCACGGTGCTGCATCCGCTGAATGCTCTGTTGCGGAAAGAAATACCATGGAAGTGGAGTGAGGAATGTAAAAAGGCTTTTCGCAGAAGCAAGGAGTTGATTACCTCTGAAGAAGTGTTGGCTCATTTCAACCCAACGTTACCCCTTCGTCTAGCTTGTGATGCTTCCCCTTATGGAATTGGAGCAGTACTTTCACATAAGTTACCAAATGGCTCGGAAAGGCCAGTGGCATTCGCGTCCCGATCATTGACCTCCGTGGAGCGAAATTATGCTCAAATAGATAGGGAGGCCCTCAGCCTTGTGTGGGGCGTGAAGAAATTCAATCATTACCTGCAAGGTAAGAAGTTCACATTACTGACAGACCACTAGCCGTTGGTGTCCATATTCAACCCAAACAAGGCCGTTTCCACCATGACAGCACAAAGGTTACAAAGGTGGTCCGTGTTACTTGGGGCACACCAATATGACATCGAATACAAAAGGCCCAAACAGCATGGAAATGCTGATGGGTTATCGCGCTTGCCATTGCCGATAGTAGAAGAAGCGACTACATTGGACCCGGTAGAGATGTTCCACTCATCCATAGTGGAGTGTCTACCAATAACAAATTCGATGATCGAAAACGAAACAAGAAATGACCCGACTCTTTCACGAGTCTATGATTTAATGGTGGAGGGATGGCCAGCACAGGGCGAACCAACACTGCAAGCATTTTCACAGAGGAAAGAACAGCTGTCAGTGTGTAGAGGAACCCTGATGTGTGGATCTAGAGTGGTGATTCCACCCAAACTTCAAAAGAAGGTGTTAAAGGAGCTGCACGAGGGACATCTGGGTGGAGTGAAGATGAAGAACCTAGCAAGAGCGTTTGTATGGTGGCCAGGCATCGATGTAGACATCGAAGAAATCACTAAGAACTGCCTAGGATGTCAGAAGGTTCAGAACGCGCCACCACAGGCTCCGCTGCATCCATGGGAGTGGCCCTCATCTCCTTGGCAAAGGGTACACATCGACTTTGCTGGTCCATTTATGGACTCAATGTTCCTAATAGCGGTGGATGCACACTCCAAGTGGCCGGAGGTAATAAAGATGACCACCACCACCACGGAAAAAACCATCACAGTGTTAAGGACTATGTTTGCTAGGAATGGCCTGCCGGAACAGATCTGTTCTGATAATGGACCGCAATTTGTGTCCGAAGAATTCAAGAAATTCTTAAAGAGCAATGGGGTTAAGCACTACACATCAGCCCCATACCATCCCGCCTCCAATGGATTGGCTGAAAGATTTGTCCAGACCTTCAAGAAGGCCATCAAGGCCATGGGTAATGAAGACATTAATTTACAACATAAGGTGGATAGCTTCTTGTTGGCGTACAGGAATGCAACACATGCGGTCACAAATCAAACTCCCGCCATGATGTTTTTTAATAGACGACTAAGATGCCGACTGGATTTGCTCAAGCCAAACGTCAGAAGGGACGTAGAGAACCGGCAATTCCAGGGCATGAATGAAAGGGCCACTAGATCTTTTCAGATAGGTCAACAAGTTTTGGCCCGGGACTACCGTACCGAGAAATGGCAGCCTGGAACTATTGGAAAAAGGCTAGGGCCGTTGATGTATACGGTGGATCTTGGGGACAGTATAATAAGGCGCCATGTTGACCAGATCATAGGGTCAGCCACAACTGGCCAACCTACTTCACCACCTTACCCGGTTACTGTTGAAACCGAGATACCCAGAACACCTACCTCCGATCTGGTAATACTGGAATCAGAGGAACCTGACACTGTCTTTCAAGCCGAATCGACTTTGTCAGAAGCACCTACTACCCCGCCAGGAATGATGACACCACTGAGGTGTTATCCGGACAGAGTCCGGAAACCTCCAGAGAGACTGAATCTGTGAACTGTCTTGCATAAAGTTGTATATATGTTATAATGTATGTTTAATGGGAAATACATATGTTGTAAGCTAAAAAGGGAGGATTGTAGTGTATGTAACCGTCTACCTTTAAGAGACTATGTATGTAACCGTTCACCTTTAAGAGAACTATTTTAGGTGTGGCACTACTTGTTTGGCTTCTGTATACGGTAATACCGACGGTGACCACACCGGTATATAAGTGCTGTGGCATGACTTATTGGGCAGATTCGCCCTGACCTTCGAATAGTAAAGTCCTGTTGTATGTTACTCCTGAAGTCTGTGTCGTAATTAACTGCACAACCCACAGACTTTACAGCCACAAGTGCGAGTTTTTCCAGAAGCAGATCTCGTATTGTGGCCACGTCATCGATGAAGAGGGGTTACATAAGTCCCCTGAAAAGATTGAGGCAGTAGTCAAGGCTCCAGCACCGGAAAATGTGTCACAACTGAGGTCATTCCTCGGGCTGGTAAACTACTACCATAAGTTCTTACCAAATTTGTCCACAGTATTACACCCACTGAACACCCGACTGCAAACAGGGGTACCATGGAAGTGGAATGACGAACGTAGACGAGCTTTCCAGAAGTGTAAAAAATTGATCACATCTAAAGAGGTGTTGGCCCATTTCAACCCAGCACTACCAATTCATTTGGCATGTGATGCATCACCCTATGGTATTGGAGCGGTGCTGTCGCACAAATTCCCAGATGGGTTGGAGAGGCCAGTAGCCTTTGCGTCTCAGTCACTAACCTCAGCCGAGCGCAACTACGCCCAGATTGACAGGGAGGCCCTCAGCCTAGTATGGGGAGTAAAAAAATTCAACCACTATCTGCATGGGCAGAAGTTCACCTTGTGACTGACCACCAACCACTTGTCTCTATCTTTAATCCTAAGTAGGGCGTTCCAGTGATGACTGCACAACGGTTACAAAGATGGTCCCTGTTTCTAGGGGCGAATCAGTATGAAATAGAATATAAAGGCACGAAACAGCATGGAAACGCTGATGGGCTATCGCGCCTGCTACTGCCTACTGTGGAGGAAGCACCAGCAGTGGACCCTATCGAGATATTTTTTCGTCAATAATTGAACGATTGCCAGTAACGAATGCGGATATAGAGAAGGAGACCCGCAATGATCCGACGCTGTCTCGGGTATATGATTTGACGGTGAGGGGATGGCCAACACATGGCGACCCACTGTTGCCAGCATTCTCATCCAGAAGAGAACAGCTGTCAGTATGCCAGGGGACAGTGATGTGTGGATCCAGAGTGGTGATTCCACCCAAGTTAAGGGAGAGAGTGCTAAATGAGCTACATGAAGGTCATCTGGGGGGAGTGAAAATGAAAAGCCTTGCTAGGGCTTATGTGTGGTGGCCGGGAATCGATCAACAAATCGAAGACCTAACCAAGAGCTGCTCAGGATGCCAGAAGGTCCAAAATGCACCACCTCATGCCCCTCTACACCCATGGGAGTGGCCCTCCTCTCCATGGCAACAGGTGCATATTGATTTTGCTGGTCCATTCATGGACTCAATGTTCTTAATAGCAGTGGATGCTCATTCGAAGTGGCCTGAGGTGATAAAAATGTCCTCAACCACTACAGAGAAAATGATTGCAGTCCTACGAACCATATTTGCCAGAAACGGCTTGCCAGAGCAGATTTGCTCTAATAATGGACCACAGTTTGTGTCCAAAGAGTTTTGAAAATTTATGAGAAGGAATGGGGTAAGGCATTACACATCCACCCCGTATCATCCAGCCACAAATGGATTGGCTGAGAGGTTCGTACAAACCTTTAAGAAGGCGATAAAGGCCATGTGCGATGATGAAATTCCACTACAGCATAAGGTGGACAATTTCTTATTAGCCTACCGAAACACGACACATGCAGTTACCAACCAGACCCCGGCCATGATGTTCTTTAACCGAAGGTTGTGATCTCGTCTGGACTTGCTTAGACCAAATGTGCAAAGAAATGTTGAGGATAAATAATTCCAGCACATCAATGAGAAGCCGACAAGGAGCTTCAATGTAGGACAACCAGTCTTGGCCCGTGACTACCAAACAGAGAAATGGCAACCCGGAATGATATGCACACGGCAGGGGCCATTAATGTACACAGTGGATGTCGGGGAGAACATTGTGAGATGCCACGTTGATCAGATCTTACCGTCACAGGAACGAGTCAACCCCATGTCTTGCGTACCTGGGGATGAACCCGACACACCGGTAGCATCTACCTCCGAACCAGTAGCAGTGGAACCCGATGAACTAACCGATGAAAAGGGGTCAGAATCGCCTCCGCACCAAGAACAAGCACCTCAGGAAAGGCGCTATCCCGAAAGGATCAGGAAGCCGCCCCAAAGACTGAATCTATAAATGGACTATTGTTGTTTAATGTACATGTTAAAGTGTTAATTGTTATTTGAATATTATGGGTACTACTAATCTAAAAGGGGAGGAATTGTAGTGTATGTACCTTTAAGAAAGAACTACTTTTACAGCTCCTGTATACTGTAGTACCGGCAGTGACCACACCTGTATAGAAGCCTTGAGCATGCCTCTGTACCCCAGTCTTGAGATTACCCTACTCCAGTAAGCACCTGTTGATTGTTAAGTTACAGCATCCGTGTGGTTATTGAAAAACATCATACTCTCAGAATCACGGATCTAACAACCACCACTTCCAAGTTCCCCTCCAAGTCACACACCATCCTGACTTAGAAGTATATCACTGATCATTCATCGTCGCTGGGTCAAAATCCTGGAACTCCCTACCTAACAGCACTGTGGGAGTACCTTCACCACATGGACTGCAGCGGTTCAAGAAGGCAGCTCACCATCATTCTCAAGGGCAATTAGGGATGGGCAATAAATGCTGGCCTTGCCAGCGATGCCCACATCCCATAAAAATGAATAAAAAAACCAAAAAACAAAGACAAAAGGCTCCAAATTCAAGGACTCTAGACTATAATGTTGAGAATGAGAGTTTGGGTTTCTTCAGGAATTGATGCTAGGGGTTGTTAAAAACAGAAAATGCTGGAAGTACACTGCAGTTCAGTCAGCATCTATAAAGAGAAAGGACATGCTTGGGGTTTTTAACGTTTGGGTATTCAAAGAAGCTAAGGATGAGATAGCAGAGGCACTCGTGTATTCAGTTGAAATGGGAGTAATGCCAGGGAACTGGTGGACAGCTAATGTTATTCCTATATTCAAAAAGGGAGATAGAACAAATCCAGGGAACTATAAACCTGTTAGCTTAATGTCGGTGGTAAGAAAGATAATTGGAATCTTTATTCAAAGATGTAATAGAAAACATCTAGAAACCAAAAATATAATAAAAAATAGTCACCACGGATTTCAAAAGGGAAGATCGTGCTTGACCAACCTTATTGAATTCTTTGAAGAAGTAACAAAGAGATGACAAGGATAATGCAGTAGATGTAATATACATGGACTTTCAAAAGGCTTTTGATAAGGTACCACAAAGGTGACTCATGATTAAGGTCAAAGCAGGGGACAAACTGCAGAATAAATAGCAAACTGGCTACAAAAAAGAAAGCAGAGAGCAGGGGTTAAAGGTAGGTACACAGACTGGCAGAAGATGGGAAGTAGTGTTCCATAGGGATTGGTGCTGGGATCACTGATGTTCATCATTTCCATAAAGGAGTTGGACTCGGGAATCAGAAGGAGAAAATCAAAATTTGCAGATGACACCAAATCGGGCATATAATTAATACTGAGGCATACTGCGAAAAAATACAAGAAGACATTAACAAACTTGCAGAATGGGTGTGTAAATGGCAAATTAATTTCAATATAGATAAATATGGGGCATTGCAATTTGGTAGGAGGAATAAAGAGGCCACCTAATCCTTGGAAAATAAGAATCTAAATAGAGTAGAGGCGCAAAGGGATCTAGGGTTACAAATTTTCAAATCATTAAAAGTAGCAACGTAGGTTAACAAAGCCATAAACAGTGCAAATAAAGCACTTGGGTTCATTTCTAGAGAAATAGGAGAGAAATTTGGTGGCCCTGCACCATAAATTCAGTGATAGCGCCCCAAGTAGGAGGCGGGGTGCTACTGGAAGCGCTCCACCTCCTTCTGGGGGGCGCTACCAGCGAATTTTGTGGCGCTACGTGCAACAGCGCCACACGCATTGGCACATAACGCCGCGTCATTGCAGGCCTCCCTCCCCTGATTAATGGGGAGGGGCCCAGTGCTGCATGCACTGGGGCCCTGGGGCCCTGCTGGACCACCGGGGAGTAGGGTGCCAGGAAAACAGCCCTATACTCAAGAGGAGCGCCGGGCTGAGTGATTGTGGCCAACACCCCAAAGAAAAAAGTGGAAGGGGGCAGGTGCTGGCAGTCGGGCAAAAAAAAATGACTGCCCGACACCTGCCCTTTAAGTAGCGCTGGCGCGGCTGCAAAAATGCCACCCTGACCCTGTCGGACATATCGTCCGGCAATAGGTCAGGGAGCATATCCCAAAGTTGCGGCCGGGGTGCGAGCAGGGTGCTGCGCACGGTGATGACGTCATTGCCGGCGGCACAACACCACGGGAGGTGTTAGCGGTACCGCGCCCAGGTGCTAGGGGATCTGCGCCCCGTTAGCGCTAACAGGAGGTGCAAAGCAGCCCAATTGTTCCCCCATAGAATTCAAAAGCAGTGAAGTTATGTTATACTTGTTTAGAACCTTGGTTAGACCACACTTAAGAGTATTGTGCATAATTCTGGTTTCCATATTACAAAAAGGATATAGAAGCAATGTAAAAAGTGCAAAAAAGATTTACAAGGATGATACCAGAACTTAAAGGATACAACTACTGTATCAGGAAACACTGAACAGGTTGGGGCTCTTTTCTCTAGAAAAGAGAAGACTGGGAGGTGACCAGATGGAGGTCTTTAAAATTATGAAGGGGTTCGATAGGGTAGATGTAGAGTGGATGTCTCTACTTGTGAGGGAGTCCAAAACTAAGGGCCATAAATACAAGATAGGCACTGATAAATCCAATAAGGAATTCAGGAGAAACTTCTTTACTCAGAGTGGTAAAAAAGTGGAACTCACTACCACATGGAATGGCTGAGGCAAATATCATAGATGCATTTAAGGGGAAGCTAGATAAGTACATGAGGAAGAAAGGAATAGAAGGATATGTTGATAGGCAATGTTGATGTGGTAATACTAAATTAAATAGAGAGAATTACATGTGAACTTAAAAAAGATATGCGAGGAGGTTTGACATATCTGAAGATGCATTATAAATATCTAAAGCTGCATTTTGTCATACAAATATACAAGTTTTCAGTATTTTCAAATGGTTCTAAACCTATTTGTTTATTTCAAGTTATGTATTTTACCTGGCAAGGTATCTACTGTGAAATAACCTGCAAGGTTCCAGTATTTCCAATTTTCTGTAACAGAAGTTATGTATTATACATTTGCTATTATTTGTATATTATGTACCAAAAAGGAACACATTTTCAGCAATTATTATTCATGGTTTGCTGCAAAGATGTTTCTAAAGAGTAAATTGTACTCTTTCCTACTCTAAACTTAGTCATCTTGCAAAGCTATATATAACATTCTATTTAACAGCTTAAGTATTTTACCACTAACAATTTCAGTGATTATAGTTCATGGTTTGCAGTAGAGGTTTTTACTAAGAGAAAATGATACTTCTTGTAAAAATACCATGAACAACCCCTAATGTTTTTACATATACACTTACTGTAAATATATCTGTGCATCATGTGGAAAACACATTGGCCCAGAAATTCGGGTCGGGGGCTTCCCGCGGGTGTAAGCCCCCGACCTGCACTTACCTAGCGCGCCAGCTGTTGAGCTGTGGAATTCCGATCCTGGGCCTGCTCCAACTGCCGGCGTGCCGTGCTTGCGTATCCCGGGGCGCAGTTAGTTCGATGCGTCCCCTGGGATCACGTGGGCCATGGGAGCCAATCGGAGCAGGGAATGCCCATTTATAAGTTTGACACGAAGACCTGCCAAAACTTATAAATACTACGGGCCCCAAAACATCACTAAATCTTCAAATAATTTTTTTTTTAAATCACATTTTTTGAATAAACTATAAATTACATGAAATAACTATTTTAAACAATAATTTAAATTTTTGAAAAAAACATTTTTATTTTCTAATGGGGCTAAAAATAAACTTACCTTGCTTTAAAGTATTTAAAAATAATAAACCTGTGGAAAAAATGTTTTAATTTTAATTAATTCACCACTTACCTTGTAAAAAGCAGGCCTTACATCTGCTTTTTATATGTGTAACTTTTGGAGACTTACCTTCCCGGGAAAACCTGCAAAAAAAAAGGAAGTTTGATGCACACGCGCAGCCTCTCCTGCGCACGCGTTCGAACTCTGAACCCCTTCTTTCAGGGGAACGGAAGTGCCGGTTTCCCGCGCATGTGCAGGGCATGCATGAAACCGGCACTTCCATTGGGCCTACGGGTGAATACCCCGTGCGTAGTCACCCATGGAGACCCGAAGTTCTGGGCCAATCATCTAGTTCATATAAATAGAAATATCCCATCTCTCACATTACACTTTCTTGTTCAATTTCTATTTTTAAGTGAAGTCCAAGGTTTGAGATAACTCATGCTCACATCTGAACTTTGACATCAATAAACAGTCTTGGCACTTTATGGTGAGAATTTCTTTGTTTCTGCGTGAACTTGAATGAGATTTGAATATTAAAGTACTTTATATTGTGTGAGATAACTCGATTTGTTTATCTTTATTTCTCCAGTACTGAGTGAAGAGGAGCATTCCCAGCTGCCAACTGGATAGTGTTGTTATTTGAATATCTGTGGGAGAGTGCTACACTACAGCAGGACAATAATATTAAAAACAACTCTGTATTTGTCTTTTGATCTTTCCCTTGTGTCACTCAAATCAATATTTTTTTTATTTTTTATTTAGTTTTTTTTTCCATCTCTGCGGATGAATATTAAAGGAAATAAAAGGTGGAATTTCCTTCATGAATTCCAACCATAGTTTTTATATTTTTCAATATAGGAAAACTGAAAATAAAGAGAAGACATTTTACAAGTACAGTCAAATGCAAGTAATGAGCCAAGTACAACCTTAGCTGCAAATTTTGCCTCCAAGTTTAACATATCCTTCAAGCTCTTTAATGATGAATCGACAATTCACTTCCAAACTGCACCTGGAAACAGCAGCGCAGTTGGAAAGTTTAATCACTTTTATGTTAGTTCAGTGTTTTCTGGTTCTGTTTAGAATGAATTGCTGAGTGATTTAATAGTCTGTGGTAGAAAGATTTGCAAATTAGCTATTTTGAAAAAAATAATTGCTGTTTATTTCCTGATCCAAGCATAAAACATCACGGTGACCTAGTTTTGGTTTTAATAGTATGGACTAAATTCTATACAACTGTGAACCACATGTGCACCTGTATTCCAACAGTCAATGTTGTGCACAGCGTATTTTGTGTACTTAGTAAACACGTGCATTATCTGTAAATGGATCACTTTAGACTGTTAGCTATTTTATTCAGGATTCGGCCAACTCGGTCAGTAGTGGTGCTACTGAGCTACTCTTGGTGATGGACATTGAAGTCCCCCACCCAGAGTACATTCTGTGCCCTTGCTACTCTCAGTGCTTCTTCCAAGTGGTGTTCAACATGGAGGCGTACTGATTCGTGCTTTTGTAGTAGTTGAAGCATGGGAGGTGGCTGGCTGTTGCGCTTATTTCAGAAGTTCTTGAGATGATGTTGACCCTCGATATCTTGTGAGTGGGGACCTAAGATGGCCCAGCTGCCCTTATCAGTGGCAGTCTTAACGCTATCTCCTAGCCTGCTCAAGAAAGAGAATGTAACAAAGTTCAGGGCCTGCGTAATAAGAGATGCTGTGACTGGCATTAGAGGCTCTTAAAACAAGGAGTTGCCAACCGCTCCATGGTGGATCACAGAGCATCTATCACATGTACTCAAACCCCCAGTGTTGTACAGGTTGTGGAATCTGTAGTGTATGCGCCTTTAAGTCAGAACTACTTTTACAGCTCCTGTATACTGTAGTACCGGCAGTGACCACACCTGTATATAAGCTTTGCGCATGCCTCTGTACCCCCAGTCTTGAGACTACCCTCCTCCAGTAAAGACCTGTTTATTGTTAATGTACAGCATCCATGTGATTATTTAATAACAGCATATCCACTGAACCACGGATCCAACAGAATCCACCACACTGGCTGCCATGTGCTGGAAACTACTAGGCACACTCTTCAATAACAGTAGCAATCTTTCACGCTTAGAAAGCATCTTCTTTTAAAAACAGGTATCCAGAGGTCTGCACCCATGTCCTCAGAGAATGGATGTGTGATCAGCCACTGGCCAAGTTGGCTCACTTTCCTCTTGTGCCAACACCACCTGCTCTGTGTATTACCCAGTGTACTCTCCACAAAATCACTGGCAAAATCATGTAGAATAGATACTCCCAAGCTGGTTCTTTGTGTGGTTTGAATGAGTGACTGTGTCTGTTAAGATGTGATATTTCTCTAGCTCCTAACTACGTGGGGGCATATGTGGCATATGTAGAGAAAGATCAAAGGATCAAGGGTTACGATGCTACCTGAAAAATAACTTGGGTCACATGTTCCTTTCTGCATAATGACTGACAAAGAACTTCTACTTTGGTTCCAGTGAGTGAGTGAATCAGATGAAAATGAAAGAGCACAAAAAGTTGGACACGATCTCTGAGCTAGGACCAGCCCTCCTGCTATCCTCTTCCCCTGCTTCCTCCATATTCCCCCTGCCCTGGAAGTCTTAAAATGGGCATTCAGGCATACCCATCTATCAGCTGCTGCCCATAGTGGATATGATTGCTTGGGTATCAGAAACACAATCTCAAAATTTGCTGACAAAATGTAGGAGGTTTGGCAAACAATGGTAACTGTCCCCACTCTGCCCATATGTTCTGCTGTTTTTTTTCCCAGAGTTTTTGGCTTCCCTTCCTGAATGACAGACTGGTCACAATGTCCACAGCCAGAATCAAAGCATACTGTAAATAACCCCCTCTGGCTCTGGCACAAACATCAGTCCCCTTCAGCACAAAAAAACAATCTATACCAAACAATACCATTAATATAATGTTTTATTTAATGGCTTAATTCTATCTAAAAGGCTGAAGGGGTTGATTTCCCTGTGCCTGGGCATGAGTTAGATGCAGCACATCCAAAATGCGCTGCACCTGACCAGACCTGAACCCATCTGAATTTCCAGGTACAGGTTATTTAATTACCCCAGATATTCCCATGGCACAGGCTCTTTTTCTGGGAGGACCTAACACTTACAGCAGTGGAAATAGCTGCCATGGTCAGAGCCTTCTCGCTGCTGTCCAAAATTGGCAGCCAGAAGGCCTCCCAGTGCCAATCGCCAGTCCAGTGACCATGTAAAAAAAAAATTAGGCCCTGTGTGATTGGAGCCTGTCGTCCTCTGATCAAAGGCTCAGAGAAGGTCTGGGCACAGGGCCTAAGGCCCACTTCTCTTGGGTTCCATCAGTATAGGCACCCCACCAGTTATACAGAGGAAGATGAAGGGGGTGGGCTCATTTAAATTACTGTCTTTGTAACTGTGACTTTTTTCATTGCCTTTAGAGTAATAGAAAACTTTTGTTCAAACAATTCAGACCCTGTAGGACAAGGTATACTTTTGCTAATGGTGCAACAAAGGAGATTATTAATTTTGAAGCATGCATGAAGTAATAATTATTCAACTTTATTGTCATTGTACAACGAAATGTGATCTTGCAAGCTCCCATGAGTCCAGTACAAATAACATTAAACGTAAATAGCACCGTCCTGGGAGAAGCAAAGCCGCTGTGTCTGTGCGCGCCGCCATTCCATTTTCCACCATTCCGACAATCTTCAGCCCAACGCCCGGGCCTGCTCACCAGCCGCCCCTCCTGGGGCTCCTTCCGTGACCTTCTCACCAACCGCCCCTCCTCAGGGCTCCTTCCGTGACCTTCTGCACCTGGTCTTACCCTGATGCTCACCCCTCCAGGTACCAACCAGGCCTGGCTCTGCTTAGCTTCCAAGCCTTAGCCAGTGACCCTGTCCCTAGTCCCAGGAACAGGGCTTGATAACTACCATATCACATTTGCCCCTTTTAAGTATGAATATAAATGTCTGGAAATCTGAATCACAATCATAATGGCCCTGAAATTAGGATCGGGAGCTTGCCACGCGTGCAAGCCCCCGATGTGCACTCACCCTGCATGCCGACATCTGAAGCCCGGGCCTGCTTGCATTTCCTGTCACTGGCCCGGTTCAGATGTCGGCGCACTGTGCTAACCTGATCCAGCGGCGTAGTTAGTGCAATGTGCCGGCTGGGATCAGGTGAGCACTGTGCAGCCAATCAGGGGAGGGGAAACTCATTCATGAGTTTGACAGTAAGAGCTGTCAAACTCGTGAAAACTCCTGGCCCCAAAACACTACTTAAACCTGAAAGAAAATTTAAAAAAAACATTGCACTACTTAAATGAACAATAAAGAACTCTGAAAAACTATTTTAAACAATCATTTTAAAATTTGAAAAAAAAATTTATATAAAAAATCGGGGCTAAAACTAAACTTACCTAACTGTAAATTCTTTAAAAATAACAAACCTGTGGGAAAAAAAATTCTCAATTGTACTAAAAGCCCACTTACCTGAAAAACTAAGTACTTACGTGTGGTTTTTCAATGCGTAAAGACCGGAGGCCTTTACACACGCGCAACTCTGAATAAAAAAAGGAATTTCACTGCGCACGCGCTGCCTGTGCAGTCGCGCGCATTCTGCCTCTTAACCCCTTGGGTCAGAGGACAGGAAATGCCGGTTTTCAGCGCATGCGCTGTGCATGCTGAAAACCGGCAATTCCTCTGGGCACACGCGTGAGTACCCCATCCGTACTCACGCGTTGTGCCCGGAATTACTGGGCCAATGTTTTCAGATTTCCAGCATCCACATTGTTTTTGCTTTTTGTTTAGAATGGAAACTCTGGGACTGATGTAAAAAGTAGCTCCCACTATGTTCTTTCATGAGCCACAGATTAAGCATCATTGAATATTGAAACGTTCCCTATCCATTCTCCTCACTAGGCATTCGCCTGTCATATTCCGCCCAGTGTAATCAAGCTTGTTCTGCATCTTGCACCTTTTTATCCTGCTGAGTTGATGCAGCCACTGATTCCTCATTCTCTCAATCTTCTGTGTAATACTGCACCAGTGAGAAGCTACATAACTCACTGAAGATATATGCATCGAGCCACTTTATCTATGTTACTTTTAGTTGCATAATTAAAAAAATTGTAACTAACTGTATCCCAGAACCAAAACTAGAAGCCTAAGCATACAAAAGAACTCAGCAGTTAAACAGTGAAAGAATGAAAAGGAAAAAAACAGCTGGAACATTGGAGATTTGCAGAGAGAAGAGTCCTTAAATAATATTTTCCTTTACAATTCAATTTGCCGCATATTTTAGCCTGTGTAATAATGTAGATTTGTTAGGTTTAATTTATGTTATTTCAGTGAGTAGATTAAACGTCAGCAATATATGCGAGTTCTGAGGCAAAGGAAAGTCATATTAGCACCAGCAACAAAAAATGCTGCACTTCTACTAAAGGAAACCTGAAACAAATAGAACTAAACTGAAGCTAAACTCAAATGATTCAAAAAAATATGTATTTTATCCAAACAAAATGCTTGTCAGAAAAGCCAAACTGAAGATATTTTCTCATACTGAGAGATGAGTCTTTATTTCAGGCTGTTCACATCAGCAGTTAAGGAGCCCTACAAGTCACCTCTAAGTTCCTGCTGCAGGCTTAGTTTCAGTGCTGTCATCCTCAGCAGTCTGACAGCAGACAACTACATACACTCATGTGCACACACAGCCCCTGGTCTCAAACAGCTAATAGTGAAAGCTTTGCTTAGGGCAACCAAAGCTGATACCTCTTTTAAACAAAATAAATTGCTCTGAGATTCTAATACTTCTTCATATTCCTTACCATAATTGGATTAAATGTTTAGCTATCGTGTTGTGTGGCACTACCACAGGTGAGAGGTATTCTGCAGTGAGTGTCTCACCTCCTGACTCTCTACCTATAAGGTACAAGTCAGGAGTGTGATGGATTATTCTCCATTTCCCTGGATGGTTGTAGCTGCAACAGCACTCAAGAAGCTCGACACCATCCAGGACAAAGCAGTCTGCTTGATCGGCACCCTACCCATTAGCTTAAACATCCACTAAGTCCACCACTGGTGTACCTTGTCTGCATTGTGTAGTGTCTACAGGATGCACTGATGCAAGTCGTTAGGGCTTCTTCAGCAGCAAATCCCAAACTCATGACCTCCACCACCTAGAAGGGCAAGGGAAGCAGGTGCAGGGGAACACTGACCGGCACCACCTTGCCAGCGACGCCTGCATCTAAAAGTCAGAAGGTCATAGATTCAAGCCCAGTCAAGACTTGAGCACATAATCTAGGTTGGGTCTCAGTGCAGTATTGAGGGAGTGTTGTATTGTGGGAGGTACCATATTCAGGATAAGATGTTAAACCAAGGCCCTGTCTGCCCCCTCAGATGGATATGAAAGATCATATAGAACTAGTTGAAGAAGAATAGGGGAACTGTCCCAGTATACTGGCCAATGTTTATCCCTCAACTAACATCATTAAAACAGATCACCTGGTCGTTTAACCCAATGCTGCTTATGGGATCTTGCTGTGTGCATGTTGGCAGTAATTAATTGGCTCTTAAGTGGTTTGAGATGTCCTGTGGATGTGAAAGGTGTTACAGAAGTGCAAGTTTTTTCTTCTTTCTTAATATGTGCAAATCGATTTGCAATACAAAGATGCTGCCTTTATAAATTGGGATAATTGCACATTTCCTGATGTTTTAATAATTACTTGCATTGATTCTTATCCCAAATATGGCTGTATTGATAAAATGCAAACACTCCAAGATAAATAGCTGTGTAGTGAAAAATCCAGCCTGCAAGACCGGAGATATCCTGTGGGCCAGGACATGTTAACTGCCCACAGAGCTAAACCCCTCCACCCACCACCATTCTTTCAAAGAACACAGGCAATCGTAATTTCTTTCTCATAACATTATAAAGGCTCAATGCAAAGTTTATAAAGTGCCCAGGAGCTCGCCAGAGCGTCACATTGGGGTGGAGATAGCAATATAGCTGCAGTAAAAAGTTTAGCCTTGGTAGCTTAAACAAAAATATTTGTCTGAGAACATTTTTTAATAATAAATTCAGGTCCCTGGGACTGCCATTTATTTGCTGGCACCATGGTGATGACTTCTATTTATAGGAAATGAGCTTGAAGCTTTTCTGCCTAATGCAACAAAATCACATTGACAATCAGCTGTTGAGGCGTGAAGATGGAAAGCTTTGGACGCACTGTAATAGGCGTCATCGCCATTATGTCACCCAATTAATTAGTGGTGCCAGGGCCCCAGTTCATACTTTTTTTCAAATTAATTTTTGGAAGATTGTTGGTAACTGTTTTCATTAAAGGCACTAAGATAGCAATAAAGGATATGTATGTGGGAGAGTTCTTTCCTACACTCCCTTTCCCCTTTAAGGTTTTGTGTCATGTGTAATTATTGTTACATTTTTGCGACTGTCAAGAATCTAATGGGTCTGGAGCAAACCATGATGAAGCTTAGTGAGTATGAGTACTGATTTATGCAATATAATCAAAAGTATATTTGCCCATATGCTCCCAATTTCAAATCAGGATTGCTTGCACAAATACCAGGAAGCTGAAAATAACATTTGGAGATATTAAATAACCAGTTGATCTCTCGTGGCCTTGCACTTTGGGAGTCAAGTTCACATATTTAATTCATGAAGCCACCAAGTGGCCATAGCTTGTAATGACAAGGTGACAGCATAGTTGACAACAACATTGAATAAGTCAAATTAACTTTTATTAAATGGAATTCTGGGATTTTTATTAGTGCTTCGGAGATTCAACTCCACAATATCTATTATTCTGAGAAAACTATTAATGAGTGGCTTTTATATATTTTATATATGTTCCTTTATTTATATTGTACTTAATTATTATCCCTTACCATTTTTAAAGCTGAGAATGCTCAGCAAGATGATATGCACCAATTGACGGTAGATATCTAATGTTGAAAAGTAGTGTGGTGGGGTTTGGCTACACTTTGGTGTAACTTGAGGATAATCCTGGTGTTTTCCAGAACTGGGGTGTAGGTCCTGGAGCTTACCAATGTGGCAGTGGGGCTGCTGGCATTTGGAAGGGTGGGGGTGGGGGGAGGGTCCATTGATGTGGCATCACTGTGGATGTGGAACTTGGGGTTTGACAGAACTCTGTGAAGCTGTCAAACACTGATAATCTGTCTTCTAAGTTGTGTCTTTACTCAAGACTCAATTAGAAAGCCTTCCTGACCAGAAAGCAGAAGGCTGCAGCTTTTGACAGTTCAGTGACCATTCTGCTTTCTGTGCCGGTGAGCTGAGGGACTCCTGAGACCTGAAGTGAGGAAGCCTGCAGGAAGAAGTAAAGGTAAGTAAAACTTATTAAAACACTTTACATACACCTCACACACTTACCTCTGCACACATGCACACATTATTCACCTGCACACCGGACATCTCGGCCCCTCCGACCCCGGCAGACCGACGGCCCGCCTCGCTGACACTGGCGAGGTTCGGAGCCATCGGGAAGCCCACACTGCAGGGCTCAAAATAGGGATTAGCCAAAAAACTGCCTGTTAACTACCTGTTAACAGGCAGTTAATTGGAATTAATCCCCGAGGAGGTGGGACCCAGCACGGGTCGGCTACCCGCCTCCTGGCAAGATGGCATGGAGGCAGGTTGGGCACCCGCCCCCAAATTCTGCCATTTTCCCAGCAGTCCCTCCAAACCTGCCTCCCCAGGGCTGGCAAAATCCAGCCCCTGGTGTCTGTCAGCAATGAAAGTTTAGAGTTAAATTATGAGAAAAAGTTACATAAACTTGGCCTGTATTCCCTTGAGTATAGGAGATTGAGGGGTGATCTAATTGAAGCGTTTAAAATGTTAAAAGGATTTGATAGGGTAGATACAGTGAAACTATTTCTTCTGGTGGGGAATCAAGAATAAGGGGACATAATTCTAAAATTAGAGCTTGGCCATTCAGGAATGAAAGTATTTTTTCCACACAAAGGTTAGTAACAATTTGGAACGCTTTTCCACCAAAAGGCTATAAATGCTAGGGCTATTGGATGGAGCAAATGCTGGTGCTCTTTCAGGAAGGTTGTCCCCCATCCAAGTCTTGTTCTTCAGAGTTTGAGTCATGGGATGGAGCTAGACAAATGGGAAAGGGACAAGAGTCAGCATGGCATTGAAAGGTCAGGCAGTAGCAGCTGATTGGCAGCGCTATGTGTGGCAGGTTGCCAAGCTGCCTGTATGCAAGGAAAGAGAAAGCGTCAGCGTAATATGCTGAGCGTGGCCTCCAGCTTTCCCATCGACTGCACTGATCAAGCTTCCTACCCCAATTATCACCAAGGCTTCCTCTTCATGAGGGTGAGGGCTTGTATGGAGGCTGGTGCTCCCCTGGTTTGGGTCCTCTCCTGGTCATTGTGAGCCAACTTGTTCCCCCAGAGGAGCGGAAGTGAGTTTGTATGTGTTTCTTGTAAGGGGTTGTGCAGATGTGCCAAGCCCTCGATATAAATTTTACCTGAAACTTGAAATTTATCCTATAGCTTTTCTTCCTATAATTTTGAAAACCTTTAAGTAGAAAATGCTAGAAGCTAAAAAGGAATATTCCATTAAGACAGCTGACTGAACATCTTGGAAAATTAGGTCTCCTGTAAATGCTTAGATTGCACAATTTAACAGAGTCACAGCTGTGGGTGAAAATGTCAAGTCCAACACTAAACTTTTGGCAGAGGCTAAGTCCTTCAAATAAAACTGTATTAAAGACATTAAACGACACAAAGACAAATCAGTGGATAAATTTAACCATATTGATGTGAAATATGTTTTATTTAAACTCTTATTTTGGACATTAGAAACATAGAAACATAGAAGATAGGAGCAGGAGTAGGCCATTCGGCTCCTCGAGCCTGCTCTGCCATTCAATGAGATCATGGCTGATCATCCAAATTCAGTACCCTGTCCCTGCTTTCTCCCCATATCCCTTGATCCCTTTCGCCTTAAGAAATATATCTAATTCCTTCTTGAATATATTTAATGAATTGGCCTCAACTGCCTTCTGTGGTAGAGAATTCCACAGGTTCACCACTCTCTGGGTGAAGAAATTCCTCCTCATCTCTGTCCTAAATGGCTTACCCCTTATCCTTAGACTGTGACCCCTGGTTCTGGACTCCCCGGCTATCGGGAACATCCTTCCTGCATCTAGTCTGTCTAGTCCTATTAGAATTTTATAAGTTTCAATGAGATCCCCTCTCATTCTTCTAAACTCTAGCGAATATAAGCCTAATCGACCCAATCTCTCCTCATACATTATTGCTGCCATCCCAGGTATCAGTCTGGTGAATCTTCGCTGCACTCGCTCCATGGCAAGAACATCCTTCCTCAGATAAGGCGACCAAAACTGCACACAATACTCAAGGTGTGGTCCAACCAAGGACCTGTACAACTGCAGCAAGACATCCTTGCTGCTGTATTCGAATCCTCTCGCTATGAAGGCCAACATACCATTTGCCTTCTTAACCGCCTGCTGCACCTGCATGCTTACCTTCAGCGACTGGTGCACAAGGACACCCAGGTCTCGTTGCACTTCCCCTTTTCCCAATCTATTGCCATTCAGATAATAATCTGTCTTCCTGTTTTTGCCACCAAAGTGGATAATCTTGCATTTATCCACATTATACTGCATCTGCCATGCTTCTGCTCAATCACCCAACCTGTCCAAATCATACTGGAGTTTCTCTGCATCCTCCTCACAGCACACATGCCCACCCAGCTTTGTGTCGTCTGCAGACTTGGAGATATTACATCTAGTTCCCTCGTCTAGATCATTAATATACATTGTGAATAGCTGGGGTCCTAGCACTGATCCCTGCGGTACCCCACCAGTCACTGCCTGCCACTCGGAAAAAGACCCGTTTATTCCAACTCTTTGCTGCCTGTCTGCCAACCAGTTCTCTATCCTAGTCAGTACCTTACTCCCAATCCCATGTGCTTTAACTTTGCATGCCAATCTCTTATGTGGGACCTTATCGAAAGCCTTCTGAAAGTCCAAATACACCACATCCACTGTATTTAATTGGTCTGCCATTTCTTTGTTCCCCATTATAAATTCCCCTGATTCTGACTGCAAGTGACCTACGCTTGACTTCACCAATCCTTTTCTCTTCACATATCTATAGAAGCTTTTACAGTCAGTTTTTATGTTCACTGCAAGCTTACTCTCATACTCTATTTCCCCCCTCTTAATTAATCACTTTGTCCTCCTTTGCTGAATCCTAAACTGCTCCCAATCCTCAGGTTTGCTGCTTTTTCTGGCCAAATGATATGTCCTCTCCTTGGATCTTATGCTATCCCTAATTTCCCTTGTTAGCCACGGTTGAGTCACCTTTTTTGTTTTATTTTTATGCCAAACAGGGAATGAACAAATTCTGTAGTTCACCCATGCGATCTTTAAATGTTTGCCGTTGCCTATCCACCGTCAACCGTCAATCCATCCTAGCCAACTCATGCCTCATACCATCGTAGTTTCCTTTATTTAAATTCAGGACCCTAGTCTCTGAGTCTACTACTTCACTCTCCATCTTAATGAAGAATTCTATCATATTATGATCGCTCCTCCCCAAAGGGCCTCGCACAACAAGATTGCTAATTAATCCTTTCTCATTACATAATACCCAGTCTAAGATGGCCTGATCTCTAGTTGGTTCCTCGACATATTGGTCCAAGAAACCATCCCATATACACTCTAAGGGCTCGATTTTGCCAGGCCTGAGGAGGCGGGATTGGAGGTGTGTGAGGTGGTAAAATTGCAAAAACTGGTGGGCAGGTCCGATCCTGCCTCCATCCCGCCTCCGAGCAATTTTCCCACATGCGAGTTTTCTGACCCCGTCTCCATCCTGCCGCCAAGAGTTAAGTGCCTCTATAATCCCATTTTGAGAGGCCTTTCTGATTTTAACAGTTTTCCCACGTGCTGCATGCCTCCTCTGAAACACGCCAGTAAAACCTGGTGGCAGCACAAGTGGATTGCTTACTAACAGCTACAGCTCCACCATTAAAAAGGAGTTTTCACCCATCATCATTTGCAGGTGGCAGAACTTTGTTGTCTCAGGTCTGGCGGAACTTTTGACAGGCCTACTCATTGTTGTGGAAGTTTGGAGCCTGACAACCATCTCCAGTGTGACCTCCTGGGAAACCCCTCTCCCCACCTTGAATGAGCGCTTCCTCAACTGAGGTATATACCAGAAGAATGGGAACCATTTATTTCCTTTCCTCCTGGACATCAGATTCAGACGAAGACCAGCCGTTGCAGCAGCAGAACCCTGAACAACAGCAGCACCAACTGCAGGAGCAAGCTGCTGCTCACCCACCTGAAGCTGCACAGGCCAGAAGGCGCCAGCGTGCGACCACATTGCTGCCCAGAATGCAAGGGATGCCCTCATCTTGGCCAGATTTGCTTATCCTGCACAATCAAACACTTTTGCCTCGCACATTCTTATCAGACCATCGACAATGGCCAAGATCCTACGGATTCCTATCACTCTGACCACCATACCGACAATTGCAAGTTGCCCTAAGCCCTCAATGTGGAAGTCCCATTTGTGAAATGACACATGCCACAACTGCCACAGTTTGCAATCAGAATTTTTTTATGACAATAAGCAAGTGATGGCATTTTAAAAATAAACACATGACACCCAAGTGACTACCCTTGTGACTACTTGTGCATTATCTTCCTCTTACGCGTGCTCCTACATGGTGCTTCCCCTGTGGCTTCAGCAGATGTGCAGGCCCCTTGCTCACTTTCTTGTTGCTCCTGTCTCGACACCTTTGGTGGGCATCCTCTGGGGTTGCGAACCTGTGAGGGCTTGGCAACAGTCTGCTGCTCCTGTGGCTGTGCAGGGGTTGAGGCGTCAATCTCAGTTGGGTGGGGACTCTGGTGGGGCTCTGACCGAGGGCTCTGCAGTGGCAGCTGAGCCGAGCTAACAGAGTCCTGCGCCCTCCGACTAGGACTCTCCACTGCTGTCCCTGTCTCCACCACCTGCTGATGCTCACTTGTGAGCTGTGATACACCAGGTGACAACACTGCACTATCTCGCGAAGGTCCCACTGAGGTGTGAGTGTCTGCGCTGGTGCTGGGTGCACTGAATTCTGCTGACGCTGCGCCCTCAGAGGTTGCAGCTTCCTCTGAGGAGTCTGGAGGCTCAGGCTGTTCCTCCTGGATAGTGGGGACGGGGGCTTTCGATGGTCCTGTGGGGGGGTAAAGGAAAGAGTCAGAGATGTGAGGCCAAGGTTACATGCACATTGAATATTGCAGATGATCAAAAGTCAATCTGTTAGAGCATCAGAATCATTATCAGTGACTCATGCAATGTCAATGAGAGAAGATAAACTATTCTGTCACCAGCTTGCTCTGATGCACCCATCTGTCTGTCCCCCACTTGCGCATCCTCCTCCACTCCCACGATCTCCGGGGCTGCCTCCTCCCAGGTGGTGAGCTGGGCTACTGAGGGTGGCCCTCCTCCTGTCCTCACTCTTTCCCTCTTATTGTGAACTCTCTTTTCCTGCAATGAGGGAGACAAGTGGAGTTTGAGTGAGAATGAAGGAGTGAGTGTAGAGAATCCATATCATTGATGGTTAGAAGGAGACAAAGATGGAGTGAGGTGGCAAGACCAAGGGCCCTCTCTGTGTGTTGTCAGTTGTTTTCATAGCATCACAGCGATAGGGAGTGTGAGGGCTGCATAGTTGTATAGTTAGGTGAATATGACCATAGAGAGAGAGGGAATGGGTAAGGGTGCAGGGATGTCAGTGTCAAGTGGGATATGGAGGAAGAGGTTGTCAAAGCTGAGTGCTGGTGAGGAGAGGCAATGGGGATCAGATTGAGGGTGATGGGAAAGTCATACTCACTTTTCCAGTGCGCAGAAGGTCATGAAACCTCTTCCTGCACTGCAGCCAGGTTCTGTGGCACATAGGCAAAGAGTTGACCTCCTGGGCCACTTGTATCCACACAGCTTTCATCTGCTGGGGAGGCTTCTTCCTCCCTGAGGAAGGGAAGAGTACCTCCTTATTTCCTCTTGCTCCCTCCACCAGAGCTTGCAGGGCGGCATCATCGAACCTTGTTGCAGACTTTGGCCTACTGCTGGACATATTGGCTGGAGGAATCTATCACAGCAAAGGGCATAAGGTTTGCAGTCTGCAAAAGAAGTAAGGCTGATGTCATCGGAGGCGACTTTCAGGATGGAAAGACTGAGTGGGCCAGGGGTTCCCACACGCTGGAAATCAATGCCTAATTTGGGGAAAATCGCATATTTTTCCCACATCAAATTGGAGTCGGGTGGCTAACACGAAAAGTGGCTGACATGCCCCCAGCCCGCCCCAATAGCAAAATCGAGTGCTAGGAATTCCTCCTCCACAGTATTGTTACTAATTTGGTTAGCCCAATCTATATGTAGATTAAAGTCACCCATGATAATTGCTGTGCCCTTATTGCACACATCTCTAATTTCCCGTTTAATGCCATCCCCAACCTCAGCATTACTGTTTGGGGGTCTGTATACAACTCCCACTAACATTTTCTGCCCCTTGGTATTTCTCAGCTCTGCCCATACAGATTCCACATCATCAGAGCTAATATCCTCTTTAACAAGCAATGCTACCCCACCTCCTTTTCCTTTTTGCCTGTCCTTCCTGAACATTGAATACCCCTGGATGTTGAATTCCCAGCCTTGGTCACCCTGGAGCCATGCCTCCGTAATCCCAATTATATCATATCCATTTACATCTATTTGCGCAGCTAATTCATCCACCTTATTATGAATGCTCCTCGCATTAAGACACAAAGCTTTCAGGCTTGATTTTTTAACACTCTTAGTCCTTTTAGAACTATTATTTACTGTAGCCCTGTTTGATTTACACCCTTGATTTCTCTGCCTTCCACTTTTGCTTTTCTCCTTCCTGTCTTTTGTTTCTATCCTTGCTTCCCTTTCCTCTGTCTCCCTGCACAGGTTCCCAACCCCCTGCCATTTTAGTTTAAACCCTCCCCAACAGCACTAGCAAACACTCCCCCTAGGACATCGGTCCCGGTCCTGCCTAGGTGCAAATCATCCAGTTTGTACAAGTCCTACCTCCCCCAGAATCGGTTCCAATGTCCCAGGATTTTGAATCCCTCCCCCTTTCACCATTCCTCTAGCCACATATTCATCTGAAATATCCTTCTATTTCTACTCTGACTAGCACGTGGCACTGGTAGCAATCCTGAGATTACCACCTTTGAGGTCCTATTTTTTAATTTACCTCCTAACTCCCTATATTCAGCTTTTAGGACCTCATCCCGTTTTTTACCTATATTGTTAGTACCTATATGCACCACGACAACTGGCTGTTCACCCTCCCCCTCCGGAATGCCCTGCAGTCGCCCCAAGACATCCTTAACCCTTGCACCAGGGAGGCAACATACCATCCTGGAGTCTCGTTTGCGGCCGTTGAAACATCTATCTATTCCCCTTAAAATTGAATCCCCTTTCACTATAGCTCTCCCGCTCTTTTTACTCCCATCCTGTGCAGCAGGACCACCCATGGTGCCAGGAAGTTGGCTGCTGCTGCCTTCCCCGATAAGCCATCTCCCTCAACAATATCCAAAGTGGTATATCTGTTTGATAGGGGGATGGCCACAGGGGACCCCTGCACTACCTGCCTGCACCTACTACTCTGCCTGCCGGTCACCCATTCCCTTCCTGCCTGTGCAGCCTTTACCTGTGGTGTGACCAACTCATTAAACGTGCTATCCACGATGTCCTCAGCATCGCGAATGCTCCAGTATGTATCCATTCGCAGCTCCAGCACCACAATGCAGTTTGCCAGTAGCTGCAGCTGGATACACTTCCTGCACACATGGTCGTCAGGGACACAGGAAGTGTCCCTGATTTCCCACATAGTGCAGGAGGAGCATGCCACGGGGCCGGACTGTGCTGTCATGACTTACCCTTTAATTAAATCAAATTAAATTAAATCAAATCAATACCACCAATTACACTACAATTAAATGATATACTCAACAGCCCTTGTTTATTAGCACTCCCTGCTACACAACAGAGACCTTAGAAACTATAACCACAAAAATTAAGACCTTCTAAACTTGATAAACTATTAACCTTAACTATAGAGTAGTATAAATACTCACCTGGCCGTACTCACCCAATCAGCTGCTTCCTCTTGCCCGCGTCACTTTTTGAATCATGATGAAGCTCTGGAATGCCGCCACCGGTCTGTGAAATTGGTAAGCCTCTGAAAAAACCTGTGAAACTGAGTATAAATACTCACCGGCTTCTCCCGACACTGGGCCTCTGAAAAAAAGCCCACAAAAGTGAGTATGAGTAATCACCGGCTTCTCCCGACACTGGGCCTCTGAAAAAAAACCCACGAAAGTGAGTATAAATACTCACCGGCTTCTCCCGCCCGCAATCCGCCCCATTGGCAAAATCGCCTCCTTGATGTGTGACAAAAACATGATAGCAAGAAGACAGGTTGTACAGACCATAAGTGCACACAGCTGTAAAAGTTCTATTAAGATATGCAGATTTGTAGATAAATAGCAAAATGTATTCAATTTTTGCAAAAAAATGATGGCTGAAAATACTTCCCCAAGGTAGAAACCTGGTGGCCACATTGTGCAATTAGTGTGCTGAGTTACATGGGCAAAACCATTATAACTGTAGACATAGAAATTTATAATGAAAGACGTTGACACAAGGGGCTCGATTTTGCCAGGCTCAAGGAGGTGGGATTGGAGGCGTGTGAGGTGGTAAAATCGCAAAAAATGGCGGGCGGCCCGATCCGCCTCCATCCCGCCTCCAAGCAATTTTCCCAAATGCGTGTTTTCTGACCTGCTTTCCATCCCACCTCCAAGAGGCGAGATAGGCCCTTAAGGTCCTTAACAACCACTTAATTGCCTCTGTTATTCCATTTTGAGAGGCCTTTCTGATTTTCACACTTTTCCCACGAGCTGCACGTCTCCTCTGGAACACGCCAGTGAATCCTGGCGGCATCACAAGTGGATTGCTCACTAACAGCTGCAGCTCCACCATTAAAAAGGAGATTTCAGCAATCTTCATTTGCAGGTGGCAGAACTTTGTTGTCTCAGGTCTGGGGGAACTTTTGACAGGCCTACTCATTGTTGTGGAAGTTTGGAGCCTGACACCCATCTCCAGTGTGACCTCCTGGGAAACCCCTCTCCGCACCTTGAATGAGCGCTTCCTCAACTGAGGTATAGACCTGAAGAATGGGAACCATTTATTTCCTTTCCTCCTGGACATCAGATTCAGACGAAGACCAGCCGTGGCAGCAGCAGAACCATGAACAACAGCAGCACCAACTGCAGGAGCAACAGCAGGAGCTCCAAGCTGCTGCTCACCCACCTGAAGCTGCACAGGTCAGAAGGCGCCAACGCATGGAAACACGTCAGCTCAGGAGATACCCCCAAAATAGGGACTAAAGACAGAGGATGAGCTACCTCAACATGACTGAGCAGCAGTGCCAAAGGAGGCTCAGACTTTCGCGAGAGGTAGTGGGTGACATCTGCGCAATGCTGTAGCAAGACCTGGAGCCCAGAGGAGTGGGTGGACACCCCTTACCAGTGGCCATCAAAGTCACCACTGCACTCAACTTTTTTGCTTCAGGCTCCTTCCAGGGATCAACAGCAGACATCAGCGGCATCTCCCAGGTGGCCGCACACACTTGCATCACACAGGTAACCGATGCCATCTTTGCCATCGCGCACAATTACATAAATTTCTCCAAGGATCAAGCCATGGTAACTGCACGTGCGATTGGGTTTAACAATCTGGCAGGCTTTCCAAGGGTGCAGGGCGTCATAGACTGGTCACATGTGGCCCTTAAGGCACCCCATCGCAATCCAGGTATTTTTTTCAACCGCAACGGCTTCCATTCCCTCAACGTTCAGCTGGTGTGTGACCACAAGAAGGAAATTTTGCATGTTTGCGCCAAGTACCCTGGCAGTTGCCATGACTCCTTCATCCTGCACCAGTCTAGTGTGCCTCCGCTCTTCATTCTGCCAGACCACCTTTTTGGATGGCTACTTGGAGACAAGGGCTAGCACCTGAAGACGTGGCTAATGACGCCGTTGAGGAGCCCATCCAACAAAGTTGAGGAGCGCTACAACTCCAGCCACATTTCCACCAGATTCATCATTGAGCAAATCATCGGCTTACTGAAGATGCGCTTCAGATGCCTTGATAGATCAGGTGGAGCCCTGCAGTACTCTGCAGCCAGGGTCTCCAGAATGGTCGTGGTCTGCTGTGCACTTCACAACATGGCACAGCATCGTGGCTTGCAGATGCCTGAGGTACAAGTGGCTCATCACATAGCCTCCTCAGATGAGGAGGAGGAGGAGAGCGACAACAAACAGCTTGCAGAGGCGCATCAACCAACGGCAGCAGCATGCGAGAACATTGCTGCCCGGGATACAAGGAACGCACTCATCTTGGCCAGATTTCCTTAGCCTAGCCATTCAAGCACTTTTGCCTCGCAGCTTCTTACCAGAGCATCGACAATGGCCAAGAACCTGCGGTTTCCTATCACTCTGGCCACCATACTGGCAATTGCAAGTCACCCTAAGCCCTCAATGTGGAAGTCCCATTCGTGAAATGACACAGGCCACAACTTCAACAGTTTGCCAGCAGAAATTTTTATCACAACAAGCAACTGATAGCTTTTCAAAAATAAACACATGACACCCAAGTTACTACCCTTGTGACTACTTGTGCATTATCTGGGCTACTGAGGGTGGCCCTCCTCCTGTTATGGCTCTTTGCCTCTTATTGTGGGCTCTCTTTTCCTGCAATGCGGGACACAAGTGGAGTTTGAGTGAGAATGAAGGAGTGTGTGCAGAGAATCCATAGCATAGATACTTAGAAGGATACAAAGGACCGTCCCTGTGTGTTGAAAGTTGTTGTTGTCATGGCATCACAGTGATAGGGAGTGTAAGGGCTGCATGGTCGAATAGTTAAGTGAATGTGGCCTTAGAGATAGAGGGAATGGGTAAGGGTGCAGGCATGTAAGTTTCAAGTGGGATGTGGAGGAAGTGGTTGGCAAAGCAGAGTGCTGGTGAGGAGAGGCGATGGGGATCAGATTGCGGGTGATGGGAAAGTCATACTCACTTTTCCTGTGCGGAGAAGATCATGAAACCTCTTCCTGCATTGTAGCCAGGTTCTGCGGCTTAGCGAAATGGAGTTGACCTCCTGGGCCACTTGTAGCCACACAGCTTTTGTCTGCTGGGATGGTTTCTTTCTCCCTGAGGAAGGGAACAACACCTCCTTATTGCAGCTGGCTCCATGCACCAGAGCTTGGAGGGAGGGCTCATCAAATCGAGGAGCACACTTTTGCTTGATCGTGGACATTGTCGGGAAATCAACTCCCCCTTCATACAATTTGCAGTCTCCAGAAGAAGTAAGGCTGCTTGCAGGTCTGAAATCCAGCAGCATTGATGACGTCATGGGAGGCGACTTTCTGTATGAAAAGATTCAATGGGCCAGGGGTTCTCACATGCAGGAAATCAATTGCCCAATTAGGGGAAAATCGCACTTTTTCAGCACTTCACTCAGGAGTCGGGGTCCTGACACGATTTCCAACTGACATGCCCCAGCCTGCCCACACCGACAAAAGCCAGCCCTGGGGAGGCGGGTATGGAGGTGGGACTGCCGGGAAAATGGCAGAATCTGGGGGCGGGTGCCCAACCCGCCCCAACCCACCTCCGTGCCAGCTTGCCTGGAGGTGGGTAGTTGACCCGTGCCGGGTCCCGTCTCCTTGGATGTGGAAAGGGGATTACAGCCACTTAAATGCCGTTAACAGATAGTTAACAGGCAATTAAGAGGATTATCCCCATTTTACCCACACAAGTGCGAGCTTCCCGAAGGCTCCGAACCCCGCCAGGGTCACCGAGGCAAGCAGTGGGTCTGCGGGGGTCGAAGGGGTGCAGAAGTGCGCTGTGGAGGTAAGTGATTGGTGCAAGTGTGAAGAGGTAAGTATGTGAGGTAAGTGGAAAGTGTTAGAAAATGTTTACTTACCTTTGTTTCTTCCTGCAGGCTTCAATCGTTGGGGATGCAGAGAGTCTCACACCTCCGTGGCAGAGATGACAGTGCAATAACCATCTAATTTCTGCTAAAGAATTCAAGAACTCATCAAACTACAGAGAATGTCACTGTTTGACAGCTTCACAGAGCTGTCAAACAATGACAATTCATCTGTCAAAAATTTTTGACGTTCTCTGTAACTGGCTTTCCCTTAATTGGCCTGCTAAGCCCGCTGGGCAGGCTTAACAAGGTCAATCAAGGGAAAATAGCATGGGTTGGCCACAAATCGATGGAGGCGGGACATCAACCCAACAAGCAGCAGTCCCGCCCGCAATGCGCCCCCATTGACAAAATCGCCCTCTTGATGTGTGACAAAAACATGATAGCAAGAAGTCAGGTTGCACAGACGATAAGTGCACACAGCTGTAAAAGCTCTATTAAGATATGCAGATTTGTAGATAAATAGTAAAATGTATTCAATTTGTGGCTCAAAGAATTAGTGTTGGTTGGAACATAGACGATTTCTGAAGAACTGGGAGATGCAAAAGTGAGGCACTACAATGCTCCAATTAATGGCAGAGTGGAATTACAGTGTGGCAAGTTTATATATGCAGTTTCCATTGTAAACAAGTTCAACTTCCCTGGTACAAAAGCAAAATACTGCGGATGCTGGAAATCTGAAATAAAAACAGAAAATGCTGGGAATACTCAGCAGGTCAGGCAGCAACTCAGTTAACATTTCTGGTTGATGACCTTATGTCAGAACTCTATTTCTCTCTCCACAGATGCTGCCTGACTTGCTGAGTATTTCCAGCATTTGCTGTTTTTATTTCAACTTCCCTGGTGTTTGCACATGGGGAGTCAAAACCAAGTGTAAAGAAAGAAGCTGCATTTAAATAGCACCTTTCAGGTCCTTAAGATGTCCCAAAGCAGTTCACAGAAGTGTAGGCATGTTTGTAATGTGGAGAAACACGCCAGCCAATTTGCACACAGCATGGTCCCACAAACAGCAATGAGATAAAGAGCTAGATAATTTGGTTTTAGTGGTGTTGGTAGACCGATAAATATTGACCAGGACATGGTGGGCTAGAAATTCGTTATAGCCAAGGAATGCACACAAAATTTGTCCTCACTCCTCATTAAAATGATTGCAGTGATAATTCTAGTCTAAAAACCCAAGCTCATTGACGTTACACTGAAAAGATGGACCAATATCGGGTGTCATCTAAACGGAAGTAATGACTGCCACAGGCTTTTTTCACTACTTAAAGGGGAGGTTCATTGATGCTGCAGCACCTCATTTTCAGCAGTGTTGGGTGTACAGCTGCCTCAACAACCATAAGAAGAAGGACAAAGAGAAGGAGCACTTATTTACAAATGCTGATGGCAGATCACCGCCCCAGGGAGAGAGCCTGGGGTCTTTCCGAGGAAGCTTTGGAGACATTGGTTTTAGCGGTGGAGAGAAGGCGGGCAGACCTGTACCAACTGGCAGGAGGCCCTTGCCACAATTCTGCCGGACTATGTGGAGGGAGGTGGCACACCACGTCATGGGTAGCACTGTGGTCCCCAGGTCCCACACCCAGCGCAGGAGGAAGTTTAATGAGCTCACACGGGTGGTCAGGGTGAGTGAATTCAACAAATGCTACATACCACCATCTGTACCACAAGCTTCACCCCCCCCAGCACTCACCCACCAGCAATCTCTACCCACCAACACTCACGCCTACATCTCACACCTTGCACACAATGACAGCTATTCAACTATGCCAGGCACAAGGGTCATTAGTTATTAGAATTCATGTCATATATGTGATATGTTTATAGATACATTTATTAATGGTGTTTGGAATATTTTGTGGTCTCTCTCATTTCACCTTTGCATCCAGGAGAATGCTGTCATATGCCATGAGACAGGGATTGTATGATGGGGATGTGGTGAGCTATGGGGATCTGGGGTTTCATTCACGTGAATCGGAGTCTGATGAGCCAGTCACGGACAGCCCGTCCAGAAGGCCGATTGTCTCGGTGCCTCTGCCCTCCCTCCCATTCCTTCTCCTCCTCGTTCTCCTCCTCCTCGTCCTCCTCCTCCTTGTCCTCCTCCTCCTTGTCCTCCTCTGCCTCATCGTCCTCCTGAGTTAATCCTGCAATCCCGCAGCCCCCCATGACTGTGAGGAATTGTTGTGAGCAGAAGTCTTTAACAAATAATGAGTGACTTCTGCACTTGAATGAACACGCCCTGTCACCAAAAAAACTCGAAATAACTAAAGAAAGCTGTTTCAGTTGCAGGAACTAGCAAACAGGCACTGAAACTGCAAAACCCTGTCAGGTACAGCTGATTGGGGATGGTGCCTTTAAATATCGCTGCTGCAGCCTGCTTCCTGCTGGCAGACACCAGCTCTCCCTGTTGTCATTCTGCGCCGCCATTAAGGTAAGTGACTAAATCCAATGTTGGAGATTGGGCATCCAGTGAGCATTGCATGAATATTTCTCCACATGAGCTACATGAATTTCTCCTCAGGTATCTCTTATGTTCACCTGAGAGGGCTTTGGTTTAACTTCTCATCTGAAAGACAGCCCCTTCAATAATGCAGCACTCCCTCAGTACTGCACTGAATTGCTCAAGTCTCTGGAGTGAGATTTAAACCTCCAGTCATCTGATTCGCAAATGAGAGTGCTACCACTGATTCTAGACTGATACCTAAGTGTAGACTTTGGGTGAAAAGCAGTTAGAGGGTGGGATAATTCAATCCTAATTTTAAACTCATACATTCTGGCTATAATTTTTTTAAATAACATTTCAATTTTATATCATTTCTGGTTGATTGTCTATGGTATTGCACATGGAGGGGTAGATCTTGAATTTGTGTGATGGCGTAAAATGGCTGAAAGTGAGTTGGCAGCTCCTTTACATCTCTCCTGATTTTTATTTCCATTGAATGGGCAGCTGATTTACTATCACACGTTTTACACTATCACACAAAGTCAAAATTACCCCCAGGGAGTCGGGACAAATTGCACTCTTCAGATTATAGGGTGGGAAATAATGGGACCAGGGCATGCACACGTACTTTTGTTTGCATTTTAAAGTCAAACATTCTATCCTAATTTTTACATCTCCATTATAAATTTTTATGTCGACATATGCAAGGAAATCTGCCTATATAAACTTGTCACTCTGTAATTACACCCTCCTGCTGGTGATCGGGTTCAGTGGCAATGCAGTGCCTCCACTAGAGGGAGGGTGTAATTAGAGTGTGACAAGTTTACGTTATAAATGTGGACAAAAGAATTTATAATGGAAAAAGTTGACAGGAAATTTTTAAAAATATATATATGTGTATGTATCTTCTATATATCTATATATATAAACCGGTACGTCTCTCTGTCTGTCTCTCTGTCTCTCTGTCTTTCTGTCTGCCTCTCTGTCTTTCTGTCTGTCCGGCTATACAATCAAAAGTTATAGAGCGTACCTACAATTATGTTATATCGAAAGAAAGCTTATCGTTAGGGGACTCTCGTAGGTGTATTTACTTTTTTGTCAGACAAAAATTGTTTGGACGGTATACAAAAAACGTTCAAAAATCCTTTAAAATCCACTCATTAGCGGTTGACCAATCCTACCTCTCATTAGCGTTGAGTGACGTGCTGCTTGACTAATCCTACAGTTCACTCACCTGATGGTTGACCAATCGGTGCGTCACGGGCGGGTCCTAATCCTCCAGTCTCCCTAAACTTCGCAGCCATTTTTTCCATCCCCACAGGGACAGCAGCAGCAAAAGAAACACCCACATTGCAGCTCCCGATCCTGCTCCTGCCCGGCCGGAGTGGCAGGTAAGTTGGGCTCACTCGGGCCGTGCCTCGTAACCGCTCGGCCCGACACACACAGCGGTCGGGGGAGCAGCAGCGGCCGGCCGGCAGCCGCGTGATCCGCGAGGGAGCTCAGCTCAGGTCCATCTCAGCCCGATAGCCCAGCTGCACCTCAAGTGCTAGGCCCCACACGGCCGCTATCACAATGGCACCGGGCCTCATGCGCTAGGCAGGGAGTGGGGGGGGAGGGGAGGGAGGGAGAGGACAGCACAGGGAGAGGGGAAGAGGGAGAGAGAGGGGGACAGACATGGGCAGGGAGACCGCGCGGCCCAAAATTGCCCTGGCAACACCGGGCACCCCCAGCTAGTATATAATAAAGCAGTTGGTCTGTCTGTCTGTCTGTCTGTCTGTCTGTCTGTCTGTGTGCTTCTTTATGTCCACTATACACTCAAAAGTTATAGAGCATACCTACACATACGTTATATCAAAAGAAGGCTGATGATCAGGGGAGTGTCATAGGCATATTTACTTTTTGGTCAGACAAAAATTGTTCCGACAGTATGCAAAAAACATTCAAAAATCCGCTCATTAGCGGTTGACCAATCCTTCTGCTCATTAGCGTTGAGTGGCATGATGGTTGACCAATTGGGGGGGGTTTCATGGCATTTGTGGGCGGGGCCTAATCCTTCAAACTGCCGAGCGGGAGCTGAGC